>NC_060180.1:55496838-55826838 GCF_021184085.1 Oncorhynchus gorbuscha | reverse complement strand
TGCTGAAGTTCCAATTTTACTGCAACCGTGCTGCATTCGCGTAGGTATAAAATCACATGCAAACTTGCGGGGAGAGAACCCCATACAAGCCTACCTTAACCAGACTGCCACCGTCTTTAATTAGCCACCTAACTATATTGTATAACATTTAGCTAATCCTGACGGTTGAGTGCCCGGGGCCAGGCCCCCCATTACAGCCAGACAGCCAGTCCGCGGTAACTCAAGGTCCCCCTCTGTCTAGGAGCCAGTTTCTCCAATCATCCAATGAATTTCAACCACAGGTTCAACCAAAAGACCAGGGAAGTTTAACAAAGCCTCGCAAAGAAGGGCACCTATTGGTATATAGAATATTCAAGCAGACATTGAATATCCCTTTGATCATGGTGAAGTTATTAATTACACTGAGGATGGTGTATCTGTCGATGTATCTCCTCTCCTCTCCTCTCCTCTCCTATCTTCTCCTCTCCCTCCCCACAACGTCAGCTTCAGAGCTTATCGGAGTGCCAGTCAGGGACGGACAAGACTCCTCGCCCACTGGATCCAACACAGCCTACCTAATCCACCATGCAACAACAGAGGAGAGATGGAGAGGATATGACAGGAGAGCCTTGTATTCCATTCTCCTAACTCATCATGCTCTCAGGATCTTTGTCCCAAATGGCAGCCTATTTCCTTTTATATGACACTTCTTTTGACCAGGGCTGTTTGGGACACGTCTGCTATACTGGAACTGTTCTGTTGATGGTCGGTAGCCCTGAAATGAGAACACAAGTCACAAATTTCAAGCGGTAATGGGAAATGACTGTCAGGATTGACTGACTGTGATTGTAGGGAGTCTGTTGGACTTGATAGTGATGATAACTCCCAATACAGTTGGAACTCAGTTATGATCTCAGTATTGGCTACATTTGCTCTTGACTGTCTGGTTTGGTAGTTCAGTTCAATAAATATTTTTGCTTTACTGCAGAATAGAATAGCATCTCTTTTCAAATACTGACTTTAACCTTCAATATTCAATGGAACAATTTCATGTCTGCTTTTAGTATAGGCTACATGAGTCTATTCATACTTTTTTTTGTATTCACATCACACATTCACCCTAGCTATCAAGGACAGATGTCTATACACTCAAGGAGCTACAAAGAATGACTGTATTGCCACTAAAACTCACCAGAGACTTATTTTAAAGGTAGAGAAACAACCTAGTCCATGTATTTGTTCTCCATAGTCTCTGTCTAGACAACTGCATTAATGATTAGAGTTTATGGAGGTATTTTAGAAGTATTTTCCTGCGATGTTTCGGGTAGATTCTGGAACGCTCTCGGGGAGCCATGTTAAGGGTTCAATTCATCTCAGTCTTACAATAATCCAAAGTCTGGTCTTAATGACCCAGGATGTGTATCTATTCCACAACACAGGACACATATAACAAACCAAAAACTCTGTAATACAATCGTCTAGTTTTTTGTTGTTGTCATACTGATGAAATGAATGAAATCCTCGTGTCTGTAACGGATGGATTTCCTTTCTTTATCTCCTTCGTACTACTTTGGGTCTTAGTTGGTATAGAGACACCAAAACATGCTGATTGGCACATGTGCTCTTCTGTTGCTCTTTAAAATGGGATATCAGTCTTGGTGTGTTTTCTGACCGATTCAGTTTGGTTAATGATGTTTGTCCCCCATGAGACACTTCTTCAAACTCCGCAGAATGAATCTAAGATAACTCAAGACATCTGCCATTCATTTTGATGTTTTTGCCGATGCATGTTTTAGTTGCATGACATCTAACTAAGGTTTTTGGTGCAGTATTTCTCAAGTAAAAAAAATCTACGACAGGTCTTATGTAAACTAAGTCAGAGCAGCTGAGCTGTTCTGTCTCACTGTCTATGCTATTGGATAGAGCACAACCTCCGCAGCTGTTCACCCCATGTTAGTGGGCAAATGGACATCGTCAAATCAAAACCCATCCTTAATTTAATTGTTGTGACGCACGGATGTTCTAAACCCAGTTTTAGACCAGACTGACTTTATGACCAAAATTATCCTATTTAAAATTTTCATTCAATTTTGACACTAGAATAACTGTTTCTGACTTGAATCGATGCCATACAGGCCGTTTTCAAAGGGATTCGTTGTTTTTTAAAGGTAGTCACCCTTTAAATTATACTAATGAAATGAACCATACATGAATACATGTCATTTATATATATGCTTGAGAATCTCTGATAGAAGTGGAGTCATCAATTAATACTAAAATAAGTCTGTGACTTAAGGGTTGGAGGAGCTTCTCTCTGTGTTTTTGCTGGGGGGGATCCGCAGATGCCTTGTTCATCTTGCCCGGGCAGAGACTGAAGTGTGAGCTTGTTTTTCACAGTTATTTTTACATTTTGTTCACGCCTACATGAATAATCATTCTATTCTTTTTATTTTTTATTTTAAAGCATTGTAAACTTTATTTTTGGTCCAGTGGATGGTCGGTCTGTGGCCATGACTCTCTGTGAGTGGTTGCATTTCTCCACCCTTATCCCTTGACTGTTTACAGGAACAATGGTGAGGTGTTTGCTCTGTCCCTATACTATATATTGCCCTTTAACCTCTGTAGCCTTCTGCCTGGTGTGTTTAACTTGTCTAAAGTATGATATCTTTAAAGCTATTTTTTTATTTGTTTTTGTATTTGTATTTTTCTTCTAGTTGAGTATATTATTTATATTGCTTTGTGTGTGTGTGTGTGTGTGTGTGTGTGTGTGTGTGTGTGTGTGTGTGTGTGTGTGTGTGTGTGTGTGTGTGTGTGTGTGTGTGTGTGTGTGTGTGTGTGTGTGTGTGTGTGTGTGTGTGTGTGTGTGTGTGTGTGTGTGTAACTCAATAAACAGAGTAAAACAACAACAAAAAAGAAGTGGCGTCATGCCCATAGAATTGGGAATTAGAATATGGCCATGACATCCATTTATTAAATTGAATGTTTGTGTGTGCGTGCGTGCCTGTTTTTGTATTCAGTGTAACACCAGAGTTTAAATACACAATCATATGACTAGTGGCTGGAGCAGAATGAAGTCAATTTAGGAAATTAAGGACTTATTCTTGAATTGCAACATTTCCTCTCTCTATGGCGAGGCAAAACATGCCTTACCATTCTGACAGTGAGGTTGTCTACTGTTGGTGGACAGAATGCGAAGTCAGGGGTTAACCTAGCTGAACTGTCTAAACTGAGAGTTGCTATAGACAGACCACACCAGGAGATGAGCTGAATCCAAAAGGGCACCCTATTCCCTTTATAGTGCACTAAAAAGGGCTTTGGTCAAAAGTAGTGCCCTATGTAAGGAATAGCAATATGGTGTCATTTGGGACACAGCCATGGTTTGTTCTAAATAGTGTTTGACCTTTAAAGCTATGTGAAATTGAGGCCAGCTTCTGGTGTGCTTTAATAATACACTGACCTGAGCTAGATGACCAGAGAAGTCCTCAAAGCTGAGAATGGACACAATACAGGTGAAATCCATTTACAAAGCAATGAAATAGAAAACAGAACAAAATCCTTCTACGCTTTCCTCAACCACACAACCCCAGAGGAAATGCATCAATAGCTTCTTGTACACTTGTTCAATATTTTATGACGGTTGCTGTATGAACCCAGAATACTCTGTACAGAATGTTTCTGTTTTATATAACACACGCGGTATCCTTGCCAAAGCAAATGTTGCCAGTCAAAGTAAATCCAAAAACAAAAATACACCGGCTCAAACATTCAATCAACAGTACAATACTGAATTCAGAGTAATAAGGTAGATATATTTTGATATAGTTCAAATTCAGTTTTATATAGGTATATACCAGTGTACCACTTGACTAGACTTAGATGTTTCGTGGTTTTCTATCCTTTCATTTCTATCCTTTTTCTATTAATTTTTAATGGAACACATCAGGATATGCTGATGAACATGATTTCTTACAAGGTTCTCTCGAGTCGTTAATGGAATTAGGATTCCATGATGAGACAGATGCTCTTGGACTAATGAAAGTGGTAGTTCGGAAGGCTCATGATCATGTTCCAATACTCACCACCAGGACCAAGTTGAAGTACATTACTCTTTAACATTCATATCATTCTGATAGTACTACTGTATGTGGTCCTGCAAAGGCTGCTGCTCGCCAGGGGATTATTTTCACACATGTAGCTGCATTTCTAATTATGCTACAGTACATAGCCTACAAGGCACAAGGAGGAAGGTTGCACATTTTCCAACCACAGTCAGTTCATTTGTAAGGTCATATCTCCATGTTACTGAAGTGAAAAGACTGCTACAGTTGTTACCAGAATTAATATGAGTCAGTGTGGGGGATAGCGACATCCTTTTTTTTACAGTTAAACCTACCATTAAAAGGTTAATCTAAGAGAATGGCAGTCCTATTTAATTTATCCTATCTACAGATGGAAGATCTTACTTTGAGCCAGTTTTCTACAGCGGGGAAATAATCTTGCAGCAAGAGGAAAAGAGGAAATTTGTATTATTTTGTGGATTATAATTTATACAAGTGGAAATTACAAACCTCAGAATCCTTTTAAAACCTCAAATGCACTACACGTTTAACATTTCCTGCATTGCCAGAAAGCTCTCCTGCAACAGAGTGATCAAATTAAGCCCCTACATCTGTATGTGAAGGGGAATGAATGGGCAGGCCTTATGAAAGGTCTTATGGGAAGTCGTTTCATTAACAAAGGGAATACTACAGTACTAGCATCAGGGCTGTGTCCCGAATGTCAGCCTATCCCAAAATAGTGCACTACCTTTGACGACAAAGCCTGGTCACAAGTAGTGCTCTATTTAGGGAATAGGGTGCCGAAGCCTATTATTCAAAGTGCCAACAGTACTGTAGTTGATCCAGAGATGTTCGTGTCTCACGAGGATCTGTGCTACAGGTACACTCTGCTCTAAAATGAAAATGGAACAGAGAGGGAGGGATCTTCATCGAACGGAAAGACAGCAGAGAGATACTCCCATGTCACCAGAAGCATCGATCTAGGCTACATGCTACAGTAGAACGGAGTAGTTGTTTTTGTCTCAGGGGACATCATGGTTGATTGTGAACACTCCAGTGGATTAACAACAAGCCATCCATCCACCACAGACAGGAGTCAATCACCTCTCACATCAGTTCTCTCCACCTTACATCCTGGAATAAATCATGTGTAGTTGGCATAGCATCATGTTTGGTTGGCCTAACATCATATTTGGTTGGCCTAGCCCTGCTTGAAGCCACAGTTTGACTTAGCGTGTGATATGAGTCTGTGGTGTTGGCAATGCTCTGTGAACCTGAAATTAAGGACTTATTTGAGTAACATCACTGGTCGCTCATCCCCTCTCTAGATGACAAGACATCATTGCTGCTGTATTGGTAGAGATTAAGTCTAGTCTATACTTGTGTCCATTGCATCCTGAGAGACAGGATGCGTCCTAAATGACCCCCTAATTAATTTATAGTGCACTACGTTTGACCAGGTCGCAGACTACATAAGGTCTCAGTAGCAGCAGTTACCGCCGGCCAGGCAAGCCGACTGGCAAGCCGACTGGCAAGCCGACTGGCAACATTTAAGATTTACACACACTCCCCATGTGGCCATCTTCCTCTTCCACTCTAAGAGAGAACTTTCTTCTTCTAGGAGCAGCAGGTAGCCTAGCGGTTAAAAGTGCTGGGCCAGTAACTGAAAGGTCGCTGGTTCGAATTCCCCAGCCGACTGGGTGAAACATCTGTCTGTGCCCTTTAGCAAGGCACTTAACCCAAATTGCTCCTGTAAGTCACTCTAAATAAGAGTGTCTACTAAATGACTAAAATGTCAAATGTTGTGTGACTTCTATGTAGGGTAAACCATGGCAAGGGCATCATTATTAGACAATGAGTCATATGCACACACATTTCCATACTCCACTCTGAGGTTATGGCGAGTGGGGTTTATCTCCTGATGATCCAGCGTGTTCCTCTCCGCTCACCCTAAACCCTGAACCTGCTGCTGTCTCAATAACATGCATTGTATTTATGGCCATGAATAATCAACAGCTTTAAAATCCCTAATACATCATACAAGCACTATCTCTTTGTTACATCTCAACCCCATTTATTTCAAAATAGGTGATTTATGCAGGCCCAGACGGCATCCCCAGCCGCGCCTTCAGAGCATGCGCAGACCAGCTGGCCGGTGTGTTTACGGACATATTCAATCACTCCCTATACCAGTCTGCTGTTCCCACATGCTTCAAGAGGGCCACCATTGTTCCTGTTCCCAAGAAAGCTAAGGTAACTGAGCTAAATGACTACCGCCCCGTAGCACTCACTTCCGTCATCATGAAGTGGTTTGAGAGACTAGTCAAGGACCATATCACCTCCACCCTACCTGACACCCTAGACCCACTCCAATTTGCTTACCGCCCAAATAGGTCCACAGACGATGCAATCTCAACCACACTGCACACTGCCCTAACCCACCTGGACAAGAGGAATACCTATGTGAGAATGCTGTTCATCGACTACAGCTCGGCATTCAACACCATAGTACCCTCCAAGCTCGTCATCAAGCTCGAGACCCTGGGTCTCGACCTCGCCCTGTGCAACTGGGTACTGGACTTCCTGACGGGCCGCCCCCAGGTGGTGAGGGTAGGCAACAACATCTCCTCCCCGCTGATCCTCAACACGGGGGCCCCACAAGGGTGCGTTCTGAGCCCTCTCCTGTACTCCCTGTTCACCCACGACTGCGTGGCCATGCACGCCTCCAACTCAACCATCAAGTTTGCGGACGACACAACAGTGGTAGGCTTGATTACCAACAACGACGAGACAGCCTACAGGGAGGAGGTGAGGGCCCTCGGAGTGTGGTGTCAGGAAAATAACCTCACACTCAACGTCAACAAAACTAAGGAGATGATTGTGGACTTCAGGAAACAGCAGAGGGAACACCCCCCAATCCACATCGATGGAACAGTAGTGGAGAGGGTAGCAAGTTTTAAGTTCCTCGGCATACACATCACAGACAAACTGAATTGGTCCACTCACACTGACAGCGTCGTGAAGAAGGCGCAGCAGCGCCTCTTCAACCTCAGGAGGCTGAAGAAATTCGGCTTGTCACCAAAAGCACTCACAAACTTCTACAGATGCACAATCGAGAGCATCCTGGCGGGCTGTATCACCGTCTGGTACGGCAACTGCTCCGCCCTCAACCGTAAGGCTCTCCAGAGGGTAGTGAGGTCTGCACAACGCATCACCGGGGGAAAACTACCTGCCCTCCAGGACACCTACACCACCCGATGTTACAGGAAGGCCATAAAGATCATCAAGGACATCAACCACCCGAACCACTGCCTGTTCACCCCGCTATCATCCAGAAGGCGAGGTCAGTACAGGTGCATCAAAGCTGGGACCGAGAGACTGAAAAACAGCTTCTATCTCAAGGCCATCAGACTGTTAAACAGCCACCACTAACATTGAGTGGCTGCTGCCAACACACTGTCATTGACACTGACCCAACTCCAGCCACTTTAATAATGGGAATTGATGGGAAATGATGTAAATATATCACTAGCCACTTTAAACAATGCTACCTTATATAATGTACTTACCCTACATTATTCATCTCATATGCATACGTATATACTGTACTCTACATCATCGACTGCATCCTTATGTAATACATGTATCACTAGCCACTTTAACTATGCCACTTTGTTTACTTTGTCTACATACTCATCTCATATGTATATACTGTACTCGATACCATCTACTGTATGCTGCTCTGTACCATCACTCATTCATATATCCTTATGTACATATTCTTTATCCCCTTACACTGTGTATAAGACAGTAGTTTTGGAATTGTTAGTTAGATTACTTGTTGGTTATCACTGCATTGTCGGAACTAGAAGCACAAGCATTTCGCTACACTCGCATTAACATCTGCTAACCATGTGTATGTGACAAATAAAATTGGATTTGATTTGATGTTCACTCTGCCCAGTAAAAGCCTTATTGATAACCCACTGCACCAGTTGATAACCAAGGTTATGTCCCAAATGGCACCCTATTCCCTGTATAGTGCACTACTTTTCTGGTCAAAAGTAGTGCACCATGTAGGGAACAGAGTGCTCCCCAGTGGAGGCTGTGGCGTATTAATCACATGAATCGATGAGTTGAGCCATAAGACTGAGCCATAAGTCCTGCTCAAAGCTGCTGATGGCTGTTAAGATATCAAACCAGGCCAGGTATAACTTATAGGTTTAATTCGTTTGGATTGATATTCAGATCACATGTCCAGTGGGAATGGTAGACTCTTGACAACTTTTATGCTGTGTACTTCTCAAGAGTATCTTGTCCTGTGCCCAGGTTTTTTTCACCTTTTTCTGTTCACCTTTATGGCCAAGATAAAGCAAAGCAGTGTGACACAACCAACAACACAGAGTTACACATGGAATAAACAAACATACAGTCAATAACACAATATAAAAAAGTCTATATACAGTGTGTGCAAATGAGGTAAGGAGGTAAGGCAATAAATAGGCCATAGTGGTGAAATAATTACAATTTAGCAATTAAACACTGGAGTGATAGATGTGCAGAAGATGAATGTGCAAGTAGAAATACTGGGGTGCAAAGGAGAAAAATCTGGATGAGGTAGTTGGATGGGCTATTTACAGATGGGCTATGTACAGGTGCAGTGATCTGTGAGCTGCTCTGACAGCTGGTGCTTAAAGTTAGTGAGGGAGATATGAGTCTCCAACTTCAGTGATTTTTGCCATTCAATTCGTTCCAGTCATTGGTAGCAGAGAACTGGAAGGAAAGGCAGCCAAAGTAGGAATTTGCTTTGGGGGTGACCAGTGAGATATACCTGCTGGAGTGTGTGCTATGGGTGGGTGCTGCTATGGTTACCAGTGAGCTGAGATAAGGCGGGGCTTTATCTAGCAAAGACTTATAGATGACCTGGAGCCAGTGGGTTTGGCGACGAATATGAAGCAAGGGCCAGCCAACGAGAGCATACAGGTCGCAGTGGTGGGTAGTAAATGGGGCTTTGGTGACAAAATGGATGGCACTGTGATAGAATGCATCCAATTTGCTGAGTAGAGTGTTGGAGGCTATTTTGTAAATGACATTGCCGAAGTCAAGGATCGGTAGAATAGTCAGTTTTACGATGGTATGTTTGGCAACATGAATGAATGATGCTTTGTTGCAAAATAGGAAGACGATTCTAGATTTAATTTTGGATTGGAGATGCTTAATGTGAGTCTGGAAGGAGAGTTTACAGTCCAACCAGACACCTAGGTATTTGTAGATGTCCACATATTCTAAGTCAGAACCGTCCAGAGTAGTGATACTGGACAGGCGGGCAGGTGCTGGTAGCGATCTGTTGAAGAGCATGCATTTAGTTTTACTTGCATTTAAGAGCAGTTGGAGGCCACGGAAGGAAAGTTGTATGGCGTTGAAGCTCGTCTGGAAGTTAGTTAACACAGTGTCCAAAGAAGGGCCGGAAGTATACAGAATGAATTAATTAATCAATCAACAATGCCGCGCAAAAAAGCATCAATCTATGTGATAATGTACTTTTCACTCTCTTGCTTCCCAAAGAGTATAATATGATCTTTCATGATACTTTAGTCAATGTATCATGTTGCTGTTGGTAATGAAATGGTATACGTATGTGATGACAATAATGTTACATCTACAGTATACTTTAATTCGTTCTCAAAGGGGATGTTAGCTGGTTTCTCTGACAAGGGTGAAGCCTTTTCATGTTCCATTGACTATCAGAGGTCAATAAAGCTAGGCTAGACTCTTGTAAGGTTGTCACACATACCTAAAACCAAGAAATGAATTATTTGCTGATTTAGGAAAGTGGTTTATTTGATTTAATATCTCTCTTGTAGCCTATACCAATAATACACCAGGGAAAAATGTGGGTCCTTTGTGGAATGTTGGTATGATATTTCCAAATGTTTTGTGGCATGCTCGCATGTGAAGAGTCTACCTAAAAGTAAATTGGAGAATAAGCGGTCTTTGCATGCTATTCATGCTTGATGCATCCGGACAGATGCATCGGAATCAAATTAGCGAGGCTTGTTGCGCATGCTTAAACAGTCTAAGCCTATTTATGAACTTAGGTTGCGTCCCAACTTAGGTTTAACAATATGCCCTTTAATACCTTTGTAGGCCCTGGTCAAAAGTTGTGCATTATATAGGGAATAGGGTCATAGAATGCCATTTGGGGCACAACCTTATTCTCTTAGCAGCAACTCAAAAGAACAGGGGTATAACTCACAGTCACGGGGATTGGAGGTGCCTCAATCAGTATTATTAGGAGGCAGCTGGTGCCCCATTGCTCCTAATACAAATACATTTTGAAGCCATCAACACTCAGCCAAGCATCACCCACGACCAGACTCAACCACAGGCATCTTGTTCTGGCTCGGTTAACATGGGACATCCTCCTAATAATGCAACAAGTTAGAACATCTTGGCTCAGCCTGTCAACCTTTGGGAGTGGTCAAGTACATTATCTCTTTCCACCGCCGTGATCATTTGGCTCATCTGACTCCTGTGACTCCTTGCTTTGCGATGTGGCAGTTTCTACCTGTTCCCCATGGCCTGAGTGCTACTGGTCTCAGTGTAATTTCAGAACATGTAGGCAGAAGCCATTTGAGAACCACACAGGGATTGAAGGACAGTCCTGTCACTGCCTGGATGACTAGAGATGTCTGAGATCTGATCTGAGTGACACATGCCATCAAACCTATCTTATGGACCCTGGGACTTAACACCTCCCTCTGAAACTAGATTCTGGACTTCCTGATGGGCCGCCCCCAGGTGGTAAGGGTAGGTAACAACACATTTGCCATGCTGATCCTCAACACGGGGGCCCCTCAGGGGTGCGTGCTCAGTCCCCTCCTGTACTCCCTGTTCACTCATGACTGTACGGCCAGGCACGACTCCAACACCATCATCAAGTTTGCCGATGACACAACAGTGGTAGGCCTGACCACTGACAACGATGAGACAGCCTATAGAGAGGAGGTCAGAGACCTGGTCGTATGGTGCCAGGACAACAACCTCTCCCTCAACGTGATCAACACAAAGGAGATTATTGTGGACTATAGAAAAAGTAGGACCGAGCACGCCCCCATTCTCATCGACAGGGCTGTAGTGGAACAGGTTGAGAGCTTCAAGTTCCTTGGTGTCGACATCACCAACAAACTATTATGGTCCAAACACACCAAGACAGTCGTGAAGAGGGCACGAAAACGCCTATTCCCCCTCAGGAGACTGAAAGCATTTGGCATGGGTCCTCAGATCCTCAAAAGGCTCTACAGCTGCACCATCGAAAGCATCCTTACTGGTTGCATCACTGCCTGGTACGGCAACTGCTCGGCCTCTGACCACAAGGCACTACAGAGCATAGTGCGTACGGCCCAGTACATCACTGGCGCAAAGCTTCCTTCCATCTAGGACCTCTATATCAGGCAATGTCAGAGGAAGGCCCTAAAAATGATCAAAGACTCCAGCCACCCAAGTCACCGCACGGCAAGCGGTACCGGAGCGGCAAGTCGAGGTCCAAAAGGCCTCTTAACAGCTTCTGCCCCCAAGCCATAAGACTCCTGAACAGCTAATCGAAGGGCTACCCAGACCCCTCTTTTATGCTGCTGCTACTCTCTGTTTACAATCTATGCATAGTCACATTCTACTTACAGTGCCTTGCAAAAGTATTCATCCCCCTTGGCGTTTTTCATATTTTGTTGTGTTACAACCTGTAATTTAATAGATTTTTATTTGGATTTCATGTAATGGACATACACAAAATAATCCAAATTAGTGAAGTGAAATTTAAAAAATAACTTGTTGTCAAAAAAAAATGTATTCACCCCCTTTGCTATGAAGCCACTAACTAAGCTCTGGTGCAACCAATTACCTTCAGAAGTCACATAATAACTTAAATAAAGACCACCTGTGTCACAAGTGTCACATGATCTCAGTATAGATACACCTGTTCCGAAATGCCCCAGAGTCTGCAACACCACTAAGCAAGGGGCACCACCATGAAGACCAAGGAAATCTCCAAACAGGTCAGTGACAAGGTTGTGGAGACTTACAGATCAGAGTTGGGTTATAAAAAAATATCAGAAACTTTGAACATCCCACGGAGCACCATTAAATCCATTATTAAAAAATGAAAAGAATATGGCATCACAACAAACCTGCCAAGAGAGGGCTACCCACCACATCTCACAGACCAGGCAAGGAGGGCATTAATCAGAGAGGCAACAAAGAGACCAAAGATAACCCTGAAGGAGCTGCAAAGCTCCACAGCTGAGATCAGAGTATCTGTCCATAGGACCAATTTAAGCAGTACACTCCACAGAGCTGGGCTTTATGGAAGAGTGGCCAGAAAAAAGCCATTACTTGAAGAAAAAATTAAGCAAACACATTTGGTGTTCACCAAAGGGCATGTGGGAGACCCCCCCAAACATATGGAAGAAGGTACTCTGGTCAGATGAGACTAAAATGTAGCTTTTTGGCCATCCAGGAAAACACTATGTCTGGCACAAATCCAACACCTCCCATCACCCCGAGAACACCATCAACAACACCAAGCATGGTGGTGGCAGCATCCTGCTGTGGGGATGTTTTTCATCGGCAGGGACTAGGAAACGGGTCAGATTTGAAGGAATGATGAATGGCGCTAAATACAGGGAAAGTCTTGAGGGAAACCTGTTTCAGTCTTCTAGAGATTTGAGACTGGGACGGAGATTCACCTTCCAGCAGGACAGTGACCCTAAGCATACTGCTAAAGCAACACTCAAGCGATTTAAGGGGAAACATTTTAATGTCTTGGAATGGCCTAGTCAAAGTCCAGACCTCAATCCAATTGAGAATCTGTGGTATGGTTATGCACGCTCAACATTTCTGTTTTTTGTGTTATTTCTTGTTTGCTTCACAATAAAAAATATTTTCCATCTTCAAAGTGGTAGGCATGTTGTGTAAATAAAATGATACAACCCCCCCCCAAAATTATTTTAAATTCCAGGTTGTAAGGCAACAAAATAAGAAAAATGTCTAGGGGGTGAATAATTTTGGAAGCCACTGTACATATTACCTCAATTACCTTGACTAACCGGTGCCCCCGCACATGTACTTTGTACCGGAAACAACTTTATATAGCCACGCTTGTTATTGTACTGCTGCTGTTAATTTATTTGTTACTTTTATTTTCTATTTATCTATTTTTTACTTAACACTTATTTATATTTTTAAAGATATTCTTAAAGCACTGTTGGTTAAGGGCTTGAAGTAAGCATTTCACTGTAAGGTCCTGTTGTATTTGGTGCATGTGACAAATAAGATTAGATGTTATTTTCCTGACATCGTTAGAAAGGGCTTGTAAGTAAGCGTTTTATGGTAAAGTCTACACCTGTTGTTTTTGGTGCATGTGTATCACGTATACTCCCTCTCCGGCCTCTAGGTCATCAGGCTGCTGATTATCCCACACACCTGTCACCATTGTCAAGCGCACCATGACACTCACCTGGACTCCATCATCTCCTTGATTATCTTCCCTATATCTGTCAGTCCCCTTGGTTATTTCCTCAGGTGTTATTGATGCTGTTTCATGTTTTGTTTGTTTATTTTAATTTTACTAGGCAAGTCAGTTAAGAACAAATTCTTATTTTCAATGACGACCTAGGAACAGTGGGTTAACTGCCTGTTCAGGGGCAGAACGACAGATTTTGTACCTTGTCAGCTCAGGGATTTGAACTTGCAACCTTTCGGTTACTAATCCAATGCTCTAACCACTAGGCTACCCTAATACACTCACTCACTCCCTGTACTTGCTTCCCGACTCTCAGCGCACTCGTTACAATGTGACAAATAAAATGTGATTTGATATGACCTACTATGAGTATACCAAACATTACAGACACCTTCCTAATATTGAGTTGAACCCCTTTTGCCCTCAGAGCAGCCTAAATTAATCAGGGCATGGACTACAAGGTGTCAAAAGCGTTCCACAGGGATGCAGGCCCATGTTGACAACAATGCTTCCCACTGTTGTGCCAAGTTAGCTGGATGTAATTTGGGTGGTGGACTGTTCTTGTTACACACGGGAAACTGTTGAGCTTGAAAAACCCAGCAGTGCTGCAGTTCTTGACACAAACTGGTGCGCCTGGCACCTACTACCATACCCCGTTCAAAGGCACTTAAATCTTTTGTCTTGCCCATTCACCGTCTGAATAGCACACATACAAAATCCATGTCTCAAATGTATCCATCCTTAAAAATCCTTTAACCGATCTCATCCCCTTCATCTACACTGATTGAATTGGAAGTGCCATTAATAAGAGATCATAGCTTTCACCTGGATCCATCTGGTCATGGAAAGAGCAGGTGTTTCTGATTTTTTGTGTACTTGGTGTATGCTGTCATGTCACACAATTCTACAGTATGCTTGTTTATCAGTGTGCAGTCCTGCACAGTACACAGCCACAGTCTCTTTAATGCATGTTTTATGTTTTTACGATGGACTGCGATGTTTGAATGATACAGTATGTCAAGCCAATTGATACTGACTCTTATGGAGGAATGTCCCAGATACTACTTGCAGTACTAGTTTCTCTACTGTACACTGAGTGTACAAAACATGTTCTTTCCATGACAGACTGACCAGGTGAATCCGGGTGAAAGCTATGATCCCTTATTGATGTCACTTCATCAATTCAATCAGTGTAGATGAAGGGAGGAGATGGATTTTTAAGCCTTAAGAAAATTTAGACATGGATTGTGCATGTGTGCCATTCAGAGAGTGAATGGGCAAGACAAAATATTTAAGTGTCTTTAAACAGGGTATGGTAGTAGGTGCCAGACAAGAACTGCAATGCTGCTGGATTAACAGTTTCCCATGCGAATCAAGAATGGTCCACCACCTAAAGGACATCTAGCCAACTAGACATCTAGTTCTGCATTAGCATTGAATAGCCTCCGTGATATGCAACTTTTCAGGGAAGTCAGGAACCAACACAGTTAGTTAGGAAAGCTAGGGCTAGCTTTTTCAAACAGAAAAATGCATTCTGTAGCACTAATTCCCAAAGGTCCACGGATAACAAGAGCACTTCCTCCCAGCTGGCCACTGCACTGAGGTTAGGAAACACTGTCACCACCGATAAATCTACAATAATAATTTTTCTATGGCTGGCCATGCTTTCCACGTGGCTACCCCTAACCCGGCCAACAGCACTGCACCCTGCAGCAACTTGCCCCCTCTCCCCCCACCACCTCTCCTTCACCCAAATCCAGACAGCTGATGTTCTGAAAGAGCTGCAAAATCTATATCCCTACAAATCAGCTGGACTAGGCAATCTGGGGCCTCCCTTTCTATAGTTATCAGCCGCAATTGTTGCAACCCCTATTACTAGCCTGTTCAACCCCTCTTTTGCATCGTCTGAGATCCCCAAAGATTGGAACGCTGCTGCGGTCATCCCCCTCTTCAAAGGGAGAGACACTCTTTTGAAATTTTTGATTAAACAAATCAAATTTAAAGTAACACAAAACAATTACAATAACAAGGCTATATACAGGGGGGTACCGGTACCGCGTCAATGTGCGGGGGTACATGTTAGTTGAGGTAATTCAGGTAATGTGTACATAGGTGTAAAGTGATGATGCATAGATGATAAACAGCCAGTAGCAGCATCATAAAAAAGGGGGGCAATGCAAATTGTATGGGTAGCCATTTGATTCTCTGTTTAGCAGTCTTATGGCTTAGACTTGGAGCTCCGGTATCATCTGAAAACAGAGTTTTATCTGATGCTTCACCTTATTATGCTACTTGTTTCCTTACACACACATGCACCCCCCCCCCCCCCTAAATCACACACGAACAGACACCACAAGTTGCTGCTGAGGGGAGGACGGCTCATAGTAATGGCTGGAATGGAGTTAACGGAATGGTATCAAACACATGCATTTGATACCGTTCCAATTATTCCTTTCCAGCCATTACTATGAGCCCCAATTAAGGTGCCACCGGCCTGTGCTGCACACACACACACAGACCCACCCCCCCTACACAGACACACTCACAGACACACAGACAGTCAGCACTCAATCTAGTTTAGTTCTCACTGGTGGCCTCCCTCACCCTGCGTTGATAACAGCAGCGGGTGATAGGGTCAGTCTGCTGGGGACTGATAAACTCGACACAAGGCAGTCCGTCCGACAACGCTGAATACAATCACTCAGGATGAGCCAGGCAGCGCTGGGTCTAAGCGTTGCTCCTAATCTGTCTCCATAGCAACTGCCCAGGTACGTCTGAGCTTGACTGCGGTCGGTCAGCCAGCTGGGGGAGACTGGATGGCGTCGGCGTGGCAACACAGTGGCGCTATAGAGGGAGAGCCCTGATGAGTTATCCTGTTGATTATCAGATAAAGATAATGGGGTTAATTGCCTCTCACAGGCCATTTACAGGGAGATTGGCAGAACTGTGATAGCTGCCAGAGAGATGAGACACCAGGGATATGAGGAGCAGGCAGGGTAATACTATAAGATATTAGGGAAAGATCAAATCCAATTTTATTTGTCACATACACATGGTTAGCAGATGTTAATGCGAGTGTAGCAAAATGCTTGTGTTTCTAGTTCGACCATGCAGTAATATCTAACAAGTAATCTAACCTAACAATTTCACAACAACTACCTTATACACACAAGTGTAAAGGAATGAATAAGAATATGTACATACAAATATAGGCAAGATGCATTAGATGGTATAGAGTACAGTATATACATATGAGATGAGTAATGTAGGGTATGTAAACATGAAATAAAGTGGCATTGTTTAAAGTAGCTAGTGATACATCAATTTTGTCATTATTAAAGTGGCTAGAGATGAGTCAGTATGTTGGCAGCAGCCACTCAATGTTAGTGATGGTTGTTTAACAGTCTGATGGCCTTGAGATAGAAGCTGTTTTTCAGTCTCTCGGTCCCAGCTTTGATGCATCTGTACTGACCTCTCCTTCTGGATGATAGCGGGGTGAACAGGCAGTGGCTCGGGTAGTTGTTGTCCTTGATGATCTTTTTGGCCTTCCTGTGACATCGGGTGGTTTAGGTGTACTGGAGGGCTGGTAGTTTGCCCCCGGTGATGCGTTGTGCAGACCCCACTACCCTATGGAGAGCCTTACGGTTGTGGGCGGAGCAGTTGCCATACCAGGCGGTGATACAGCCCGGCAGGATGCTCTCGATTGTGCATCTGTAAAAGTTTGTGAATGCTTTTGGCGACAAGCTGAATTTCTTCAGCCTCCTGAGGTTGAAGAGGCGTGTCAGGTAGGGTGGAGGTGATATGGTCCTTGACTAGTCTCTCAAAGCACTTCATGATGACGGAAGTGGTTATGGAATCCTTTGACATCATGCTTGGAAGGATACTGTCTTGTTGTAGATTGGCAACACAGAGCAGACATCACTCTTGGTGAAGTTTAAAACACAATAATTAGCCTAATGTCAAAATCTTTTCCTTCCTGAAGCTGACAGGCATGGAGGATGAATATTTTAAGAATAACCCAGAATAATGTCTTCCAATTTCTGTTGTGCTGATGGATGAGACCTCTTACTTAGCAGGTCCCATTCAACTTCTCAAATCATCTGTTTGAAACCCATGTCTCCTAATCCTATCATCCTAACACCAGCTCTCTTATTCTGTGGTGTTGTAATGGTGGGTGTGTAGTTGTCAACATATCATCCCTATTATGGATGTGAACTTTCTTCACAGCCGTGTGATTACACAAGATGTACCGCTCCATTTGCTAGAGATGCCTGATGGTTCAGGGGGAACACATCTTATTAAAGCAATAAAAATGACTCCAATAATGTTTAATGAGCTCACCAACTGGAGAGAAAAAATGCCATTTGTTTTTTTTATAGATATATTACCTTATCTGTCTTCATTGGTCTGATAAAGCCACATTTTGAAGTCTCTAATGTTCTCTTCTTGGTGCCTTTGAAAATATTCAAATGAACATAAGTATTGATTGGAACCAGAGGATGCAGAATGCATCATCTCCCCGGCAGGAAGTGGAATGAGAAACTTTTTGAAACAGATTGTTTTAGTCTCCTACTATTAAATGATGTGCAGTATGTTTTAGTCTCCTACTATTAAATGATCTACAGTATGTTTTAGTCTCCTACTATTAAATGATGTACAGTATGTTTTAGTCTCCTACTATTAAATGATGTACAGTATGTTTTAGTCTCCTACTATTAAATGATGTGCAGTATGTTTTAGTCTCCTACTATTAAATGATGTACAGTATGTTTTAGTCTCCTACTATTAAATGATGTGCAGTATGTTTTAGTCTCCTACTATTAAATGATCTACAGTATGTTTTAGTCTCCTACTATTAAATGATGTACAGTATGTTTTAGTCTCCTACTATTAAATGATGTGCAGTATGTTTTAGTCTCCTACTATTAAATGATCTACAGTATGTTTTAGTCTCCTACTATTAAATGATGTACAGTATGTTTTAGTCTCCTACTATTAAATGATGTACAGTATGTTTTAGTCTCCTACTATTAAATGATGTACAGTATGTTTTAGTCTCCTACTATTAAATGATGTGCAGTATGTTTTAGTCTCCTACTATTAAATGATGTACAGTATGTTTTAGTCTCCTACTATTAAATGATGTACAGTATGTTTTAGTCTCCTACTATTAAATGATGTGCAGTATGTTTTAGTCTCCTACTATTAAATGATGTACAGTATGTTTTAGTCTCCTACTATTAAATGATGTGCAGTATGTTTTAGTCTCCTACTATTAAATGATGTGCAGTATGTTTTAGTCTCCTACTATTAAATGATGTACAGTATGTTTTAGTCTCCTAATATTAAATGATGTGCAGTATGTTTTTCGGATTAAGAAGAAAAGCTACAGTTAATAAAAAATTAAAATAAAGATTTGCATAAAGCCAATCCCCCCGTCCGTCCGTCCGTCCGTATTTATTTGGACAGTCAAGCTACATTTTTTAAATGTGTCTATACTCATTTGCATTTTGACAAATGTTTTATATGAGGCGGCCGTACTTAATGTCACTTTTTTGTGGGGTATTTTCATACGTATCTGATTTACCTTTTAGAAATAAAAGCAGTTTATATCTAGTTCCCCCAAAATAGTCATAAGTATTTGGATAAATTCACTTATATTTTACTAAAGTAGTCGAAAGTTTAGAATTTGGTCCCATACAATAGAGTGCTCTCAAGACCTCAAGGAATTGATACATGAATGACCAGAGTGCGGGCCCCTGGAGCCTTATATCAAAGATTGTATTTTTTATTGACAAGATAGTCAAGTGACCACTCGCTCTAACAATGGAAATACATGTCCTCAAAGATGAAGGCAGACGGGAGGAGGCGAGATCAGGTGAGACCATTCTAGCCAATGAGAGGGCAGACACGTGTGAACAACAGGCCATAGATATAGATAGAGGACTCATCTTTGTTTCTGTGCCATTATAGTGCCATTGAGGCTATCTTGATTTTAAAGTAGACAATTGTATTCTTCTTCATTGGCTGATTGCGCCCAACTCATAGGAATCTCCACCCAGTTGACCACTTTAAAATGGTGGAAGCCCTCAATGGCAATGTCCATGCTAAAACGTGTTATATCCATGATGAGTCCTCTTATCTTAATGAAAACAGGCACATCTCTGATATCATTGTTTTTAAATAAAAGTTGCCCAAAATGCCATGTGCATCCACTTATATCAGTGTATTCGTTAACAACCTAAGCATTATGAAACTTTTATTCAATCAAATAAACCTCATGTAGCAAATGACCAATAAAAAATGTTGTTGACCAAATTCGACACACTCATTGACCTTCATACAAAAAACATTTTCATGGCCAGTTTTTGGTGGAGTAAAACCTCTCGCTTAGCCTCTTCCTCTCTGCTTATATTGAGCAGGGTCCCCACCCTCCTTTGCCACACGATTTGTCTGTCTACGACAGACAAACAGACACTGTTTGCTTATCCAGCTAATTCCCATTGTGAGACACCTCACTCTATTATCAGAGAACGGGTTACGCAAGTAACCTTAACATTTTACCTGTGGATTATTTGTTTGAATCTCAGGTATTACAGGATTACAAAGGATTACGTGTTGAACAACATTATGAGTTCAAATGTTAAAACTGATACGTTACTTTACCTGAGGCACTGTGATTGGTTCTGTTATCAAAATAAGGGAAGCAAGTTGTGATGCAGTATTTTTTACGTAGCATAGTTTCATCTTAGTTGTCGGATATCTGATGTGGGCCATTCTTCCTGTGGGGTTCTTTACAACATGTTTCTTTGTCAATATGCTGTGTTATACACACAATGATCTGTTACATCAGCACAAGCTTGCTATTTAGGCTTGCAAATACCACCTACAGAACCCAATATGTTAAGTCTAGCATTTTTGCTTGAACTATGGCAAATGTAACTTAATCCCCCTACAGTAGATCTCAGTATGTCCATCAGTTTCTGACCAGTGTTGTTTCTATGTTATCTTGCAGCTTGGCGAGGACACTTTCAACAGAGCCAAGCTCCTGAATGTGGGCTACACCGAGGCCCTGAAGGATGCAGAGTATGACTGCTTCATCTTCAGCGATGTGGACCTCATACCTATGGACGACCGTAACCTCTACCACTGTTACGACCAGCCACGACACTTTGCCATCGCTATGGACAAGTTTGGCTTCAGGTAGGTCAACTCTATTATGTACTGTCACTCACACGTATATTTACTCTGAGTGAAATCTGTTATTAGTTTTTCAAGCCTATACTCTCCAAACTCCGAGCATCTTATGTTTATTGATTTGGTAATGTGGATGCTTTTAAATGGATAGTTGTTATATAAAAGTTTGAAGACATTGTTTCGGCACTGCACACATGATTTTTACAGGATGACGCAACCTGTTTTGCTGAATATAATGGCGAAATTTACCAAAAGTAAAAGCAAAAGTACTGTCTCCAGTTCTTTTGACTGGGTTTGAAATGAACTTTCACTTTGCCTTTCATTGGATTCCAGACAACTTGCATATTAAACTGTGATGTGAAAATGTTTGTCTTTGTGTATGGGCCAAAGGGCAACCCAATCATGTCACTTTCTAATCAAATCACCTTTACAGAGTCAATGTGGAGACTATATGGAGACTATATACAGAGGGTACCTTTACAGAGTCAATGTGGAGACTATATACAGAGGGTACCTTTACAGAGTCAATGTGTGGGGACACAAGTGTCTATCGCTTACACTTAAATTTTAGGGAGGTTTAAAGAAACATTATGATATGAAGAAAATGTATTTCAGAAGAACAGAATATGAGTTGTCATACTGTATGCTATCTCGCTATGTGTCATGCCATAGGCTTGTTCTTTTAGCTGACAAAATATGTTATCAGTCCGGTGTGATTATTTTATATTATATTATTTTGTATACTAAGAAGAATATAATTGAACTTAGCTGAATAAAATAGAAAGGATATTTTTCACATTATGGAGCAAATGCACATATGAAGTGGCTATGTTGAGCGTAAAAGTGATCATTTGAAACAGGTCCTATACACTAGTTTTAGAGTTATTTGGCAATGATAGTGTGCATGATACAAACACTAGAAAGAATTAGAAATCAACACTTATACAGTATGGGCTGCGTGATGCAACTATAGGCTAATATACTTTTTTTAAAATAATGGCGCTGGAGGGTATGGCTGCTGTTTTACGGGCTCCTAACAAATTGTGCTATTTTGTGTGTTTTTTTCCGCATTGTTTGTAACTTATTTTGTGCATAAGGTTGATGCTACCATCTCTTATGACCGAAAAGAGATTCTGTATATCAGAAAAGCGATTACTCACCTTGAACTGGACAAAGCTATTGCTTTAATGAGTCTTAAGCAAAGGATATAATGCTGCTCCCAGACAAGGCCCAAATCCCCATCATTCACATGAAGAAAATAAGGAAATACAGGGGTTGGAGATCAGGGTGCCTTGTGAGAATTTGCCTGCGAGTGGGTAACCTGCCTCTACCATCTGTTCTATTGGCCAACGTACAATCACTGGAGAATAAACTGGCTGAGCTCCGTTTAAGACTATCCTACCAACAGGACATCAAAAACTGTAAAATCTAATGTTTCACCGAGTTGTGGCTGGGCAACACGGATAATATATAGTTGGCTGGGTTTTCCGTGCATCGGCAGGACAGTACAGCTACATCCGGTAAGACGAGGGGTGGGGTTGTGTGTCTTTTTGTCAATAACAGCTGGTACGCAATGTCTAATATTAAGGTAGTCTCGAGGTATTTATTTTTCGTAGCCGTCTATTTACCACCACAAACCGATGCTGGCACTAAGACCGCACTCAACAAGCTGTATAAGGCCATAAGCAAACACGAAAATGCTCAGTCCCCGGCTCAATGTAGTGGCCGGGGACTTTAAAGCAAACAAACTTAAATCCATTTTATCCTTTATTTAAACTTTTATTTAACTAGGCAAGTCAGTTAAGAATAAACTATTATTATTATTTACAATGACGGCTTACCAAAAGGCAAAAGGCCTCCTGGAGGGGGGCGGGAGCTGGGATTAAAAATACATCTTTATATATATATATATATATATATATATATATATATATAAAAAACAGCATGGTAGCAACACAACACGACAACAACATGGTAGCAACACATGGCAGCAGCTCAACATGGTAGCAGCATAAAACATGGTACAAATATTATTGTGCACAGACAACAGCACAAAGGGCAAGAAGGTAGAGACAACAATACATCACGCAAAGCAGCCACAACTGTCAGTAAGAGTGTCCATGATTGAGTCTTTGAATGAAGAGATTGAGATAAAACTGTTCAGTTTGAGTGTTTGTTGCAGCTCGTTCCAGTCGCTAGCTGCAGCGAACTGAAAAGATGAGCGACCCAGGGATGTCTGTGCTTTGGGGACCTTAAACAGAATGTGACTGGCAGAAAGGGTGTTGTATGTGGAGGATGAGGGCTGCAGTAGATATCTCAGATGGGGGGGAGTGAGGCCTAAGAGGGTTTTATAAATAAGCATCAACCAGTGGGTCTTGCAACTGGTATACAGAGATTACCAGTTTACAGAGGAGTATAGAGTGCAGTGATGTGTCCAATAAGGAGCATTGGTGGCAAATCTGATGGCCAAATGGTAAAGAACATCTAGCCGCTCGAGAGCACCCTTTCCTGCCGATCTATAAATTAAGTCTCCGTAATTTAGCATAGGTAGGATGGTCATCTGAATCAGGGTTAGTTTGGCAGCTGGGGTGAAAGAGGAACGATTGCATTAGAGCAGGGTAGCCTAGTGGTTAGAGCGTTGGACTAGTAACCGAAAGGTTGCAAGTTCAAATCCCCGAGCTGACAAGGTACAAATCTGTCCTTCTGCCCCTGAACAGGCAGTTAACCCACTGTTCCTAGGTCGTCATTGAAAATAAGAATTTGTTCTTAACTGACTTGCCTAGTAAAATAAAAAATAAAAACAAGTCTAGATTTAACTTTAGCCAGCAGCTTTGATATGTGCTGAGAGAAGGAAAGTGTGCCATCTAGCCATACTCCCAAGTACTTGAATTAGGTGACTACCTCAAGCTCTAAACCCTCAGAAGTAGTTATCACACCTGTGGGGAGAGAGGCATTCTTCTTAACAAACCGAATTACCTTTGTTTTGAAGGTGTTCAGAACAAGGTTAAGGGCAGAGAAAGCATTTTGGACACTAAGAAAGCTTTGTTGTAGAGCGTTTTACAGAAAATCCAGGGAGGGGCCAGCTGAGTATAAGATGTATAAATGGATGAGAGAGCTTCCTACTGCCTGAGCTTTGTTGTTGATGTAAATTGAGAAGAGCGTGGGGCCTAGGATCGAGCCTTGGGGTAACGCCTTGGTGACAGGCCATGGCTGAGACAGCAGATGTTCTGACTTTATACACTGCACTCTTTGAAATAGGTAGTTAGCGAACCAGGCCAAAGACCCCTCAGAGACACCAATACTCATTAGCTGGCCCACAAGAATGGAATGGTCTACCATGTCAAAAGCTTTGCCAAGTCAATAGAAATAGCAGCACAACATTGCTTAGAATCAAGGGCAATGGTGACATCATTGAGAACCTTCAAGGTTGCAGTGACACATGCATAATCTGAGCGGAAACCAGATTGCATAGCCGAGACAATACTATGGACATCAAGAAAGCCAGTCAGTTGATTATTGACAAGTTTTCCCAACACTTTTGATAAACAGGGCAAAATAGAAATAGGCTTATGACGAACCGTGGCTGCCTTCCAAGCAATGGGAGCCCAGAGAGGAGAGACAGGTTAAGAAGGTCAGAAATAGGCTGACCCAGATGTTTTTTTGGGGTCAAGTTTAAGGAGTTCCTTTAGCACCTTGAACTCAGTGACCACCTGCAGAGAGAAACTTTGTAGCAGGGGGAAAGAGGGAGGAGCATCAGGGCTAGTCGCACTAGAAGGGGTGGGAGATGAGTAAATGTTGAATGCGCAAGGAGGCTTGGTTGAGTCAAATAGGAATCCTGACTTAATGAAGTGGTGATTAACCTGTTACTCCTACCCCCTACTTTTTTGAACATTCTGTTAAAAATCGCTCAACATTTCAGCGCCCTGCTGCTCATGCCAGGAATATAGTATATACATATGATTAGTATGTGTGGATAGAAAACACTCAGACGTTTATAAAACTGGTTAAATCACGGCTGTGACTATAACAGAACGTGCGTTTCATCGAAAAGTGCAGGAAAATCTGATCACTGAAAATGGAAAAATATATCCATGCGCCACTTCAACCGATTGATAAAGGTGATCCACATTAAATGGGGCCGAGGTTGCAATACCTACAGCTTCCACACGATGTCAACAGTCTTGTCATTTGCCTAGGCTTTGTTTCTTGGTCAAACGAAGAAGAGACAGCCCATTTCTTCAGGTCTCCGACCGGATATTTTGGTTGAGATTTACCCGGACATTATTTCCAGACGTACAGCTATAGAATATACATCGCCTCGTGATCAATTTGATCGCTTATTAACGTTTACTAATACTTAAAGTTGCATTACAAAAGTATTTCGAAGTGTTTTGTGAAAGTTTATCGTCGACTTTTTGAATTTTAAAAAATGACGTTACGTTATAAAACGCTATTTTTTCCCTTGATCACACAGTCTTCATAGATCGATATCTAGGCTATATATGGACCAATCTAATCGAAAAAAAAGACCCAATAGTGTTTATGGGACATCTAGGAGTGCCAACAAAGAAGATGGTCAAAGGTAATGAATGTTTTATATTTTATTTGTGTGTTTTGTGTAGCGCCGACTATGCTAATCACTTTGTTTACGTCCCCTGCGGGTCTTTTGGGGTGATACATGCTATCAGATAATAGCTTCTCATGCTTTCGCCGAAAAGCATTTTAAAAATCTGACTTGTTGCCTGGATTCACAACGAGTGTAGCTTTAATTCAATACCCTGCATGTGTATTTTAATGAACGTTTGAGTTTTAACGAGTGCTATTAGCATTTAGCGTAGCGCATTTGCATTTCCAGATGTCTAGATGGGACGCCTGCGTGTCAGGTAGGAGCAAGAGGTTAAAGAGCTCAGGCATGTGGTTCTTTTCAGTAACAACCACATCATCAACATTAAGGGACATGGGTAGCCTATTTTCCTACCTTTGTTTTGAAGGTGTTCAGAACAAGGTTAAGGGCAGAGAAAGCTTTTTGGACACTAAGAAAGCTTTGTTGTAGAGCGTTTTACAGAAAATCCAGGGAGGGGCCAGCTGAGTATAAGACGTATAAATGGATGAGAGAGCTTCCTACTGCCTGAGCTTTGTTGTTGATGTAAATTGAGAAGAGCGTGGGGCCTAGGATCGAGCCTTGGGGTAACGCCTTGGTGACAGGCCATGGCTGAGACAGCAGATGTTCTGACTTTATACACTGCACTCTTTGAAATAGGTAGTTAGCGAACCAGGCCAAAGACCCCTCAGAGACACCAATACTCATTAGCTGGCCCACAAGAATGGAATGGTCTACCATGTCAAAAGCTTTGCCAAGTCAATAGAAATAGCAGCACAACATTGCTTAGAATCAAGGGCAATGGTGACATCATTGAGAACCTTGGAGAACCTTGGTGACCCCACCTCTTTAAGGAATACCTAGGATAGGATAAGTAATCCCTCTCACCCCCCCTTTAAGATTTAGATGCACTATTGTAAAGTGACTGTTCCACTCGATGTCATAAGGTGAATGCACCAATTTGTAAGTCGCTCTGGATAAGAGCGTCTGCTAAATGACTTAAATGTAATGTAAATGTAAACCTTCAAGGTTGCAGTGACACATGCATAATCTGAGCGGAAACCAGATTGCATAGCCGAGACAATACTATGGACATCAAGAAAGCCAGTCAGTTGATTATTGACAAGTTTTCCCAACACTTTTGATAAACAGGGAAAAATAGAAATAGGCTTATGACGAACCATGGCTGCCTTCCAAGCAATGGGAGCCCAGAGAGGAGAGACAGGTTAAGAAGGTCAGAAATAGGCTTGGCGATGATAGGGGCAGCAACCTTTAAGAAGAAAGGGTCTAAACCATCTGACCCAGATGTTTTTTTGGGGTCAAGTTTAAGGAGTTCCTTTAGCACCTTGAACTCAGTGACCACCTGCAGAGAGAAACTTTTGTAGCAGGGGGAAAGAGGGAGGAGCATCAGGGCTAGTCGCACTAGAAGGGGTGGGAGATGAGTAAATGTTGAATGCGCAAGGAGGCTTGGTTGAGTCAAATAGGAATCCTGACTTAATGAAGTGGTGATTAACCTGTTACTCCTACCCCCTACTTTTTTGAACATTCTGTTAAAAATCGCGCAACATTTCAGCGCCCTGTCTTCGATGAAACGCACGTTCTGTTATAGTCACAGCCGTGATTTAACCAGTTTTATAAACGTCTGAGTGTTTTCTATCCACACATACTAATCATATGCATATACTATATTCCTGGCCTGAGTAGCAGGGCGCTGAAATGTTGCGGGATTTTTAACAGAATGTTCGAAAAAGTAGAGGGTCGACTGAAGAGGTTAACCAGAACTTCTTGGGGTTATAACAATACCACTGAAAATATCAAAAAAGGTCAAAGCGTCTTCGACAGAGGGGATCAGACTGATTCTATATTCTTTTACAGAGGCCATTTTGTGATGGAAGGCTTGCTCATTCTTTTTTTTTTACCAAGCATCTATGACAAATCAGGACAGGCCGTTTCACTGAGCTGCCAATACGAACACAGGCTGTAAAACAGTGATCACTAAGGTCATTACAGAAAATACCAGACTGATACCTGTCAGGATTATTTGTGAGGATAACATCGCGGAGAGTAGCCTTTTCTGGGTGTTTGGAGTCATACCTTGTGGGATTGGTAATAATCTGAGAAAGATTTAGGGAGTCCCATTGCTTCAGGACTTTAAGCATGTCCCAGTGGTTAAAGCATGTCCTAGATTAGGTCACCTAGCAGGACAAATTCAGACTTAGTCTAAGGAACCAGGAGAGAGCTTAGGGCAGGTAGGGTACAGGCCGGTACTGATGAAGGACAATAGCACCCAGCAACGGTCAACAAAGAGCTATTTGAAAGTTTAATGCTTAAAACCAGCAAATAAAAGTGTTTGGGGACAGACTTGATGGAGTCAATGGAACACTGAAGGTGATCCTTGGTAAAGATTGCCTCTCCCCCACCTTTGGAAGATCTGTCTTGATGAAAAAACTTATAACCAGAAAGGTTAACATCAGTATTCAAAACACTCTTCCTTAACCACGTCTCAGTAATGACCAACACATCTGGATTGGGGCTGTGAACCCACACGCACCCACATTTGAGGTAATAAGCTTCTAGTGTTAACGTTCAGAAAACCCAGGCTTTTATGAGAGCAGAAATCGGTGAAGCTGATTTGGGGCTAGCAACAGTAGATGGGCAACAGTGTACATGCACATTTCCAGAAACCTAATTTCTACCAGCAGGTCACATGTGCAACCAGAGGGAAAAAAACAATA
The DNA here is from genome assembly GCF_021184085.1 of Oncorhynchus gorbuscha. Taxonomy (NCBI): domain Eukaryota; kingdom Metazoa; phylum Chordata; class Actinopteri; order Salmoniformes; family Salmonidae; genus Oncorhynchus; species Oncorhynchus gorbuscha. Next base: position 55,798,749 of record NC_060180.1, on the reverse strand, counting down.
GACCACCTATACTCCACACACAGAGACGCATACAAAGCTCTCCCTCGTACTCTATTTGGAAAATCTGACCATAATTCTATCCGCCTGATTCCTGCCTACAAGCAAAAACTAGAGCAGGAAGTACCTGTGACTCGCTCAATACGTAAGTGGTCAGATGACGCAGATGCTATGCTACAGGACTGTTTTGCTAGCACAGATTGGAATATATTCTGGGATTCATTCAATGACTTTGAGGAGTACACCACCTCAGTCACCGGCTTCATCAATAAGTGCATTGACGATGTCGTCCCCACAGTGACCGTGCGTACATACTCCAACCAGAAGCCATGGATTACAGGTAACATCTGCACCGAGCTAAAGGCTAGAGCTGCCGCTTTCAAGGAGCGGAACACTAATCCGGACACTTATAAGAAATCCTGCTTTATCTCAGACAAACCATCAGAAGCAAAGCATCAATACAAGACTAAGATTGAATCCTACTACACCGGCTCTGATGCTCGTCGGATGTGGCAGGGCTTGCAAAATGTTACAAACTACAAAGGGAAGCCCAGCTGCGACCTGCCCAGATCCTCAAATAGTTTACAGCTGCACCATTGAGAGCATTCTGACCAGTTGCATCACCGCCTGGTATGTCAACTGGTCGGCATCCAGACGTAAGGTGCTACAGAGGGTAGTGCGTACAGCCCAGTACATCACTGGGGCCAAGCTTCCTGCTATCCAGGACCTATATACTAGGTGGTGTCCGAGGAAGGCCCAAAAAATTGTCAAAGACTCCAGTCACCCAAGTCATAGACTGTTCTCTCTGCTACTGCACAGCGAGCGGTACCGGAGCACAAAGTCTAGGTCCAAAAGGCTCCTTAACAGCTTCTACCCCCAAGACATAAGACTGCTGAACAATTAATCAAATGGCTACCCAGACTATTTGCATTGACCCCCCCAGCCCTTGTTTTTATACTGCTGCTTCTCGCATCTATGCATAGTCACTTTACCCCTACCTACATGTATAGATTACCACGACTAACCCGTACTCCCGCACATTAACTCGGTTCCAATACCCCCTGTATATAGCCTCTTGTGAGGCGTCTGTTTCTCAAACTAGACACTCTAATGTACTCAGGGCCTCCCACTCCTCTTTCTATTCTGGTTAGATCCAGTTTGCGCTGTTCTGTGAAGGGAGTAGTACATAGCATTGTACCAGATCTTCAGTTTCTTGGACATTTCTCACATGGAATAGCCTTCATTTCTCAGAACAAGAATTGACTGACGAGTTTCAGACAAAAGTCTTTGTTTCTGGCCATTTTGAGCCTGTAATCAAACCCACAAATGCTGATGCTCCAGATACTCAACTAGTCTAAAGAAGGCCAGTTGTATTGCTTATTTAATCAATACAACAGTTTTCAGCTGTGTTAACATAATTGCAAAATGGTTTTCTAATGATCAATTAGCCTTTTAAAATTATAAACTTGGATTAGCTAACACATCGTGCCATTGGAACACAGGAGTGATGGTTGCTGATAATGGGCCTCTGTACGCCTATGTAGATATTCCATTAATAATCAGCTGTTTCCAGCTACAATAGTCATTTACAACATTAACAATGTCTACACTGTATTTATGATGCATTTTATGTTATTTTAAATGGACAAAAATAGGATTTTCTTTAAAAAACAAGGGCATTTCTAAGTGACCCCAAACTTTTGAATGGTAGTGTACATGCATGCACACACACACACACACAAACACACATACACACACACAGACACACACGAATGCACACACGCACGCACACACACGCGCACGCACACACGCACGCGCGCACGCACGCGCGTGCACACACACACACACACACACACACACACACACACACACACACACACACACACACACACACACACACACACACACACACACACACAAACAGAAGGATTCTCTCTCCACACTGCTTGTGTGAAGGCTGCTGCTAAAGCAGATGGCCTCATTAGTGTTGTGCTTGTCGTCTTTAAACATGAAGCTGCCTGTCGCACACCAATCACCACTGGCCTGAGGCAGACATCAGGGACCCGACATGCCACTGCTAACCTTCAGCACTGTACAGGAACATTACAGTGAGGCTCTGTAGAAGGGCTCTGTAGAAAGGCTCCGTGTGTCCCAAATGGAACCCTATTCCTTATAGAGTGTACTACTTTTGACCAGGGCCCAGTATATTGTTAGCGTTAAGTCATGTGCGTAAACTAGAGTGCTTCACATCATGCAATTGTTCCCTACTTCTTAAAAAAAGCTATCTGAGCTAGCTGTAGAAGCAATACATTGTTAATATACTTGTATTTTGTTTATACTGTTCCATTGTTACACTATGCACATGAAATGCACGAATACATGTCTTGTTCTAATTTTCACTTGTCTTGAATACAATACAGTATAGTATCCATATTTAACAGGCATGTTGTTTTGAAATGCCAGGATCTGTCGTGAAATTCAAAACTGACAACTGCCTCAATTCTTTGACAGTTCTTTTCTCTTGCAGGCTTCCTTATGCGGGGTACTTTGGCGGGGTTTCCGGGCTGAGCAAAAAACAGTTTCTCAAGATCAATGGCTTCCCCAACGAGTACTGGGGCTGGGGAGGAGAAGATGACGACATCTATAACAGGTAAGACTGCAGGGCAGAAAAAAACATTTATAAAAACTCCCATCAATCCCAGCACCATCATAACCATCATTACCAGAAAATGAATGCAGTCATTTTAGTTGACATTTCGATTATACATGTAGCTGATTCAGGAGTTTGTATATTAGGCAGAAAAACTACACTACCAAGGTCATTGCGCCAGTATTAGTCATTGCTACAAAGTGCCTGTACTTTAGAAGCTTTGAATTATTTAATGCTGATAACATTTTAAAGGCACCGATTATATATTACAAGAGTGAAGTGGGCACAGCTACATGTCTTGTTAAACGCAGAATGTATGCTTGGCCTGTCATTTGACTTTATCATTGAAGTAGATTTTTTTCTTGAATGTCAAGACAGAAAGTCATTGTTCATCCCGACCACGTTATCTCTCAGTGCTGCTTGCAGACGGTCCCGGTTTCATAGTACACGTTTTTGTCAAACGATAGAGCAGCAGTTTCTCATTTTACTGACACTTGTTTTAGAGGAGAATAGATCGCTCTTTCATGTCATCTATCATCTTCCCTCTAGCTCGCGAGATATGTGACTTCCACCATTCCATCTACAAACCCAACTCTGTTGTGATAACACAAAATAGGTAAATAGAGTGTTTGGAATTGGCCCCTTTCCGTGCGATGTGGGACGGTATACGGGTGATTACTGCATCACAGATAGAGTCTGGCAGGATGTGCGTTATGCGATAAAAGGAATCTTTCTTTGTGTGCGTCTGCCCCGAGCCCTCGCATCTGAAGAGAAGACATGATTGGAGGGAGGATGTTGAGGGAGTAAAATCTTTCACAGCTTGATAGTAGCTGCAGTAGAGTTGATCCATTAAGATTTCCCCAGAGATGCTTCCTTCAACAGACCAATTTCTTCCAGTAGATGATGTGAAATGCGCTTGGATATTATCCTGCCCCATGCTGCACCCAATACATGAGTGTGAAGGCTAAAGTCAACGTTGTAGACACCAAAATAAGCATATAAAAAGAGCATGAAGGTTGTCTTTCATTGAAATCCAGAACCTTTTCAAGGCTCACTTGTTTTAAAGCCGTTTTATATAAAGCAATTTGAAATGCCCCTGAATATACACTGGGTGTCATGGCTAGACAGGGACTGATGGTGAAGCCTGGTGTTAGGCTAGCGTGCAGCAGTGTGTAGACTCCGGTTGCGTCCCAAATGGCACCCTATTTCCTATACACGTTGTGCATTACTTTTGACCAGGGCACATGGGGCTCTGGTCAAAAGTAGTGAACTATATAGGGAATAGGGTGCCATTTGGGATGCAGACTCAAACGGGTCTGTGACTGGGGTGGTGGTGAAGGTCTCTTCCCCAGGCACCCAGGGAGATGGTGATGTGTAAGTGATGAGGTCTGTTGCTAGGTCTCTCTTTCTCTTGTTCCACTGGCTCCTTCCCCTGGGTTCGCTGCAATAAAACACAGCATCTTCGCCCAAATTGTGGCCAGCCAACACAATCACAGCTCGCGGGAGTCCATGTCCCTGTGCAGTACTATGCGGCCGTGCCCACAGTCTGTTGATCAGAGGTCCATGGGTCCTGGAGTGAAGGGATGTCATTGACAGCACTCTTCCCTCTAACACTAGAAGCACCGAGGCAGTCATTTTGATTGTGTATGAATTTAAAATATAAAAATCATGCCCCCTCCACTCTTGACTTTTCCTTAATGAGTCTATTTAATGTAGTTAGAATTTCAATGTCACGGACAGAATTTGTATTTAAAGCAGTTTTAAGAGGACGTGTCCCCCCCTGCCCCTCGTTCACCGACAGTTAGCTGATGGCCCATCAAAACTACATCTTAACCATATTGAAACTCATTTCGCACATACAGTATAACAATAGAATTAGCCTAAAGTCAAGATGAAATTGACAGTAGTCTGATGGATGACAATATTATCAATTGTCAAATTGAAGATTTGGTCCAGTGCAGCTTGGAATTGCAGGGAGGGAAACGGAGCGTCAAAAAGTGACCATTTTAAAATCCCCCTACAGTCACAAGCAGGTAAGACATTTTATTTCTAGAAAGTGAGAAACAAGGTTATTATAGTAAACTGAAGCTAAAACAGAAACTAATTACGAAAAATGTATTTAGTCAAGTAAAATAAAATAATTTGGGCAAAAATGTAATGGGGTTTTAAAGCTTCTTTTTTTTCAAGCTACTTAATCTGGTGAGTAAATACTACCAGGAGATGGCGATGTTACAAATAGGGCTAGTTTATGCATCACTATTAGTTTCTCGAGACAGATGGTTTATTTGCCTAGCTTACGATGCTCCAAGGTATGGAATATACGAGTCTACATTACTACAGGTAACAGGTAAAGTAAAGGCTAGGTAGCTAACTTGAGTCTTCTTACATGTACTACTGAGGTGAAAAAGTATTGGATTGGTGTAAACATGGGCGAGATAGGGTTTCCTTCCATCATATTTATTGCACCAGAGTCAGCGCTATTCCTTTTAAATCCAAGCCACATTGAGAATGAGTTTATAATTGAAAGGGCCAATCAGAAATCATTGTAAATAAGAATTTGTTCTTAACTGACTTGTAATCATTCTAATAAATCATAGACAGAAGTATTGTTGCAAGGACTAACCATCTATGATATAAAAATATTTAACCATGGGCTGTATTCAATCCATATCGCGGAAGTTCTGCTTCGCAGCATGATTGAAATGTAAAGGCAATGTTGGTAGACTGAATTCACGGTAAACACTGCAGATGTCGACTCAATCGGAAGTTACCTTTACAATTATTTCCCACCATCTGTAATGCTTCAGCGATACAGATGGAGTAGAGCCCCATGTTTTGAGGCTTTACAGTGTCCATTTATTTTGTTTTTACAAACATTGGAGTAAAACAAGCTTATATTTTGGGTTCTGATGGGGAACGACACATGAGCTACGCTCATGAAGCATTTCTAAGTTATTTTCTTCAAGAATCAATGGGTACATATCATTAATTTATACGTCCAAAAATGGATGTAGCAACTGCAGATTGCCACTTTAAACCTAACTTAACCTATGACCTGACCCATCACCGTATTGCTACTGTTGCATGAATTGACATAACAAACACACCGACAACTATGCAACAAAAACTGCTTCTAGCCTGGCCCACTCATGATTTCTGTCGCTAAGACTAAAACTACAACTGAAATTAAATCATATTAAAACTAATTATAAATATTTATATACAACTTAATCTAAATAACAACTAGCAAATCAAGTCTGTAAACTAATTGAAACTAAACTAAATTCCAAATAAAATTAAGAGAAATAAAAATGAGTATTAAAAAAAAGAAACTATAATGACCTTGGAGAGAAAGATCAGATTCGGAGGTTTCCAAAACACTACCTTTGCCAAATATAAAATTGAGGAGATGAGTTGTATTTAAAAATATAACTTTTTCCAAAAATAACAGCTGTTGGGTGCACTCCACACGTGAGCTTGCAGCAGCATATAGCTCAGGCTACTACTCAAAGACCAGTAACAGAATACAACTTCAAATATGCTATTCTGTTCTTTTGTTTCCTAAGACCTGACAAAATTATAGTTGTTTCTTTGTGATGGATTTAACACTTGAATTATGGTATTTCTCTATCAGTTTTGCACATCGGGAGACTGACATTTTTTTTCCCATTCCTCCTTGCAAAACAGCTCGAGCTCAGTGAGGTTGGATGGAGAGCATTTGTGAACAGCAGTTTTCAGTTCTTTCCACAGATTCTCGATTGGATTCAGGTCTGGACTTTGTCTTGGCCATTCTAACACCTGGATATGTTTATTTTTGAACCATTCCATTGTAGATTTTGCTTTGTTTTGGATCATTGTCTTGTTGGAAGACAAATCTCCGTTCCAGTCTCAGGTCTTTTGCAGACTCCATCAGGTTTTCTTCCAGAATGGTCCTGTATTTGGCTCCATCCATCTTCCCATCAATTTTAACCATCTTCCCTGTCCCTGCTGAAGAAAAGCAGGCCCAAAACATGATGCTGCCACCACCATGTTTGACAGTGGAGATGGTGTGTTCAGGGTGATGAGCTGTGTTGCTTTTACGCCAAACATAACGTTTAGCATTGTTGCCAAAAAGTTCAATTTTGGTTTCATCTGACCAGAGAACCTTCTTCCACATGTTTGGTGTGTCTCCCAGGTGGCTTGTGGCAAACTTTAAACAACACTTTTTTATGGATATCTTTAAGAAATGGCTTTCTTCTTGCCACTCTTCCATAAAGTCCAGATTTGTGCAATATACGACTGATTGTTGTCCTATGGACAGAGTCTCCCACCTCAGCTGTAGATCTCTGCAGTTCATCCAGAGTGATCATGGGCCTCTTGGCTGCATCTCTGATCAGTCTTCTCCTTGTATGAGCTGAAAGTTTAGAGGGACGGCCAGGTCTTGGTAGATTTGCAGTGGTCTGATACTCCTTCCATTTCAATATTATCGCTTGCACAGTGCTCCAGTCTCTCGATGTGCAAAACTGATAGAGACATACCCCAAGCGACTTACAGCTGTAATCACAGCAAAAGGTGGCGCTACAAAGTATTAACTTAAGGGGGCTGAATAATTTTGCACGCCCAATTTTTCAGTTTTTGATTTGTTAAAAAAGTTTGAAATATCCAATAAATGTCGTTCCACTTCATGATTGTGTCCCACTTGTTGTTGAGTCTTCACAAATATACAGTTGTATATCTTTATGTTTGAAGCTTGAAATGTGGGGCCAAAAGGTCGCAAAGTTCAAGCGGGCCGAATACTTTCGCAAGGCACTGTACATGTATTTATGAGACTGTTAGAATGTTGCAGTCAAATTGACTGATCATTGGTTCAGAACGGGATGGCTCGAAGCCAGGCTTTTCTAGTGTTAAAATCACATCCTCTATGTAGGCTAACCTATGACTTGTGGAGAGAGAAAGAGCGAGAGAGTGCTTCCTTTAATGACTGTACGATTCAGTGGGTTCAGCAGGCCTAGCACTGGCAGACTGGCCACACAATCCCAGATGGTAATAATAGCTGATGCCTCACACACATTGTGATGTAACACAACAGATCTTCCAGCAATGAGAGGGAGGCTTACTGGGATTAGAGTGATTAAGGGGAGTAGTGTGTTGACACACTGTAGTTCAGAAGAGGACAAGTCACCAAGAATCTCTCCTTAGAGCAGTAAGGACTGGAGACTAAACAGGATTTCTTTTTCATGAATCATGATGAACTCTGCTCTAGAATATGTTAAGAGTTCAACATGTATTTTGTGATATTTGCATTTTATGTTTTTTTAACATCATATCTTGGTTATTTGCATAGGCTAAGGAATACCTAGGTTAACTACCCCCTAAGTTTTAGATGCACTATTGTTATACTGTCCCACTGGATGTTAGTGCTGTCGCTCTGGTGTGGTAAATGTAAATGTAATATCATAGGCACAACCAGTGGTAGTGTGAACTGCATAATTGATTTAAGGTTGCAAGCAGGACAACAAAATATTGTGGGGAGTTCCTCATTTATTGTAGTGTTTTTGGTTCTGTGCCATGCTGTCAGAACCTGCTGGGAAAAAATCCCTTATGATTTGCTTGGAGGGAATAGCTCGCGTTACAGACAGTGCCAACTTCTCCAACAACGATGACCCCTTTTTAACAATCGTACCTCTTCATAAATATGTCTGGGTTGATTTACCCCCCACCCGAATAAACAGCTAAAGAGGAAAAAAGTGGTGATTTTCAAGCCTTTTTTGATGGGCAACCTTGAACTTTGTTGAAGGTCCTCACTATACAGTTTCATTGAGTGAAGGACGGGAGGGTAGACAGAAATAGCTGGAGGTGATGTTGGCAGTAGTGGGGAAACAGATAGATGACACTGTTTTCCCTGCTTCCCTTAGAGCCCATTCACCCTGAGACCAGCAACCGGAATGGAAGGAAACTGAAAAAGCTCTGTCTTTGTCACCCCTCCTGGGCATGTACGTACTGGGCATGTACGTACTGGGCATGTACGTACTGGGCATGTACGTACTGGGCATGTACCTGGGCATGTACCTGGGCATGTACTGTACTGGGCATGTACCTGGGCATGTACTGTACGTACAACTGAAGAGTAGCAGATCCATCCAGTGTCTTGGATGGGCAACTCCTTGACTGTCAGCATCTGTGCAGTGAAACACAAGGCCCTGGAGGGACAGTTAGTTCCCTCATATCTACTACTAAGCTAGGTGACTGACTGTCTCTGGTGACAGACAGACAGGCTCTCCCTGACCTAAATATACACCTAGCTGATACTGATGCCAACAGACAGATAGAGGGGAGACAATTTCAAGGAAGATTACTCAAGAAATATACAATCCCAAGTCATAGCCTATTTCAAATTGTGAAATTTTCTATTTTAAACACGGGCAGACTATCAAGTCTACATTTGGTCTGTCTGTAAAAGAGGGAGGGAGATAGAGGACAAAAATGCCCTGGCAGGACTCTCATTTCTCTATTGCCCTCGTGTGGCTATTTCTAATTAGAGTGAGACAGGAGGGAGTGGACAGAGAGTTGGCAGGCAGCAGAGAGATAGAGCCGCCGCAGTCAACAAGACCATCACAGACAGTGCAAACACACTCTCAATCCAACATGAGCGATTTCAGCTTCGCTCCTCTCATCTCCTCGCCTCTCCCCACTGGCTTCTTTCTCAGCAGCACCCCTCTCATTTCGGCTCTGACAGAGTGAAATGAGGGGATGCCGCAGATTCCAATTCCCCTCGACTCCAAGAGTCTAATGCAATTAAGAAAGACTGTTGAGAAATGAAAAAAGAAAAAAAAGATGGAGACATTCTTAATCCAATCAGAAGGGCACGCGAGGCCAAATGAGCTGTCCAGACAGTCATATCAATACTACCACTGGGCCTCAGGAAAACAATGCTTTCTTGTTAATTGTTTGTTGTAATATTTAACAGCTACATAGAGAGTGAATGATATCAGTGGCAATGTGAGAATAGTAAGGAAGTCAACGAAGGGAATAGCATTGCAATGTATGTACTGGATGCAATGCGAGAGAGCAACCATTTTGCAGCAGTGGAGGCTGCTGAGGGGAGGACAGCTTATAGTAATGGGCGGAAGGGAGTGAAGGGAATAGTATCAAACACATGCTTTTCATGTTTTCAATACCATTCTACTCGCTCTATTCCATCCGTTACACTCCATTCCAGCCATTATTATGAGCTGTCCTCCCCTCAGCAGCCTCCACTGTCAACCATACACAAAACTGACAAAGTAATCATACTTCTGTTTCTCCTCCTTTCTCTGAGCCTGAATACTACTTTGTTACCCAGGGCAATGTAAAATCTAGGACAACAGATATCTTACTCTTCAACAACGATAATTTTATCTCATTGTGCCTGAGAGGAATGAACATCACATCTGAAAATAATCTTCAGCGTTTTCAGGGTTTTGTTGTGCAAGGTCAAAGACTGTTTTTTTTCTCCTCTCTATTTTCTTCCAGAAATGCTTTTGATTATATTATTATATTATATCGCTCAATACACTCTTCATCATTCCCCCTCTGATTGGTTTCAAAAGGTTTGATGGAGTTCAAGGAATCTGGTTCGGGAATGAAAGCGCCCACAGATCCTTGGCACACAACGCTGTTCAATACGATTGAGCCAATTTTGTGTGCTTGCTGGGCTGAGACAGCAGGATGTTAAAACATGGAGGAAAGAAGTCAGGCTAATGGATGGAAGGGCGCAGCAGCACCACGTGGAGTCCCATGGCGTATGACCAAACAGAACAGTAAATGATGACAAAGAAACCTGTCAGGCAGCCATGTTGTCTCATACAGTACATTTCAGGTCATGGACACGACATCCTACAATCACATCTTACAATCAATCAGGGTTTGTGGTGAAGGATGTTCCCGGAACGTGTCAGATTTCTTTCTCCTCAACTTGTCCTAAAGTAAAGAAATGGTCAAAAGGGATGTATGCCTAACCTCCTGCTGATGTCTGTAAATGTTCTTTTGTTTGAAAGAATCGAGTGAAATAAATGATTTTGAATGTACATCCAGACACTTGTCTTAATTTAACTCTAGGGTAGTCCTTTGGGCCCAATATCTTCAGCTTACAGTACAAACTAAGTGCCATAGTATTGATTAACTCACACATGGATTACCCAGGCGAGGCTAACCATTGATTGAGAGATAGAGCTGAGACTGAGCTCTGTGCCCATCCCTCTACCTGCCCTCTTATATCCTTGAAATCACTGCAGTTGATTGGAGCTTTTTCCACCTGATACCTTGAAACCACAGTTAACACTGCAGAATGCCTTGAAGCCAAAGAAGTCACTGACTAGTTCAGTTTCCAGCTAGTATGTAACTGGCCTGAAGTGGATGGTAATCATGTAGGTGTACAGAACTTGACACAGACCCAGATGACCATTTAGTTCTAGTAGCTTTTACCAAGCTCTAAATGAGTGAGGTAAAGTATACATACCTATTCTGGTTACAAATAGTAGGTTGCATCCCAAGTGTCACTCTATTCCCTACAGAGTGCACTACTTTTGACCAGAGCAATGTGAGTCCTGGTCAAAATGTGTGCACTATATTTGGAATAGGGTGCCATTTGGGATGCGGACTGTTTTTTTCCTCCAATATTTCCCTCAATTAATCCTTAGTGATGTTGTTTCTGGGTCAGGAATACACAAGGAGATTATTTCAAATCAACTCTGCATTACCAGGCCTCCTCGCTGGTGTTAATGGAAGAAAAAACCCGCAAGCCCTAGCACACGGAAACAGACAGACAGACACTGTTTATGTTATCGATCGCCGTCATGTACTAGGAAGGAAGAGGAAGGTCCAGAGACGGAAGCAGCAGCTAGCCTATCGCTTAAGCTGGAGCAGCGGGATGCTCACATGACCGTTTGTTGTCTCCAGGGGTTCCACACAGATAAAGAGCCAAATGGGGAGATTATAATGACCCGATTGTTCAAGCAGTCAAGCAGCTGGAAGCAGCATTTTACTCAAACAAATGCCTTTGTTTTCCAAGACAGTTAGCAAGGCTGCTTTGGCTGGTCCCTTCAGGAACGCTAAGAGACATTTAATGGGAAGAGTCTGAGTTTCTTTCAATATGTTCTACTGAATTTGTATTCAAAAATGTTTTTTTGACTCGCTTGGCATTTTCTTCTCATATGTTCTAATGAGGCTTTGATGGCAGGATGCAGAAGCAATGTGTTTTGCTGGTTGTTTGTCAGTCAGTAAGAGCGAGGCCCACAGATACAAACTGTAATATCAAGGTTGGCTGCACCAATAACACAGGAGATCCAGCATGAATCAGAGCATTACAGAGAGAAATAAAACCATTTCATCCCATCTTGGGAACCTAACATTGTAAACATCCAAACACACACAAGGTTCCATATCACTGCGTAAAGGAATATACAGTCATTTCTTATTTTCCTCCCTCTAATTTTAGAATAGGCTTTAGTTTGTACTGGTTGTCTACAGTCAGTGCCTTGCTTTAACCCATTTTTGTCGCATTACAGCTGAAGCTTAACTTGAGATTGCTATGACAGTGTCTGGTCATGGCTGGCATTGCTACAGCAGTTTTGGAGCGGTTATGACTTATATTTCTATGGCTGTAAGTGTGATTATGGTTCCCAATTGGAAACCTATTTCCTATGTAGTGCACTGCTTTTGACCAGTGTCAATAGGGCTCTGGTCAAAAGTAGTGCACTATGTAGGGAATAGGGTGCCGTTTGGGATGAAAACTCGGATCCTTTCTAAACCATGACTCTGTTGTAGGATCACCCTCAACGGGATGAAGGTGGTTCGACCGGACGTCCGGATCGGCCGCTACAGGATGATCAAACACGAAAGAGACAAGCACAATGAACCCAACCCACAAAGGTTTTGTATTGGATTTTCCTCTCTAGACACAAGCCTGGTTCCAGATCTGTTTGTGCTGTCTTGCCAACAATGACATAGGAGTTGTCATGACAGCATAGAACAGATCTGGGATCAGACTTTTCTTTGGGATCTTTTTCCCGAAGGTACAGAAAGTACAGGTACTGTAGCTGTTGTTTGCCTGGTTTCCAAAGTTGTCTTTTTGATAAAGGTTGCATCACACTCAACACATTATAATACCAGCTCGCGGTTATAAGGCTGCTCTAAGATGAATCCCCCATGTCATATCCCATAGATTTGGCTGGAAAATAACAACTCATGACACTTATCATAGAAATGGATTATCATTGTTTATTCACTGCTAAGAGGGCTCTTTCATACATGAATAGACAACCCATCAATGACTCTAAAAAGAGCAGATCGATAACTGCATGGCTATTTGCAGGGTTGTTAGTTGTGATTGTTGCCAAACCCCAGAACCCTACAGAGCTGAGCTGCAATTTGCAAAACATGATTATTGCATAGCATGAGTGCACACACTGTAGAAGTTACAGACTGTTATTGATCACATCCAGCCCCGTTGTTTGGCTCTTACCATGCTCTGAAGGCTAAATAACCATGGGGAGGCCATTTCATCCTCGGCCTGATCTTGGTGCTGTTAGTTTTCCATGAACTCCCACTCCCTATGATTTCCAATGTGTGAAGATAACAGCCACAGAAGACAACGCTCATTTTGATGAGTGCCTCAGACAATACTAATAATGAACCAATGAAGAGCCCATGCATAGCTAGCACGAGAGCCTAATAAACACATTTCCATGGGAGAATGTAAATGAACTAGTTGTTGTTGCTGCGCATAATGAATTGAAACATGTTGATGTAAGAGGGGTTTGCTGTGCTGACATAGCCAGGGAAGCTTGCTGTTGTCTGTTTGGCTTGTGGCTGTGTGGCAGGTGGATGGGTTGATAGATACTGATCTAAGTACTTACCATGCAATCCCAATCAACATGAATCCAAATGCCACCCTCTTCCCTTTATAGTGCACTGCCACATGGCCTGGTCTAAAGTAGTTCACTCTAGGGAATAGGGTGCCTTGAACCTAACATGTGCCTAATATGTACCGTCACTTGTAACATATTCCTTAGATATGTAGCTGTCCTGCATGAACACACTGTGATGTATGTACAGTCTTGGGTCATTTAGTATAGGACATGCTATCTGAAATGAATTACAAGGCTTGTTTTTGTAGATATGAAAGTGTGTCATGTCACCTAGGCTACTCTAATATGGGTCAGAGTTATTACTTGCTGAATTGACACCAGGTGAGTTCTATAGACAACAAGAGCAGGGTCGACATCCGGTGCCATTGGCTTTATGACAACCAACCACATCAGAGACCAATTTTAAGGAATCTGTCGCTGACTTGCTGTGTGGTGGATTTTAAGGAATCTGTCGCTGACTTGGTGTGTGATGGATTTGAAGGAATCTGTCGCTGACTTGCTGTGTGATGGATTTTAAGGAATCTGTCGATGACTTGCTGTGTGATGGATTTTAAGGAATCTGTCGCTGACTTGCTGTGTGTTGGATTTTAAGGAATCTGTCGCTGACTTGCTGTGTGATGGATTTTAAGGAATCTGTCGCTGACTTGCTGTGTGATGGAGAGAGAGAGAGAGACCTTCATCCTTTGACTGACATTTCCAGCACTTTATTCTCCAGCCTGACTTGATTCTGATCCATGAGCCTCGGCTTTCGCGAAAGTTGTCATGGACAGAATTTATTTTGGGCCAATAAATCATTAATAAATGCCAGGAAGAGGAAAGATAGACAGAGATACCCCTATTAGGGAAACCTCCCTAAAATTGTTTTTTGTTCCTCCTTTGGGGATTATTTGAAGTGTTTTGATTCATAAAATAATACATTTGGGTTTTAAAATTGAGGGAAGTAGAAAGCCCTTGAAGGGTCTGGGCTTTTATAGCCAAACCTTTTAGCGAGAGAGCGCTTCTCAAAATTCTAACAGCGTATTGGGAAAGGGAAAGGGAAAGGGAAAGGGAAAGGGAGAGGGAAAGGGAAAGGAAGGAAAGGGAAAGGGAAAGGGAAAGGGAAAGGGAGAGGGAGAGGGAAAGGGAAAGGGAGAGGGAGAGGGAAAGGGAGAGGGAGAGGGAGAGGGAGAGGGAAAGGGAAGGGAGAGGGAGAGGAAAGGGAAAGGGAGAGGGAGAGGGAGAGGGAAAGGAAAGGGAGAGGGAAGGGAAAGGGAAAGGGAGAGGGAGAGGGAGAGGGAGAGGGAGAGGGAAAGGGGGAGAGGGAAAGGAAAGGAAAGGGAAAGGGAGAGGGAAAGGAAAGGGAAAAAAGGAAAAGGAAAGGGAAAGGGAGAGGGAAAGGGAAAAGGAAAGGGAAAGGGGAGGGAAAGGGAAAGGGAAAGGGAGAGGGAGAGGGAAAGGGAGGGGAGGGAGAGGGAGGGAGGGAAAGGGAAGGGAAAGGGAAAGGGAAAAAGGGAAAAAGGGAAAGGGAAAGGGAGAGGGAGAGGGAAAGGGAGAGGGAAAGGGAAAGGGAAAGGGAGAGGGAGAGGGAAAGGGAAGAGGGAAAGGGAAAGGGAAAGGAAAGGGAAAGGGAAAAGGAAAAGGAAAGGGAAAAGGAAAGGGAAAGGGGAGAGGGAAAGGGAGAAAGGGAAAGGGAAAGGGAGAGGGAAAGGGAAAGGGAGAGGGAGAGGGAAAGGGAAAGGGAAAGGGAAAAGGAAAGGGAAAAGGAAAAGGAAAGGGAAAGGGAAAGGGAGAGGGAAAGGGAAAGGGAAAAGGAAAGGGAAAAGGAAAAGGAAAGGGAAAGGGAAAGGGAAAGGGAAAAGGAAAGGGAAAGGGAAAGGGAAAGGGAAAGGGAGAGGGAAAGGGAGAGGGAGAGGGAAAGGGAGAGGGAAAGGGAGAGGGAGAGGGAGAGGGAGAGGGAAAGGGAAAGGGAAAGGGAAAGGGAAAGGGAAAAGGAAAGGGAAAGGGAGAGGGAAAGGGAAAGGGAAAGGGGAATGTGTCTTCCACATCTGAATCAGAGAGGTGCAGGGGGCTGCCTTAATTGGCGTCAATGTCATCGGCGCCTGGGGAGCAGGTGTTGTTGGTTGGTTAACTGCCTTGCTCAAGGGCAGAGCGGCAGATTTTATGGTTAGGGCCTTTAGCCCGGTTCCCTGGAGTTAAGTTATTAAGGTCGCTGATGTTTTCAAGGTCCAATGGGCAGAGCGACAGATTTTATGGTTCGGGCCTTTAGCCAGGTTCCCTGGAGTTAAGTTATTAAGGTCCAATGCAGACTTTGTTATCTCAATACCAAATCATTTTCGGGTAACAATTAAATACCTTACTGTGATTGTTTTCAATTAAAATGGTCAAAAAGAAGCAAAAATAGCATCTTAGCAAAATGCAATTTCTCAAAGAAGAGTGGTCAGAGCGAGGGGCCTAATAGGAGTGGAAAGGATGTGTAGCCTGAAAACTAGCTGTTATTGGCATAAAGGAGGGCAAACTCTCTTCGTTATTGGTCTATTAACTTAAACCCCACCCAGCCAACCAAGTCTTTTCAAACAGCTCTTACACTAAAAGTTAATGATCATAATTTTCACAATTTCACAGTATCATTCCAACCTCATAGTGTGGCAATATACAGGTAACTGCCTAAATAAAGGAAACTCCAACATAAAGTGTCTTAGTATGGCATTTGGCCACCACGGGCCAGAACAGCTTCAATGCACCTTCTACTAGTGTCTTGAACTCTATTGGAGGGATGCGACACCATTCTTCCACAAGGTAAATCACGTTTTTGACTTCACTGCCCCTAATATGCCCATATACTCACGATGTGTGTCGTACTTAGAGAAATGCTGCACAAGAAGAGCATTAAGTGTCAAATCACTGTCCTAAAAACCTGGATTAGCCTATTTCCTGAAAAAAGCTAATTATTCTATCCTTGCACTCTAATTATTATGTTGTATCTGTCCTCGTAGGAAAACGCATTATGCCTCCAGAAATGTTTCTTAGGTCAACAAATTAGCCTAGTTTACCATAATTATGCAGCTTCCGTTGAAAACCCAGTCTTACCCACCAGACATTCCAGGGCATTCTCCAGCGTATCCAGGAGAGAGTGCTTCTAATCTCCTACCACGACCAGTGTTTACTGTTTACCAAAGCGCATGTTTTTGATGATTAATGTTGACCACCTCTACAGCTCTGTTACTGCCACCCATTCTGCTCTGTTTGGTCAGTAGGAAGTAGGAGATGTGGTTTAGGAATAATAATGAGACATAAGGCTTGTCAAAAGAAGAAAGACTTCCATTCATCATTATTCCAAAAGATTAGTTAGCACTGCCTTACTCCGTGGACTCATGCATATTAACTAAATGAATACAAGGCTTCCTCCTTCCACAGAGTAGCATCGTCATCAAACATGCATTATGAATCATCATCTCATGCTAAAATAGTGGTTTTATGGCTTTTTGGGGGCTGATGTCTTGTCGATGTAAGTTGATACCAAAACATGAATAGGGGACGCTTACTCTGAAAGTTGCATGCTATTACAGTCCATATTTATGCAATACGTGAGAATATCTCCGATCTCATTGTGAGATCATTGAGAGACTATGATAAAGTATAGTAGTAGAGCACATTCAGGCTATTGCCTTTAATCCTCTCTCCTCTTGATAGATTTATAGATAAATCTCTCTCCCTCCCCCTCTCTTTCTCCCTTCCTCTTACTCTCTCTGTCTCTCGCTACCCCCTCCTTTCTCTCTTAGTCTAAAAGTAATTTAGCTTTAATTTAGATTCCTGACAAGATCTGCGTGTAGAGAAATCTCTGTTTAGCTGTAAGTGACAAGGTGCTGCTGCAGGGTTCTTCTTAGGTTGACTTGGATTGTGTCGTAGTGGGTTTATGTCCAAGCACATAAAAATACATCTTGTTTGATCCATTCACTGCTCTTTGAAGATTGGATATGCACTGTTGGCTACTGAAGCAGTTTATGTACTCTGAATCCCTGCCTCTTCTCAAACAGTAAAAGGAAATCTGAGAAAACCATGGGGTATTGTAGCCTTGGCATTGGACAATGGATGACTGTTACAGATGGATGATTCCTGTATTTGTCCTCTGAGTTCCAGTACATGCTCATAGCACCCCCTGTTGGCCAATATGGGAATAACAAGAAACATGCAAAATCAAAATGTTAGCCATGATGATTGTGATAAAAAACATGCAATAATATTTCACTGTTTGCTACAATGAAAACATTTCCCAGTAATAATAATGATTTTTCTCCTCTTCTACAGATTCAACAAGATCCAGAACACCAAGAACACTATGAAGAGAGATGGGATCAGCACGTTAACATACCGCGTGCTCCAGTTTAAGAAGTACCCTCTCTACACCAACATCTCTGTGGAGATCGGCAAGCCCCCGCCCCGGCCTTTCAGGGGCTAGACAGATAGAGAGCCCTGGCCTTGACATGGAGAGGGAAGGATGGAGGAGGAGGAAGGGAGATGGGGGAGAGAACTATAATACACAGCAGAGAGCCTTCATTTCCTCCTCTACCTCCCTCAGCCTGACTCAGATACCCCCCACCGACCTGCGCTAGGAGTCTGCCCTGGCCTCTCACAGCTCAGTCTGTGTGGGGATACTGGTACACACTCGTTGCCCTCCCACCCTGCCAACGGCTCAACGGTTACGGCAGGCCTACAACATGGCTGGGACCCTGACTGACTGACTAGCTCTCAGGAATAGATGAGAACAGAGGATATATCAGATTCGATTCAGATTCATTCCCCTGGCGACAGTGCTGCTCTGGAAATGCACACACTGTACATGAAACACACAGCAATAGGTCCAGTGCTACTGGTGTCTCGGTCCTGATAACACAAAGCAACGGGGGTTCAAGAGGAGTCATATTATATTGGGTTGTTGATATGCTGGGGGTTGGGTTTGGGATTCTGAGCAGAACTAAGAAGAACTGCCCTGATCTCTCTGTGAGAATCTGTCAATCAGAACACTATATCGGCGCAAAATGAATGTGTACTGTCTGTGCCTGCATCCAATGCAGGCTTTCCCCATTTCCCATGACGTTGACAAACGGTGCTGGAGGAGAGCAACAATGTGCACCAACACTTTTTATTAAGACAAAGAAGACTTTCTGTGGAGAGAATCAAGGTTGAGTGAATAAAGACCTCCTGGTAGTGGATGGATATGGCTATTCAAGGAACTAGTTTTGACCTGTTTGTGGAGGAGAAAGGTCCAGCAAATAGAAGAGAAGATGGACTTCTGGCATGGTTCTGACAGGTGATTATTAGAGACTATTTTGTTGACGTGTTCTCAGGCACAGAGAAGGTTACGTTAGGTCCTGATGAAAGTGTAAACGTTTGCTGTATGACAATGTGTCCCAGACAGTTTTAGAAGAGGATCATCTATTGCTCAAATAGATGCTCCACTTTTTTCTTTAATTTCTATTTCAAAATGCCATCCACGTTTTTGGAAAAGGAAATGATAAGGCATTGATAACCTAGTGGTTTAAATTGTGAATACTGTAAGGACGGTCTAGTATGGTGAATATTTGCATTGTAGCATTCATTTCATCCATTCAAAGTCAGAGGCACTGAAGCACTGAGGTGATAAGAACAGAACTGAAGTTGGTTATTTATTGAGTCCCCATCGAATAAATGGAAAACCAGCCCACATATAGTAAAAAATATATAAAATATATAATTCGCTATTAACACCACCAGTATATAAAAGCCTTTTAACGTCAGTAAGCTTTTTCTTCTCTCATTTTCTTCTCCTTTTCCTTTGTGTACTGCCTAAACACCAAATTGATGCCTTCGGAATTGTTATGAGGGGCAATGATAAGGAATGCTTCATTCTGTTGTGTGAAGTGATGTGGAAATCTCTCTTTTGTACTATCAATGGTTTTCTTGGCCTGGCTTGAGACAGTGAGTATTTAGAGATGTCCCAACCAGCCCGTTTCCCCTCTGTTTATTTTAAAGAGCCTTTTCAAGTGCATTGAGTGCATTTCCCTCCTTTTTTGTGTTTTTTTACAACACCCTCCATTTCCTTTCATTTCACTCCCTGGCTCTACCATCCCTCTCTCTGTGTGTGTCTGTGTGAACACCACAGTGTGTTTCTGTACTTGACCATCTGATGAATACACAGACAGCTGTGTCTGAAGCACACTGCTCCTCTATAGAAATATCTGGAGGACTTCAAAAATCATTACTCTTCTCTCTCTCTCTCTCTCTATCTCATTCTGCTGCCTTTTCATTTTTGAGTGCACTACTACTGGTGTGAGAGCACCTCGCAAAGAGAATACTCTACTCCTCATTCTACACTGGAGACCAATGTACTTTTACGCTACTGTATTCTGTATGTCATTACTCCTGTCAAATGGGTGAATGCTGTGTATGTACTGCTTTCTGATGGCTGTGGACCATAGGAGTTTGAGATATTACTGCCTATGGTCCCAGTACAGTGTGATTCATCCTCCTGCCAAGCTCCTGCTCTTATGTTCCATGTTGAGGGAATCATTTTCCTAAAGGCTAAATATACTACTTGGAACTGTGGGAAGAAGCTTTTATATATAGCTAGCATCATTACCTCAAATCTGCTTAGCAGAATGAGCTTACTACTGATGCAGTAGCACACAACCCTGAAAATATTTGGTACTGAAGTTTTAGTCAATGGTTTCATTAAATGAAATGCTTTGATAAAAACAATGTTTTTGCCAGTGATTGTCAAATTGGCTGGTTAGGTCTACAGACTGGGCTTTTTATCAGAACTCCAGTCAAAGATCTTACTGTACAATTGGTGGATATTTGGTTTACTGTAGACTACAGGATGTGATTTCTGTACATATCAGACTTGTATCAGACATCAAGTGCTAGCTATCATGTATTACAGGTGCATGAGCAGGCATTGCCATATCATTTGTGTTGTGAACAAAGAAACCGTCCAATAGAACTCAGTCTGTTCTGTTGACTTGATATCTATATGGAAATCATTCCCAAGTATGCTAGTAAAGGAATAATCCATCCTATTGGTACTATTATATCCATTTAGTCATAAATCATATTGGTATATCCATCGTATTATCTTGTTTGGCCTATTGGCTATATTCTGCCCCACTACCCCACTTATAGTGACTCTGGTGTCACATTGTAGGTACTGTATAATACAGATTTGATATGATGTTATTGACAGGGGGACCTTTCAGCACAAGCTTAGAGGCATCCTGCCCAGGACTGTGTCTCTCCCACGCAGCTCGCCAGCTATAAACCAGTGATAAAGCACCGCTCTTCGTTTGCGTCCCAAATGGCACCCTATTCCCTATCTAGTTCCCCCCCCACCGTCAACTATTATTGTGTTAAATTTTGTCCTGGAAATTGATAATTGCTGGGCATCAGCTTTCTTCATTGACCATGTGTTTGATGCATCCTTGAATAAGAAAAGCAGACAGGTGGCATACTAAGGTACTGTCCACCCTTTGGAGTGTGTCTGAAGTTCTCTTCATCCATCTGTTGGCAGACACTGCATGGCTTTCCCCTTCTACTTATATGTTTCAACCTAATGCCCATTAAGCAATATTTTCCCTCACTGTCAGAGCAGTCATTTCAAGGAAGTGGTGGGTAACTGAAAGAGAAACAGGATAGGATGAGGGCATTGGAGAACATCACCTACTGACTGCCTCGGGCCTTCAAGCTGGAGTGCATTTTTAAAGATGTACTGTATCTAGGTTTTGTACATTGAATGTTGAAAATGTTATATCTTATATAGAATGCATAATGTTATATCAAACCAACCTTTTCTATACAATCAATAAATCTAATGGTAAATGAGATACACTCACGTGATTGGTTTGTTTTTCCTTGCCAGATGAGAAAATATGTTTCACCTGTTGTCAAATGTGTCCTACATGGCACCCTATTCCCTTTATAGTGCACTAATTTTCAACAGGGCCCATAGGGCTCTGGTTAAGAGTAGTGCACTATGTAGGGAATAGGGTACCATTGGGATGTACCCATCCTGATGAGGGGGCTGATACATTTTTCTTCCCTCCATTGTGTCTAGTTGCCATGGCATTCAAAGAAACCTGTAATACATAGCTCTGTCTATGGTGTCAGTGGCATTGTATTGTCCTCAAAGCGAGCAAAGAAGTTGTTTAGTTTGGCTGGGAGCAAGACATCTGTGTCCGCGACGGGGCCGGTTTTCTTTTTGTAATCCTTAATTGACTGTAGACCCTGCCACATACATCTCATGTCTGAGCTGTTGAATTGCGACTCTACTTTGTCTCTATACTGACGCTTAGCTTGTTTGATTGCCTTGTGGAGGGAATAGCTACACTGATTGTATTCGGTCATGTTTCCGGTTGCCTTGCCATGATTAAAAGCAGTGGTTCGCGCTTTCAGTTTTTGGAATATACACGGCTGTGATTATAATCGAAGATAATTCTCTTGGTAGATAATGCGGTCGGCATTTGATTGTAAGGAATTCTAGGTCAGGTGAACAAAAGAACTTGAGTTCCTGTATGTTGTTATGATCACACCACGACTCGTTAATCATAAGGCATACACCCCCGCCCTTCTTCTTACCAGAGAGATGTTTGTTTCTGTCTGCGCGATGCGTGAAGAAACCGGGTGGCTGTACCAATTCTGATAGCGTATCCCGAGTAAGCCATGTTTTCGTGAAACAGAGAATGTTACAATCTCTGATGTCTCTCTGGAAGGCAACCCTTGCTCGAATTTCGTCTACCTTGTTGTCAAGAGACTGGACATTGGCGAGTAGTACACTAGGGAGTGGTGAGCGATGTGCCCGTCTACGGAGCCTGTACGGAGCCTGACCAGAAGATCGCTCCATCTGCCCCTTTTGCGGCACCGTTGTTTTCGGTCCCCTACTGGGATCCGATCTCCTTCACCGCAACCAACGTGAGTAAAACATTTAAACGTGTTAACCCTCGCAGGGCTGCCGGCCCAGTCGGCATCCCCAGCCGCGTCCTCAGAGCATGCGCAGACCAGCTGGCTGGTGTGTTTACGGACATATTCAATCAATCCCTATCCCAGTCTGCTGTTCCCACATGCTTCAAGAGGGCCACCATTGTTCCTGTCCCAAGAAAGCTAAGGTAACTGAGCTAAACGACTATCTCCCTGTAGTACTCACTTCTGTCATCATGAAGTGCTTTGAGAGACTAGTCACTTCCACCCTACCTGACACCCTAGACCCACTCTAATTTGCTTACTGTGCCAATAGGTCCACAGACGATGCAATCGCCATCACACTGCACACTGCCCTAACCCATTTGGACAAGAGGAATACCTATGTAAGAATACTATTCATCAATTTCAGCTTAGCATTTAACACCGTAGTACCCTCCAAACTCATCATTAAGCTCGAGACCCTGGGTCTCGATCCCATCCTGTGCAACTGGGTCATGGACTTTCTGACGGGCCGCCCCCAGGTGGTGAGGGTAGGAAACATCATCTCCACCCCGCTGATCCTCAACACTGGGGCCCCACAAGGGTGCATTCTCAGCCCTCTCCTGTACTCCCTATTCACCCATGACTGCGTGGCCATGCACGCCTCCAACTCAATCATCAAGTTTGCAGACTACATTATAGTGGTAGGCTTGATTACCAACAATGACGAGACGGCCTACAGGGAGGAGGTGAGGGCCCTCGGAGTGTGGTGTCAGGAAACTAACCTCACACTCAACGTCAACAAAACAAAGGAGATGATTGTGAACTTCAGGAAACAGCAGAGGGAGCATCCCCTATCCACATCGACAGGACAGTAGTGGAGAAGGTGGAAAGTTTTAAGTTCCTCACGGACAAACTGAAATGGTCCACCCACACAGACAGCGTGGTGAAGAACCTCAGGAGGCTGAAGAAATTTGGCTTGTTACCAAAAATACTCCCAAACTCTTACAGATGCACAATCGAGAGCATCCTGTCGGGCTGTTTCACCGCCTGGTACGGCAACTGCTCCGCTCACAACCGTAAGGCTCTCCAGAGGGTAGTGAGGTCTGCACAACACATCACCGGGGGCAAACTACCTGCCCTCCAGGACAAATACACCACCTGATGTCACAGGAAGGCCAAAAAGATCATCGAGGACAACAACAACCCGAGCCACTGCCTGTTCACCCCGCTATCATCCAGAAGGCTAGGTCAGTATAGGTGAATCAAAGCGGGGACCGAGAGATTGAAAAACAGCTTCTATCTCAAGGCCATCAGACTGTTAAACAGCCATCACTAACATTGAGTGGCTGCTGCCAACATACTGTCTCAAATCTCTAGCCACTTTGATAATAAAAAAATGTATGTAATAAATGTATCATTAGTCACTTTAAACAATGCCACTTTATATAATGTTTACATACCCTACATTACTCATCTCATATGTATATACGGTACTCTATACCATCTACTGCATCTTGCCTATGCCGTTCGGCCATTGCTCCTCCATATAAGTATATGTACATATTCGTATTTATTCCGTAACACGTGTATAAGGTAGTTGTTGTGAAATTGCTAGATTACTTGTTAGATATTACCGCACGGTCGGAACTAGAAGCACAAGCATTTTGCTACACTCGCATTGACATCTGCTAACCATGTGTATGTGACAAATAAATGCATCAGTGGATGCATTACAAAGAAAGGATCATTTCTAGGCAGTGTTAAATTATGTTCATACTGTCTCAGAGATAAATCTACCCCAACCATCATTTCAACAGAAAACCTAACAGTTATTGTTGAGGGGCGAGCGCTGTCCCCAAACTGTCGGCGAGAGGGATTTGGGGAAATTGAACAATGAACCGCTGGCATCCCCTTAGTGACAAGACATCCAGTGTGTAATAAATAAACATCCTTCTACACAACAATGGCAGCATACTGTAGTGAACAGTATAGTTAATGGACATACAAGGACACTTTGTTTTCACTTACTGTTAGTTTACATCGTTTTTAAAAATGAAAGATGGAGGGAGTTTCTAAAGGTATGGATAAAAGATAAACAACATACAACATCTTCAATAACATAATCAAGAGACACGGTATTAGGAGAGTCGACTAGAGAAGTGTAATGAGAGCCTTGCCTGAAATGACAAAGCTTGGACGTTGGCATCCTATCCATGCCAGCATAGACCAATATGCTACACAACAACATACACAAGATGAACGGTTTCTTGCCTTTTAATGGTTTTCATGCAATGTTCCCTTAAGAATGGCCGTAAAGGAAGAGAGTGAACAGAATCTCAGACATTCTGATAGTGAGTTGCTTATAGTTTACAAACCTATAGCATTCATTCAAAAAATGTAATGTTGCTTACTCTAGCCTTTAGCTTTCAGAGCCTCTCAATTATTTTCATATATTTAATGTTCCATTCATGACCAATTCAAATAAGATGGAGACGGTATACCTCAATTAATATCCATCGAAGTTGGTCAAAATCTTCCAATAACACTAGTAGAGAAGTATAACATCCCAAAATGTAGGATAGTCCCTATCATCTACACCACATCGAAACATTTGTACTAGTGTAGAAATATGTGGCTACTTCACCTGCGTAATCCTTGTTTAGAGTACACACACGAAAGCAGAGGTGTTCAGGCTCAGTTGGGTCATACTGCCCCCCTCCTTCAGCTATGTTAGGAAATGTTTTGGGCGAGGAATGTTAAAAAGATAGTTCACGCCAAAATCAAAGTTAGGCGGATGTGTTTTCAGATCTCAAAAGTGGTCTAATATCAAGAAGAGATTCATGAGATGGTCCCTAACAGATAAAGGCTTCCATCTTAAATGAATAGGAAATATTTGAGTTTGAGGCTGATTGTTGGATCTTGACAGCAGATTGGTGTGGGACGTGTACTCATCTTGACATTAGACCACTTTTTAAGTCTGAAAACCTCAGGCAAACTTCGATTTGAGAGTGAACTGCCTCTTGACATGTTCATTGATTGATAATACATGAACATGAATATTGCAATATAATGCCAGCAAAACAACTCCAGTCTCTTTGGAATAGGAGCGAACAATACATTCACATAGTAGTTACAGTTGGATTTTTCTGCTGTAGAAGTGTTTGTGATACATGCTACAGTACATGTCAGTGCAAATGTAAAAATATATTTTATTGCCACATACACCGGATAAGTGCAGTGAAATGTGTTGTTTTACAGGGTCAGCCATAGTAGTATGGTGCCTATGGAGAAAATGAGGGATAAGTGCCTTGCTCAAGGGTACATCGACCGGTTCTTTTGGGTATTTCGAACCAGCGATCTTTCAGTTACTAGACCAACACTCTAACCGTCCTGCTGATAACCACCAAGCATTCAGGGGCAAATCGCTCTGGGGAAAAGTTTCCTCTAGGTACAGTTCTAGGATCAGCTTCCCCTCCTCCAATCTTAACATTAACCATTAGTGGGGGTAAATTCAAAACTGACCCGAGATCTGTGTCTAGCGGCAACTTCACCCTATACCGGGGCAAATGACTGGTCCTACTTAATCAGTTTTTCTGGCTAGTCTCTCCAGGGGTGCAGTTGCGTACGCGGGAACAGGTGGCCAAGCGGTTGCCCTCCCAGTAGCCAGCGTCACCTGAGTCGTGACAGCGGCACTTGGTGCAGGAGTCCACCCACAGTGGTTCATGTCCTGGAATCACCTGGCTCCGGGTTGAATCCACATAGCAGTTGGGCCCTGGGGAATCACACACAATCATTTCTGTTAACTTGCTATATGGTTGTGATATTTTCCAATGCATTTCTCTTTCTATGAGGATAAACGGTCACCTCTACCATAAAGAGGAGAGGGTATTTTTATGATCAGTTGAATTTCAGACAATAAATATTGATTACCTCCGAAGTACTGTGTTTGAAAAAACACTATACTCCTAATTATGCGGTCATAGACCACCCAGACTCAAACAATGAATGCATCTTCATTTGGCTTTTTCCCAACTCGATAAACTTCCCTTTAAAAGCTAATGAGTGTCTCAGCAGAATGGGAGAGAGAGAATCAGTCATTGATAATGGTGCGTGAAGCGGATTACTTCATGCATATATTGCTAATTCTGCCCCCCACTACCTCTACTTTCATTTGTTTGGATAAATGATCGCCTTCATGTATTGTTGCTTATGGTGCTGACAACAGTAATGTGACAAAACTAACGGCATGCATCACTCTAAGGGGTAAATGATGAAGAGAATAGAGAATGTGAGGAGTCAGAACATCATCTTCCCTGTCTCTAGCCCTCTCTCATCTCCCTTTGGCTCGAATAGAATGGAACGAAATACTTCTCAGGGTTTTCCCCAGGATTTTTTAACAAGGTGGTTCTGCTGAGTATGGCAGGGGGTTCTATGTCATAAACATCCATGAGATGTATACAGGTCAGTTTACTTACCCTCTGGACACTCTGGGCAGCACTTCCCTTTGGTGTAGATAGGGTTGATGCAGGGCGGGGGAGCGCAGTCTGCCACCAGGCAGCGGGCGATGCCATCACTGTCACAGGTACACTGCTCGCACTCGTTGGGCTGCCAATCACACAGAACAAAACACAGGCTGTCAGAGACAGAGGCTTCATCCCAAATGGCACCCTATTCCCTTTATAGTGCACTACTTTTGACCAGAGCCCAAAGGGGAATGTTGTGACATTTGAGATGCAACCACATACAGTACATTGGCCTCCTAGTGTTCTTTAGACTGCCACTGGCAGATATCACTGTTAGACATGAGCAGTTGGACAGAAAAAAAAGTGCTCATTCAAAGAGACAGGGCAATCGATTTATTCTACAACGATAAGATTGACTTATGCAGGTGCTTTCAGTTTAACTGTGACAAATGTAACTGTGACAGCATGTTGATTTTCCTGAGCTATAAGCATTAGTGCAGATGCCAGCCTTTAGCCCATTTCAAGATAGAAAAGGAGAAGTCTGACATATAACCATAATGCCATGTTTAAGATGTGCTTATATATGTGTAGTATATGCTTAATGGAATACAGTTCATTTAAACTGTTGCCAGATGTTTTCCCCTGTCATGGTTGTCAGGATTTGTTTTCCCTTGATCCCCATTATTATTTGCACCTGTGCCTCGTTTCCCCTGATTGTATTTAAACCCTTTGTTTTCCTCTGTTCTTTGCTCTGTGTTTGTATGTTAGCACCCAGCCCTAGTACTCTGAGAACACTTGTTGATCCCGGTGGACTCTATTGTGGAATTCTGTTTTTTGTGCTTGTTTGTTTGTTTTTTGAGTATCTTTTGAGGCTTTTTGTGCTTTACCTTCCACCTTGTGGATTTACCTTTTTTTGTCTTGGAGGATTACCTTTGTTCTTGTAGGATTCCTTTTGAGGTTGTGGAGTTACATGTTTTCCTGAAGAACTTCACTTTTTACTTCATTAAATACACCGTCTCAAGTACTGCTGTGTCTGCCTCATCTTCTGGGTTCTGCCGACTATTCGTGGCTCAGTTGGTTAAGTGACTGTTTCTCACTCCGGAGACCCGGGTTCGTAACCGGGTCCTGACAATGGTATTGGATGTTTATCAGCATATCTGAGGTTCAGATACAGAGGGTGGGTTAAATTAAATGGAAGAAGAAAACTCTATCAGGCCCTGGGCTAAATGTCTCCGAGCTCGTCCAGTACTGTGTCAGAGGCCTATATAATAACTTCATCAAGAGGATAATGAGCCACAAGTCAATCTCTCTGTGTGGCTTTCTGTTGCCAGAGTTGTTTCATATTCTAATTCATTGACTTAGGGGGTCTTAAAATACTGCTTAGCTTGGTTGGCTTTGGTCTCCACTATCCATTGAATCAAATGAAACAAATCAGAGGGCTGAGTTTTATTCTTCAAGGGGGTTGAACTGTGGCTAATGACTCTGCTGACTACATGAGCAGACAACAAAGCGGTGCGTAATCACAAGCACAGCACCATAATCAGAAACAAGAAACACAGATGTAAATTAGAAGAAGAAAACAAACAGCAAACATAACTGAAAAACTCATTCTATAGTACGGTTGAGGACTACGAAGGAAAGTATTTACAAATATTTACAATGAGCTTCCAGAAGAACCTCAATATCAAAAGAGGGATTTGTATCTACATATGTTCTCTCAATTTACATATGCACTGTCACACTTCAATAGACTTGCTGTAAGTGTAGCATTCAAAAGTATCATACTGCCTCCATGTGGCAGTATCTTCACCAGTTACAATCCCTGTCAGTAAAAGCTTCAGCTGCTACTGTGTCAAACCAGGCTATATACAGGGGGTACCGGTACCCATTATATATAACCTCGTTATTATTTTATTGTGTTATTTTTATTTATTTTTTACTTTAGTTTATTAGTAAATATTTTTCTTAACTCTATTTCTTGAACTGCATTGTTGGTTAAGGGCTTGTAAAGTAAGCATTTCACGGTAAAGTATTCACCGAGTGTATTCGGCGCATGTGACAAATAACATTTGATTTGATTTGAAACTTGAAAGAACAAGATTTCATAGCAGTTAGTAGTTCAACAACAAACCACAGGGCGGCGCCATTTAGCCACATTCGAAAATTGATCTGCATACAGTGCCAGAAACAGTCCGACGCCCAGAGATGTTTCCGAAAAGAAAGAAAATTAAATGTGCTGCTTGTCAGTTATTCTGAGTCATAAGACGCTTATGCAATTATATATTAACATACACGTTAACAGTGAATCAAATACGTTACTTTTGAAAAAAATATATCCAAAATTGCTGATGCGTAATTGCGCACAGAGAGACTTTGGAGAGACGATTTCAGGAGGTAACACAACGCCTATTATAGTAAGAGGAAAATCAATATTCGTCAACTCAATAGACATTTGAGAAGTAAATGACATCACATACATATTATGTTTATTCATTCCAGGTAAAGATTAACTTGATCATATCGTGCCAAGTAGGGGATAATGCTTGCTGTAGCCTACCTGGAAGTTTTGTCCCAGTTCGTACACCACTCCCCGGTACTCGCAGCCTATTTTCTCACATCTTGGACAGCAGTCAGTGGGATAGTGGCTGACATGGATGCAAGCGGCCGGCAAAGAGGTGCACTCCGTCCGTGCACAAGAAGACCCCTCTGTGGTGCATTCACACTGCGTGCAGTGGTCCGATTCTAGAAAGTACCATTCTCCCACATAGTAGACGCTGCCGTTCGCATCACAGGTGTTCTCATGTCCAGCCACAGAGAAAGACAGACCGAACTGGACACAGAACAGTAGAGACAACGCGGAATGCATAACCCCCATCGAATAGTGCTGATTTGAAACCATTTTTATGACCAAAAAAATATCCAAAACAAGACAAAAGAGATTGTGTTTGTTCCAGTGTCCAGGATTTAAAAAAATACAAAATGTGTTTTAGTGTTCATGGTCATTTAGCAGTTTCTGCCACATTGTTGAAGAATATAAAATACTCATAACATTTTCAGATGTGCATCTAGCCTACAATTGAGGCTATATTCTTGATTGCCCAGCCTGTTTCGCACAGATCCGAAGCTGAAACTTGCAAAGAGAGGGAAAGTTATTGCGCCTCTACGGGGGTTATGTTTCAGTTTACACGTGACTACCCAGTTTAGTGCTTCGACTCTGGTCCGCCCCCCAGTAAATTGCCTGTGAGCTATAACCTCCTACTCACTATAGTCAAAATTATGAGAAGGGGTTTTCCCCTATATAAATAACTATGGCTACGGATATTCGTTAGCTAGACACAATATTTAAACTGCCTTTGAGATAAGATGAACTAACATTCCTCTCGTTTTGTTATCGTTCCTTTGTATGAAATAAGATATTAATGTGTGGTTATTATAGAAAATACATCTGGTTTGACTTTGTATTCAACCGGGTTAATGCACTAATAATAGTACAACAATAAAACTGTACTATAATATGACGCTGAACTAATGTTCCCATGGATTTTCCAGGGGACAAAATTAAACTATTGAACATTTTATTTACACCAGAAATAGTTTATTCTAAGCAGAGGTGGAGGGATACTGATCTCGCGATATGTCTTCCTTGGATACAAGAATGTTTACACTGGATACAGGAAGCAACAACAAGGTACATTTAGTCTTTGATTTACTAACTAGCAGGTGAGCTCACATTTCTCTCAAGGTTTAAAATGTCAAATTTAAGCAGAAATATAATGTGCATTAAATTATTATATTAATGTTACCGATATGCTATCTAACAACTAACTAGATAGCTAACGTTAATAACTAACGTAGCTATCTACAGCAGCCAAATGAGACAGACGAGCAGACTTCTGCTACTGCAGGCAAAACCGGCAAATTATTATTATTATGAAGCAAATTACTTCTAGACCAGACATATGTCAATGACTAATTTCAATTCTCCCCTCAGTTAGACCGTTTAAACTCCTAGGTGTCTTCATGGAATAACCCGAATGTCCACTCTCGGTGTGGTATGTTATCGTGGAGCAAGTCCCGGCACCAGAGCTCCCAGACATCCGGGGCTTGTTTGGAGATGCTTTGATTGACATGTACACAGAGATTCATACTGAGGTGAGGACCAAGCCATGGTAATGGGACAATCTGCAGTTGCTACATACATTTTTAAACTTATACATGAATGATATAGCTAGCTATATCCATTGATTATTAAATGCCTCATATGGCTTTAGCTAGTTCAACTGTCATACCCCACTAGAATCCAGAATATTTGTTTTAATCCAATGTTTGCCAACAAAGTAAATGTAAGCAAAAACTGCATCGCTTGAAAAGATGGTTACATCTATACTTTTGATATCATGGATGGTCACTCCTTGCATCATAGCTCTGTCTATGAATTTGAATTTGAGAGTGGTTACATAAATCCATCCCCATCCCTCAGCTTTTTACCGAAACAGTGGTGGGGAGAGCATTGTTACTGTTTCAACTTCTGGTTGTCACTTTAAGGGTGCTGTTCATGTTGGAGGAATAACTGACCATGGTCCTGCATTGTTCCAATATCTGTCTTTAGGTAGCAATCAGCAATAGCTGACACATTACATTTGTCCAAAACAATAAGGGTGGACTGGAAATCACTTGAGCAAGTTCCCTTGACTCAATAAACTCTCCTAACAACTCAAGATAGAAGTAACTACTAGATAATATTATATAGTTGGCAAATGCTATGTATTAGTACTTTAAATAGATTACATTAAACTGTGAACATGCCACAATTACAGCAAGTAATCACAACAAGACATGAAAGCTTTAGATAGGTTCCACAATGTAGAATGAGGTATTGTGTAAAACACAAGGAGCTCTAGTTAAGTGAGGCTATGCATGCATTCAAGACGAGGTCCTCAGATTGTTCCAAAACAACTCATTCACACTGTGGCTCGAGACTTTCTTCATACCAGGGGTCCCCAATTACATTCAGCCGTGGGCCAATTTTTTTCTTGAGCTGATGGTTGGGGGGCCAGAACATAGATATAAATAATTTGTACACTGCAAATTAACAGCAACAATCCCAAACAGATATAGGGGGGGGGGGGTAGAGGCAAATAAAATCACCCACGGGACGTATTTGGCCCACGGGCCACCTACTGCTTTAAACTGTTTATTCTGAAGCCAACTACTCTGTCTGAAAATGTTATCAAGTAGCATACAACAGGTCAACAGGCTATGTGTAATTTGCATTATGCCAGGCTGGCTAGGGAATTACCACCCCATTAGCAATGCAGGAGTAACTTCAATTGAAGTAGATAATATAGGGTTCATGTTCAAAAAGGAAAAATAAATATGTATGAAACCACCCATTTCCTGTCTGGGTCTCCAGTCTTAACTCTCCCCAGTGATGTCATCCTACAGTTATGTTCTGCTAGGGGCCATGTTTTAAATGTCCATATTAGATCAGTTCAGTAGTGTAAATACAGTCACACTCTACAGGACAAACATCTAATGATGGAGACCCCAGGAATAGTTGCGTAATAGAAGAAAAATGACACAGGCCCTTAAATGAGCTTAGTACGTCAGGGGCCAATCGAGGGGTTAAGAGGACTAACCCTGCCTTGTTGATAAGATCATTGTGAGCATATACAGGATATAATTTCTATGCGCCGACTGGTTCAAAACTCTTTAGTTATCACATTTTATTTTGTCACATACTTACAAGCCCTTAACCATCACTGTTCAAGAAATAGAGTTAAGAAAATATTTACTTTGTAAACTAAAGTAAAAAGTAACAATAAAATAACAATAACGAGGCTACCGGTACCGAGTCAATGTGCGGGGGTACAGGTTAGTCCTGGTCGTTTGTACATGTAGGTAGAGAAGGAAGGACTTCTAGTATAAAAAAAGCATGTGAGCCCTATTCACTCAACCAGCCTTACATTTCCCTCAGTATTCTTTGTTGTTGTTGCTTTCTACCCTGTAGTAAATGAATGCTTTCCCTCAGCGTTAAATCTCTGGATGAGAATCATAATAATACCTCCCAGACTGGCCTTCTCTCCATCAAGGTCACCATTGTCTGCAGCAGTTCCTTTTAAGTTTAACACAGGATATGAGGAGGCCAGGGCACGTTTCCTTGGATCTCTGCCAAACCATGTGGGTTTGAACTATCATATATTCTCCGGACATTAGTAATGCCTGTGCAACTGGATATTGCATAGGATTCAGTCAATGTTTGTTTTGTGGATGGCAAGCACGAAGAATGTATTATTAGATTAGCCTATTTCAAATGTTTATCACGTTTCACATTTCAGATCTTCAATCTCCATTGTGAAGTTACAACAACAGCAATGAGTCAACCACTCAGGTTAACCACACTGTAATTCCTTCCCCATGTCATCTGATGGGTTTCACTTGGAGATGAATTAAGCAATGAACAGCTTGTTACTGTTGTTAGCATCCTAGGGGGCTCACACCATAAACACCTGCATAGAGAATGGCTTTCTGGGGCTTTATGGGAAGCAGTGTGTGGCTGCCTGGCTGGAGTTCAGCTAGACATAGCGGTAGTGTGTGTGTGTGTGTGTGTGTGTGTGTGTGTGTGTGTGTGTGTGTGTGTGTGTGTGTGTGTGTGTGTGTGTGTGTGTGTGTGTGTGTGTGTGTGTGTGTGTGTGTGTGTGTGTGTGTGTGTGTGTGTGTGTGTGTGTGTGTGTGTGTGTGTGTGTGTGTGTGTGTGAGGGCACAGCCAGATTGAAAGACACAGGGAACGACCGTGTTTAAACGTTCTCTTCTGGACAGCAGTGGGGCTTTGAAGCTGACCTTTCCATGGAGCATAGACACTGAATGTCAGGGACCAGGTGCAGAACAAATGGACTCCAGACTTTAAACTTCTTCACCAACACTGTGCCTCTGCTGTCAGCCAGAATATTTGCTTGACTTTTTCTCTTTCCTCTTTTGTTGTTGTTGTTGTCTGGCTACAGTTTCATAACACTTCCACTTTTGTCTTCTTCTCTCTGGCTACAGTTTCATAACACTTTCACTTTTTTCTTCTTCTCTCTGGCTACAGTTTCATAACACTTTCACTCACAGTTTCATAACACTTTCACTTTTTCTTCTTCTCTCTGGCTACAGTTTTTCTTTTTTCTTCTCTCTGGCTACAGTTTCATAACACTTCAGTTTCATAACACTTTCACTTTTTTCTTCTTCTCTCTGGCTACAGTTTCATAACACTTCACTTTTTTCTTCTCTCTGGCTACAGTTTCATAACACTTTCACTTTTTTCTTCTTCTCTCTGGCTACAGTTTCATAACACTCATTTTTTTCTTCTCTCTGGCTACAGTTTCATAACACTTCCACTACAGTTTCATAACACTCACTTTTTTCTTCTCTCTTTCAGTTTTTTTTTTCTTCTCTCTGGCTACAGTTTCATAAACACTGGCTCCACATAACACTTTCAGTTTTTTTCTTCTTCTCTCTGGCTACAGTTTTTCTTCTTCTCTCTGGCTACAGTTTCATAAACACTTCTGGCACAGTTTCATAACACTTCCACTTTTTTCTTCTTCTCTCTGGCTACAGTTTCATAACATTTCCACTTTTTTCTTTTTTCTTCTCTCTGGCTACAGTTTCATAACACTCACTTTTTTCTTCTCTCTGGCTACAGTTTCATAACACTTCCACTTTTTTCTTCTCTCTGGCTACAGTTTCATAACACTTTCACATTTTTCTTCTTCAGCAGTAGCCCCTTTCATAGTTTTTTGCCTGAAGGTAGTGTTTTTAAAGAGTAGTGTGCAAACTTGTTGGGGGAAACCAGCCAACTGAAAAACACATGCAGTAGTTCTATGCCCAACAGTGGCCAGGGGACATGATTAAATAGAACACTTGGGTCTCAATTCAATGTCATGTACATTTCACAGGTCTTTCTGATATCTCATCATTCATAATGACTCATCACTCATTATAAGCCTAAAGTTACACAGCGTTGTCTCCTGATGTCCTATCCCATGTGTATGTTTCCTACTTCAAGGTCACTATGTGGCAGCAGATTTGGCAGACGGCGCACCATAAACTGGGTAACAGGCTGAAGACACCTCACTCCCCCCTGGCTGACCCCCCTGCCATCAAGGAGCTGCTGAAAGCTGAGATCCAACTGCTGCTGGCGACCGTGAGGGAGAGAGCAGCCTTGGAGGGCAGGTGAGGAGAAAACTCATTTCCCTATAGAGTCCATTACTTATGACCAGGGCCCATAGCGCTCTGGTCAAAAGTAGTGCCCTATGTAGGGTATAGGGAGCCATTTTGGGACACAGGCCAATACTATGCAATTACAAAGCAGTTAGTTAAGAACTATGTAACACCAACATGTTAATACAATGTAACCTATTAATCATTGGTGGCAACTTGTTTGAATATCAGCAACAATAAAACGTTTTGGAAGAAACTACTACCATAACCCTGTTGGCTTTCCTTTCCCTTCCTCTTCTAGTTTGCTATTTAGTTTGGAATTGATAAAGCATTTATCAAATTGTCAAACACCAACACTTCTTCTTACGCCATGATTGCCTAACAGTTGAATTTTGAGATAAAAAAATATATGTTTAGGTTTTCATTCATCAGACAGAGGACCAGCATTGTTGGGATGTCTGTCGATCTCGTTTCCAGACCAGGCTTCTCCTCCATGCCTGTTGTTTTTAGTTCCAGGTGATAAATGTTCTGACCCCAGTAAAACCATTGAGACTTTTATTTCCACTGGGAAAGGGTTGGCCCTAGGGGTCGGGACCCTTGTTTCACACTTTATACCTTTAGTTTTCTTCAACAAGGATATCTTTAAATGCTTACTGTGTTTTCAGTCAGTTACAAATGGTTTGGTAATAATTAGATCAAAGAAGATAGTCAGGTTCCAAAATGACTGTAAATGTTATGGTCCTAATGGTAAAAGCACAAGGCAGAATTTGAGGTTTCACAATCTCCTACATTCAAATATTGTTTTATATTGTGTAGCCTAAAGCAACAAATCACCCAGACCCCCCCCCCCCTCCCCTATTTTTTTATTTTTATACTGCCCACCCAACACAAGGCCTGCATCCGGATGAGACCCTTTGTCCAACAAAAGGCAGTAATTTACAGGTTCCTATTTGAAGGGGAGGCGTGTCCGTCCCTCAGCAACTGGTTGGAGGCTCTGAAGAATGTAGCTCCGCCTCAACTCTGCCCCTATAATTGGAGTTTTTGTTGCCTTTCAGGAAAAACACAAATCACTGAAGATTGCATCCAATAAATGTGATGCACCAGTTAGAAATGTATTGGCAGTGGCTATCTCACAAAAACTGTCATTCATAGCTTTATTGTTACTTTAAATCAGATCAGATTTAGTTAAGACTATGGGACTATTAAAGGGTAGACTATGAGTAGTCTAGGACTGTGTATCATTCAGGAATGATTTAATCTTAAACCCACTTCAAACAAACTCTGCTGGCACGTCCAGACGTCCTGTGGACAAATCAACAAGGTAATGCTAAGACTTTGGGTATCAGTACCATGTTATCCCTGATACTACATTCTGCTTTGAACCCCTGCCAAGTGCCAACCACGCTGCTGCCTGTTGGTCTCTGCCTCTGCCCTGTGTTTGTGTTTGTGGCCCAAATGGCACCCTATTCCCTATATAGTGCACTACTTTTGACCAGGGCCCATAGGGCTCAGTAGTGCACTATGTAGGGAATAGGGTACCCTTTGGAATATAGCCTGTGTCTATATCCTCCATGATCCCCCTCTCTTTGATTAGCAAATTAAGGGCCTCACTGTAAATCAGCTGATCTGCTTTCAGGACAAAGCTGCTGGCTCATTTCCCTTTAATATCGCTCCAGGTTTGGAGCTTTCTCTTTATCCTTGACCAATCGATCCTACCCAAAGCAGGAAACTGTTGAGTTGACTAAATACCCTACAGCTGAGGGGTTTGATGAACAAGGGTGTCTGACTTTAGCAGCTAAGATGAATCTTGCTATGAAAGGGAACTGATTTAATGGAGCTGGCTGGCAACTTTTCAGACACCTGTCCCATTGTGTGGTCCTCTCTCCATGCCGTTGTCTTAGTTATTTGTGGTCGGCGTCCTCAGTGCAGCTGCACCTGTCCCATTATGGAGAGAAATAGGGGGTACGCTGAATGCCCATTGAGTAAAGGTACTCTGAATAAATAGGCTTTCTGAAAACGGGCCCAAGGACGTCCTAAATCTCTGAACGGAACTAGCATAACAATTGGAGCGGGAGGAGCTGGGAAGTGGGAAATGTTAAAAGTGGCTGTGGTTGTGGTGTAACTTATTTTACGTCTGTAGTTTATCAATCTCCCAGGACAGGAGGAGTTTTTGAATGGTCTGGTGTGGTTGTTGATGTTGCGGCGGGCGTCTATGCCATCTTTGTTAGCTGAGATCAGGGCTCCTCCTCTCTCTGGGAGTAAAGCTACTTAGTGATATGTACTACACTGCCTCACAATGTAGCCTCTGTTCCTGTCATTACAGCTAGACCCGGTAGCTCCACTAGCAGCCTGCCACTGAAATGAGATTCTTACCTCTACTCACCCTCCACACGGTCTTGTTCACCAGAAGTTGTGCACTGTGGTGTAAGACTCAGGCATAGGACTCAAGAGCTGCAAGCTTCAATACAGTCAGTATTTCGTATTCCATCGATAATCAAGTTTGCTGATATATGGGTCAGAGTTAGCGATCCACAACAGGCCATAGCCTAGATGTTGGCTTTGACCAAAAAGGGAGGATGCATTCTGTAAGCTTTTCCGGTCCTTAATTTCATGGGGGAGTAGCCTATCTTCCTATTTTCCACTTGGATTGAGCAGTATTGCTCCGTAATTACGCAACCCTTTGTGATTTAAAAAAGGGTTGGGCATCCTTGGCCAGCATCTGCAACATCCTTTTTCCTGGAGATCAAAAGAGTTTCGGCAGGTGCAGTTAGAGTGTCCACTCTGCGCCAGCCTCCTGATTTAAATCCCTCAGCCTAGTAACATAATATCTCTACTTTGACACTGCTGGGGTGTTCTCCTCACCCCTCATTCAACAGGCCTTGTTCCATGGCTTTGTTCCAACAGGCCTTGTTCCATGGCTTTGTTCCAACAGGCCTTGTTCCATGGCTTTGTTCCAACAGGCCTTGTTCCATGGCTTTGTTCCAACAGGCCTTGTTCCATGGCTTTGTTCCAACAGGCCTTGTTCCATGGCTTTGTTCCAACAGGCCTTGTTCCATGGCTTTGTTCCAACAGGCCTTGTTCCATGGCTTTGTTCCAACAGGCCTTGTTCCATGGCTGGTGACTCTTGTTCCAACAGGCCTTGTTCCATTGGCTTTGTTCCAACAGGCCTTGTTCCATGGCTTTGTTCCAAGAACAGGCCTTGTTCCATGGCTTTGTTCCAACAGGCCTTGTTCCATGGTTTTGTTCCAACAGGCCTTGTTCCATGGCTTTGTTCCAACAGGCCTTGTTCCATGGCTTTGTTCCAACAGGCCTTGTTCCATGGCTTTGTTCCAACAGGCCTTGTTCCATGGCTTTGTTCCAACAGGCCTTGTTCCATGGCTTTGTTCCAACAGGCCTTGTTCCATGGCTTTGTTCCAACAGGCCTTGTTCCATGGCTTTGTTCCAACAGGCCTTGTTCCATGGCTTTGTTCCAACAGGCCTTGTTCCATGGCTGGTGACTCTTGGAGGCTGCAAGACTGCTGCTGTTGTACCATTCTCATTCATTCATTCATTCTCTCTCTCTCTCTCTCTCTCTACCCATCTCTCTCTCTCTCTCTCTCTCTCTCTCTCTCTCTCTCTCTCTCTCTCTCTCTCTCTCTCTCTCTCTCTCTCTCTCTCTCTCTCTCTCTCTCTCTCTCTCTCTTCTCTCTCTCTACCTCTACCCATACCCATCTCTCTCTCTCCCTCTACCCATCTCTCTCTCTCTCTCTCTCTCTCTCTCTCTCTCTCTCTCTCTCTCTCTCTCTCTCTCTCTCTCTCTCTCTCTCTCTCTCTCACTCTCTCTCTCTACCTCTACCCATCTCTCTCTCTCTCTCTCTCTCTCTCTCTCTCTCTCTCTCTCTCTCTCTCTCTCTCTCTCTCTCTCTCTCTCTCTCTCTCTCTCAAATTCAAATTCAAAATTTCAAATTCAATTCAAGCTGCTTTATTGGCATGAAAAACATTGTGTCAATATTGCCAAAGCAACAATGTATACAATATACATTGTAACAAAATTATAAATGATAGTAAATAATAATATAAAATGGTATTAAATAATAATACAAAATTAAATACAAAAATAATAACAATAAAATGGTAACAGTCAATAGTAGAAATGTAATAAATATAAAATCAAATTATGGAAAATGAAACCATAACTAACTTATAACTAAATAACGGTCATCTTCTTCTTTATATCAGTACTACAACTACAATCATCATTACTACGACAACTACTACCATCACTAAACTGTTATCACTACCATTACCACCCATATTTGGAATGATAAACATTAATAATTATAGTAATAACAATAATAGTAATAATAAGTAAGTTACTGTTTACAATGCAGATGTTATTATTCAGTGCCCCTCAGGCTATGGCAGGAAAATACATATTTGGCTGCAAGAGGAGCCATTGCTCCTTCGCCCATGAGTATTCTTAGTTTTTCCTCTGGGTTCAATTTGTAAAAATGTGGAATATATGTAGTCATTTCTGTGAATAATGAATCTCTTTGTGAGGAATATTTATCACAGTAAAGGAGAAAGTGCATCTCTGTCTCTACCTCCCCTGTAATGCAGTGACCACAAACACGCTCCTCTTTGGGTAGCCATGTCTTTTTATGTCTGCCGGTTTCTATTGCCAAATGGTGATCACTCAGCCTGTACTTGGTAAGGATCTGTTTCTGCTTCGTATCTCTGACAGAGTAGAGATAATCAGCCAATTCATAATCTCTGTTTAGGGTCAGATAGCAATTTAGTCGGCTTTGGGATTTTGTTTCATTTTTCCAGTATTGTAAATATGATTCCTTTGATTGGTTCTCTCTCTCTTTCTCTCTCTACCCATCTCTCTCTCTCTCTCTCTCTCTCTCTCTCTCTCTCTCTCTCTCTCTCTCTCTCTCTCTCTCTCTCTCTCTCTCTCTCTCTCTCTCTCTCTCTCTCTCTCTCTCTCTCTCTCTCTCTCTCTCTCTCACTCTCTCTCTCTCTCTCCCTCTACCCATTTCTCTCTCTCTCTCTCTCTCTCTCTCTCTCTCTCTCTCTCTCTCTCTCTCTCTCTCTCTCTCTCTCTCTCTCTCTCTACCCATCTCCCTCTCTCTACCCATCTCTCTCTCTCTCTCTCTCTCTCTCTCTCTCTCTCTCTCTCTCTCTCTCTCTTTCTCTACCCATCTCTCTCTTTCCCTCTCTCTCTCTACCCATCTCTCTCTCTCTCTCTCTCTCTCTCTCTCTCTACCCATCTCTCTCTCTCTAACCATCTCTCTCTCTCTAACCATCCTCTCTCTCTCTCTTTCTCTCTCTCTCTCTCTCTCTTTCTACCCATCTCTCTCTCTCTCCCCATCTCTCTCTCTCTCTCTCTCTCTCTCTCTCTCTCTCTCTCTCTCTCTCTCTCTCTCTCTCTCTCTCTCTCTCTCTCTCTACCCATCTCTCTCTCTCTCTCCCCATCTCTCTCTCTCTCCCCATCTCTCTCTCTCTCTCTCTCTCTCTCTCTCTCTCTCTCTCTCTCTCTCTCTCTCTCTCTCTCTCTCTCTCTCTCTCTCTCTCTCTCTCTCATCCCACCTCTCTCTCTGCTCCACTGCTTTAATATTTTCAGCGTGGTAGTCTTAAGATTGGGACAAGGGGATTTCAGAAAGCAGGACAGGCCTGCTAGCCGCCCGGCCCGTCGGGGTTGACAGACATACAACACTCACTTTGTGTTGCACCAACGGGTCAACACTGGGGGGCTAGATTATTGGCTCACTATTTCTCTCCTTCCTTTGTCATCTTATTCCCTCCTCTCTGACTCCTTCACACTACGCTGGGGGTTATTTGTATGTATCTATTGATTTTCAGGGATGGAGATGCAGACATATTCCGGTACAGTCCTAGTGTGGTGAATTACGCCACATTTCCAAAAATGTCAATTACAGACTAATGTTTCTGTAATTCGCCCTATAAAATGCAGCAAGTTGAAATTCTGCAGAATATGTGACTGCAAGACCTTAGTCTGCATCCATGAAGAGTCCCAGACAGGAAAGACCATGAGCCATGGGGTAAATGTGAGCCACAGTCAGCGAAGTGCGTAATGAAATGAATACAGCTGTGGACTGTGGGAATGGGACCCCTTTTCCTCCTCACACATTCCTCTGTGCAGAGTCAGATTTCTCTTCAGACTTCTGCCACTCTGGCCCTCTCTCAATCTGCCTGTTTGGACAGACCAGACATGTCCTCATCATTGTACAAACATGGCATGACAGTAAAGAGAAAGGGGGTCGCTTTACGATACGAGGACACCACCCTGCTTTGTCTCTTTCTACCTTCCTCTTTTCTCCTTCTCTCCATAAAAGTGTATTCCTGTCCTGTCATCTACAGTGAATAGACCCCTGCCCTCTCTCTCCTGGTCATACTTCCTCTCTCCTCTCCCCTGTTCTCCTGTCTTGCACTCCTCTCTCCCGCCTGTGTCCTCCAACCTGGCTCCCTTTCCCCCTGGCCTTGTGGCAGAAAGAGTCAGGCATCTGGAGCTCCCTACCCAACCAGGCCTGGAGGGGATTGCAAACACGGGGCCTGCCTTGGTGGGGAGCTGGGGGAGAGGAGGAGGGGATGGAGGGCGGAGGGTGGAGGCCAGCCAGCCCTCTCCTCTCTCCATCCCTGCACAGAACAAAAGCCCCCATTGTAGGAAAATGAATACCAGACCTCAGCATGCAGAAGATTCCTTTGCTTCTAAAAAAAGAAAGAAGGGAATTAAGTCTACAATAGTTACATAACCGAGAAAGAGAAATAGGCCACGGCTCCCTCAATACCATAAGAAAAGTTGTATAATAGATATGGGTGTAGTACATGCTGTCGTGGATTCAAGGCGGTATTCGATGAAAACCGGCAGCCGAGTTCCTGGAAAATTGCACCTTGATATCATGCTTGTGTTTGTGTTTAACACTATGCAAATTTCTTTCGTTGAATAGTTTTACTAAATGTGTTAGAATCTATTCTCATTTGTAAAAGGTCAAGAAATGCAAACAGGTTTTAGAGTTCATCCTAAAAATGGTATTCTCTCCTCACTACCAGATCAGTTCTGACTGAAGAATGCGAGGTGCTGAAAAGCCAAGTGCACTTTCTGCAGGTAAGAGTTGGGT
Source organism: Oncorhynchus gorbuscha (assembly GCF_021184085.1). Lineage (NCBI taxonomy): Eukaryota > Metazoa > Chordata > Actinopteri > Salmoniformes > Salmonidae > Oncorhynchus > Oncorhynchus gorbuscha. Next base: position 55,756,523 of record NC_060180.1, on the reverse strand, counting down.
TTGATTCCAATCAAAATACCAGAGAGGTTGCTATTTTGGAAATTCACACTATTGTTCCAGTTTAAATGTTGGTCTTTGCTCTCAGAAAATATACTGCACTTGCAGTACCCTATGTGCTTGGACTGAGGTACAGAATACACAGAAGACTTGTAAGTAAAAAGGTCCGTTCTTCTCTGTCAGCGTTTTCTTTGGGATGTCCTTCAATAAGCCTTCAACAGCTTACACCTCGTGTCTGAGCTATAGACAAGGCCATGAAAAATAGAATATAATATGTGAAAGACCCCACAGAGAGAACAGAGCCTTTCGCTCCTCCAAAAACCGAGAGCTGGCTGCTACCGACACGTACAGCCGCCTGGTTAACACAGCGAGAACCAATGTGACCTGTTGTTGACCTAGGACAGTCATCACCAAGCCACCCCTCAGATGGACTTGATTACCTTCAGCCTTCAACCGCTGTTGGCAATCTGCATATTATTCCTTGTGTACGCCCAGTCTGCAAAGCCTCAATCTAAGGTTACTGCTGAGGCCAAAGGCACTAAGTCTTTCCAGGGATCTGGCCAAACACACTGCTGCACAAGATTGATCCTCTTTCAATCAGTCCAAGTTCCTACTGTACTGAGTAGTCTAGTCTCTATACTCTGGTGCTGGGCTGGCTGCCCCTCTGTCCTGCTCCTCTGGCACTGAAGGAGAGAGAATGGAACACCAGATGTAGGTGTTCCCTGCCCAACAGATGGGGAAGCCAGTAAGTTTTAAGTTCCTCGGCATACACATCACAGACAAACTGAATTGATCCACCCACACCCACACAGACAGCATCGTGAAGAAGGCGCAGCAGCGCCTCTTCAACCTCAGGAGGCTGAAGAAATTTGGCTTGTCACCAAAAGCACTCACAAACTTCTACAGATGCACAATCGAGAGCATCCTTTCGGGTATCACCGCTTGGTACGGCAACTTCTCCGCCCACAACCGTATCACCGGGGGCAAACTACCTGCCCTCCATGACACCTACACCACCCGATGTCACAGGAAGGCCATAAAGATCATCAAGGACAACAACCACCCGAGCCACTGCCTGTTCACCCCGCTATCATCCAGAAGGCGAGGTCAGTACAGGTGCATCAAAGCTGGGACCGAGAGACTGAAAAACAGCTTCTATCTCATGGCCATCAGACTGTTAAACAGCCACCACTAACATTGAGTGGCTGCTGCCAACACACTGATTCAACTCCAGCCACTTTACTAATGGGAATTGATGGGAATTGATGTAAAATATATTACTAGCCACTTTAAACAATGCTACTTAATATAACTTAATATACTTAATATAACCTACATTATTCATCTCATATGTATACGTATATACCGTACTCTATATCATCTACTGCATCTTTATGTAATACATGTATCACTAGCCACTTTAAACTATGCCACTTTGTTTACATACCCTACATTACTCATCTCATATGTATATACTGTACTCAATACCATCTGCTGCATCTTGCCTATGCCGCTCTGTACCATCACTCATTCATATATCTTTATGTACATATTCTTTGTTCTTTATCCCTTTACACTTGTGTGTATAAGGTAGTAGTTTTGGAATTGTTAGTTAGATTACTCGTTGGTTATTACTGCATTGTCGGAACTAGAAGCACAAACATTTTGCTACACTCGCATTAACATCTGCTAACCATGTGTATGTGACAAATACATTTGATTTGATTTTGATCTTTTTATGTGCCGTGTCACACATCTCCAACCCGCGTCTCCTGAGATGTAGGGACTAGGATGGGATTGCACCGTGTCTGTTAGGGATGTTTCTGTTTCTGCTATACTAGCATTTTTGTAGTATGTAAAGTGCAATTCAAAGGCATAATGAACCGAAGCAAAATGCTTAGCCAGTGTAAAGGAGATTTTCAGGTGAATAAAAAAGATAGCGGTCGTAGATAATATCAATCAAAAGTCCATCTGGTTTATTACAAGAATTCAGCAAAGAAAATGTCTAAAGGCCTCCTCTGAGAAGGCCCTTCTATATTAATCACATAGCACTGAATGTTCTGTAAACGATTTGATTTGATTTGATGTGAAATGCCATCCCAAGAGACTTGTAGGAAGTCACAACCTCAGCTGCTATAGAATCACATAGTGTCACAGAGACATTATCAGTGTGACCTCAGCTCAGTCTGGCGTCAAACTTTAACCATCACATTCAACACTGGCAGACGTTTACTGATACTGTCAGTTAAACAGGTCAAAGGTAGGAACATCAGTACTTCGTTGCAACAGATAATTATAGACTGATATACAGGAAAATAACAAGGTAAAAGTAAACATGTCATCCCCCATGAATGATGCAGCACCCACCCTTGGGCCAATCTGTGTAATTTTGTAAATTATGCATCTCTATGGCAAGACACATATGTGAGGATTGGCGCTGGAGACGAGAAGCAAGTACAGGGAGTTTAATAAACATTTAATAAACAACAGACATGAAACAGGAATAGCGTCTGGACAGGGGAAAAATGATGGCATCAATGCTGACACAGGGAACAAACTGAGGAGCAGACTGAAATAGAGGGGGTAATCAACAAAGTAATGGAGTCCAGGTGAGTCCAATATTGCGCAGCTGTGCGTAATGATGGTGACAGATGTGCGTAATGAAGAGTAGCCTGGCGCCCTGGAGCGCCAGACAGGGAGAGATATCACATGTGATTACTATAGCGCATCCGATATAAATGTTCTTGCATATGTTGAGTCGTGACGGTGTTTGCAACATGTTTACTGAATTTTGTTACAATACAAATATCCTAGACTGATTTATATGCATTTATGTGCCAGACCACGCCCACGTGAATGTTCATGGTCAATAGCAGCCATATTGTTTTAGGTACTAGTCTGGAAAATATTGCGCTGGACCTCTATGGACCTTTGTCCATAGCTTTTTAAGTTTTCTTCAGAAAATTCAAAATGGCGGAAAATCCATCATGGCAGAACTTGTGGGTCCCTGACGCAAATGTGTTCCTTATGAGGTGCTTTTACACCTGCATTGTTTGCTGTTTGGGGTTTTAGGCTGGGTTTCTGTACAGCACTTTGAGATATCAGCTGATGTACGAAGGGCTATATAAATAAATTTGATTTGATTTTGATTTGATGAGGTGAGGGACCTACAGTATTCACTGAATTTCATAACTTTAGGTGAAACGGGGTGAGAGGTGTGACCTTTCAAAGTTTGCCATTTGGCCAATCAGTGAAATTTTGTAAATGCCGGAGATCTATGGCAAGTTTAGTCAAAATACATTTTGGCTGAGATATAACAGTGTGACTAATGTATGAATGTACTAACGGGCGGAGAGAGATCCACAATTTCCTTGTGGACAATTAATCAAATAATTTCCCATTACAGCAAGAAACATAGTCTAGTCAGCCAGAACCAAGCCAGGGTACTGTATGATCTCATTCACATTTAGCATGCAGCAATCAATCATCCAGTTTTACAAACATAGGTATAATGTCCCATTTCCTCAAATGGGGATTGTTGGAATTCATTGATAGACTTGGTCGTGGACCAGGAAAGGAATCGGCAATTTTAGCAGTCAGGCAGTCCACGGTAATGACTAAATTACCGCAATATCTCATTATTGTCAAGCTTTGGAAGTTTATAGACTAGTAGGCATGGTCCCAAATAGAGCCCATATAACACTGCTTTAAGTAGGAGAAAGAATAGACTGAGAAGGAGGTGTGGAGAGTTATCATTTTACCACAGTGAAAAAAATAGTCTGTTTTATTTTCAGAGTAAAAGGGCAGCCGTTTCTGCGAAGCAAAGTTTGGGTTTTGAGTCAACACTCCATTGAGAAGCAGTGGGCTGTGTAGCTCCCAGTCCCCATCCCAAATATCACCCTATTCCTCCAATAGGCCCTGGTCAAAAGTAGTGCACTACATAGGGAAAAGAGTGACATTAGGGATGCAGAACCAGTCTGGTATTCCGTCTCCCTTGGTAGCAGCCTGCGCCAGGATAGTCTAACCACCCTTCCATCAGTCAGACCTCACATCTAAAATTAATACCCTCCTCTGTAACTAGATCACTCTCCACTTCTGTTTGTTTGCATTTCAAAAAACCAAGACGATCAGCTGGCAGCGCTAGGCACCCCTCCGTTAGCTACACAGTGGGGAGTCGAGACGAGGCATAGCTCCATGGTATGCCAGTGGCAGACAGTGAGACTTTACGTAAATACCTCAAAGCAAATAGCAGGGCTTGTGGGTGGGTGGGTGGGACTCCTAGCTAATGATCATCCATTACCAGTGGTATTGGAAAACCAGGACAGATATGACCCGGCTGCCAGCGGAGAAAAGAGCCTGGTGGTTGGAGCTGTGGTTTATGTTCTGAGTCTGGATATAGATGTAAAAAGAGAGTCCAAATCCGCATGGAACGAACACTGCTGCTGCTGAATCGTTTCGTCGCTCACGTCTTAACATCCCCTCCCGTCTCCCACCATCTTCCTTATTTCTCATTTGTCAGCTGTGTCGTTGGGGTACATGACTCCAACTCACCAGTAGCTGGCTCCGGTATTTGACCTGTTCTGTGGTGTTTTGTCTTGTCTGTGATTCGCTTATTGCAGGAGAGTGTAGAACAGGAACACCGGACACAGTGTGATGTCACTGAGGCTCCAGAGCCAACTGTAACAGGTGGGTGATACAGTTACAGTACAGTCATACAGTATTAGGGTGGGAAAATTACTATACCTTTACCAGCATTCCCAGATTTTCCCAAAATCCTGGTTGGAACATTCCTGGAATCAAAATTCAGGAATCATCTAACTGGGATTTCTGAAAAACCTGGACATTTTGGGAAAGCATTTTGCAGCCTAACAGTAATATACTTTCCTGGTCCACATAACTGATCTGTATTGAGTCAGCTGAACATCAGAGCTCAGAGTTAATAGAGGTGACTGTACTCTGATTCATAATGGTTTCATGAGTTCTGGTGTCTTCAGTAACCTGTGAACTACACTGCACTGACAATGACTATCGCTCCCTTTGGAGGTATAAATTGGTAGCTTGACGACTCACACTAAATTATTTCGCTGATCTGTTGTTTGCTACATACTTTAGTCTGAGACTGCCATCATTGAAGCTGTTTGTGGTGGCGAGGGGCACGAGGGGTGTTGTACAAAACAAAGTCATTAGTGATTGGATTGTCTCTAACCAATAGGAGTATCAAAGCCAATGATCAATTTTCAAACCACCACTTTACCCACGTGTGTTCTGGCTCTGGCCCAACCCATCAGTTTCTGGACCAATCAGACGGCCCCGAACGGGTTCTCATTCGGTGAAGGGTCAGGAGTTACTCAGATCCAGACTCATTGCAGAGAAGAAACTAATGTCCGTGGGCGTGGCGTAGCGTTTGGCCGGAGCAAGGAGTCTGTAGCCAGGCAAATAAATTGGTAACATGTGTCCTAAGTCTTTTGACGTTAGTATTTTATTAGGAACCCCATTAGCTACTGCTAAAGCAGCAGTTACTCTTCATGGGGTCCACACAAAACACACAACGTTACATAATACAGAACATTAATAGACAAATAACAAGGACAGAACGACATACATTTATTCAATGAACACTTCCTAAAAAAACACTTACCAAAAAAACTTCCTAAAAAAAACAGTTTGTTGCTTTTCTTTCTTGTATTGAACTGACGTAAATGACTGACATGTTCTCCTATATCTGGAACAAAATCAGATCAATTGATCCTCACCACCATCTAGTGGTTTATTGTTGCAAAAATACTTTTTACTTCTCCTTTTTTCCAGTGTTGTCAAGTTCTCATCTGCTACAAATATTGAAAAACATTGCACACAAATAATTGGGTGAAAAATATTATGGTTAATATATGTCACTTTAGAATGGTAATTGAACTACATCACTCTGTCAACAGGTGTAACCTCTCAATGTTCCGTTATCTTGGGCTTTGGATCCTGGTGCTTATTTCAAACAGGCCTACCAGGCTGTCAGTCTTCTCACCATTTCCAATCTGTCTGACTGCCGCAGAATAATATTGTAGAAATGTGAGTGATTTTCTCCTGTTGTTGGTTGATTTGCAGTGCTGAAGGAGGAGAGGAGAGCCATCCAGTTGGATCTGAAGAAGCAGAGCCTCAGCTTCACCTACTGTCCCTCCTCCACTGTGGAAACAAGCCTGCAGAGCAGATCCGGGTTGGCCTCTCTAGTCTGCTCTATACTCTCCTTTCCAACAGATCCAAAATACCTGTTTTACCACTTCTATGGATTTACAGGCTTTCAGGGGCTCGGATAACATGCATACTTCCCAGACAAGGGCCTAAATTCATTCAGATCAAGCACTAACCAGCGATAGCCGACACCCGCAAAGCTGATGTTTTGGTGGTGTCGGAGGTAGGAAACTGCGTTGGGAGTCGTCAAATTGGTGAGCAGCTCCTCTTTGTCTTGAAGCCACACCCATCCCACTCGCGTTAAAAGTTTAGAATGAGAAAGTGTAGACTATATACAGTTGAAGTCGGAAGTTTACATACACCTTAGCTAAATACATTTAAACTCAGTTTTTCACAATTTAATCTTAGGTCAGTTAGGATCACCACTTTATTTTAAGAATGTGAAATGTCAGAATAATAGTAGAGAGGATTATTTATTTCAGCTTTTATTTCTTTCATCACATTCCCAGTGGGTCAGAAGTTTACATACACTTATTTAGTATTTGGTAGCATTGCCTTTAAATTGTTTAACTTGGATCAAACGTTTCGGGTAGCCTTCCACAAGCTTCCCACAAAAAGTTGGGTGAGTTTTGGCCCATTCCTCCTGACAGAGCTGGTGTAACTAAGTCAGGTTTGTAAGGCCTCCTTGCTCACACACGCCTTTTCAGTCCTGCCTACAAATGTTCTATAGGATTGAGGTCAGGGCTTTGTGATGGCCACTCCAATACCTTGACTTTGTTGTCCTTAAGCCATTTTGCCACAACTTTGGAAGTATGCTTGGGGTCATTGTCCATTTGGAAGACCTATTTGCGACCAAGCTTTAAATTCCTGACTGATGTCTTGAGATGTTGCTTCAATAATCTTCCATCCTATTATGCCATTTATTTTGTGAAGTGCACCAGTCCCTCCTGCAGCAAAGCACACCCACAACACGATGCTGCCACCCCTGTGTTTCACGGTTGGGATGCTGTTTTTCGGCTTGCAAGCCCCCCCCCCCTTTTTCCTCCAAACATAACGATGGTCATTATGGTCAAACAGTTCTATTTTTGTTTCATCAGATCAGAGGACATTTTTCCAAAAAGTACGATCTTTGTCCCCCTGTGCAGTTGTAAACCGTAGTCTGGCTTTTTTATGGCGGTTTTGGAGTAGTGGCTTCTTCCATGCTGAGCAGCCTTTCAGGTTATGTCGATATAGGACTTGTTTTACTGTGGATAAAGATACTTTTGTACCTGTTTCCTCCAGCATCTTCACAAGGTCCTTTGGGATTGATTTTCACTTTTCGCACCAAAGTACGTTCATCTCTAGGAGACAGAACGCGTCTCCTTCCTGAGCAGTGTGACGGCTGCGTGGTCCCATGGTGTTTATACTTGCGTACTATTGTTTGTACAGATGAACATAGTACCTTCAGGCATTTGAAAAAAATGGCTCCCAAGGATGAACCTGACTTGTGGAGGTCTACAATTTATTTTCTGAGGTGTTGGCTGATTTCCTTTGATTTTCCCATGATGTCAAGCAGAGGCACTGAGTTTGAAGGTAGGCTTTGAAATACATCCCAGGTACACATCCAATTGACTGAAATTATGTCAATTAGCCTATCCGAAGCTTCTAAAGCCATGACATAATTTTCTGGAATTTTCAAGCTGTTTAAAGGCACAGTCAACTTAGTGAATGTAAACTTCTGGCCCACTGGAGTTGTGATACAGTGAATTATAAGTGAAATAATCTGTCTGTAGACAATTATTGGAAAAATTACTTGTTTCATGCACAAAGTAGATTTCCTAACCGACTTGCCAAAACTATAGTTTGTTTACAAGTAAACTTCTGACATCAACTGTATATAAAGATAATGACGCTCAAATTGAATATCATTCAACAAAATAATTAGGATTTCTATCAGCCTAATTGAGGTATAGATTACGTCTCACATTCCAATGTTTGAATTTGTTAACAAGGCTGCATGGGATTTCTAATAATGCGACTCTGCAGCCAATGGCAATGTCCGCTTTAGGTATAATGCTGGGAGCCGCTTGTGGATTTGAGCTCTCTGACACCATCAAAACAACCTCTGACACCATCAAAACAACCTCTATGCGGGTGTCGGCTAGCGCGGATCTGATAGAATCTAGCCCAAGGTCATCACTTACAGTATCGGGTGAAAGTATTTACGGTAGCTAATTGCAACCTAGTTGATCTTTGCTGTCATGAATGGTTTTAATGGCAATGTTGTTATTCCCAGGTCGATTGGATGGACAGGTTTGTCTGCGGATGAGACACAGAGACACTTGACCCCTGTGGTGGCCCCCAGACTGCATCCTCCACATACCAGGCCCAGTCCACCACTAGTAGTACATCTAGTAAGGAGGACTACTCCATTAGACAGGATGAAAGGCCAACCATGCAGCTCACCCAACACCAGAGTATCCAGCCCTCTCCAAACCTCTGAACATAAACATCCAAGGACTCAAAGCCAGAGCTCTGAGGCTTCCCACCCCTGCAACAGAGAACCAATCACCACCACTCAAGCCAGGGACAGCTACCTACCGCCCCTGGTCCCCTCTGCTAGCACAGTAACCACCCATGGATCCCACCTCAACCCTGCCTCAGAACAGAGAATAAAGGGCAGAACTTGCAGGCCTAGTGGTCAGCCTGTGACTGTGAGAGCTCAAAGACATGATGACTCATGGTCAGACTCAGTGAACAGCTGGCCCTTGTTGTTCCCTGGTGGACACAGTCCTCTAGGCTCCTCCACACAGCCTCTGGGGAGCAAAGGGAGCTGTGAGCAGATGAGCCCTGTATGCATGTTCCACCCTGTTCCCCCCGCAGTGCAGAGGCCAGCCAGCAGAGGGCCGAGTGGGGCCAGGCACCTGTGTCTGCCGCAGCAGGGGGGCAGTCTGGTTAGCTCCTCGTAAACTGAACTCTTTACAACAGAATAAGAGGATAGTGAGTCTCTGATACTGTCATGTATGTTCTACCTGCAGTCTGGTCCTAAAAGGTTACAAGTCTCTCATCAGAGGTCAATAATACTCATACTTGTAAAAGGGATGTCGTAATCTCTTTAAAATAAAGTAATACAGTAACCCTAGTCTTCCACAATGAGCCAAGAGACACAGGGATGTTATATTGTCCTTTTCTAGAGACTGATAGAAGACCTGAAAGTGAACACATGACACAAATATGGTTGGATGCTTTCGAAATGTGTCAAATTTGATCTACCTAATTTAACCATTTAATGAATGTATTTTGAAGTAAATAAATGCGACTGTATTTGGATAAATAAATGTTCATATGCCTGTAATACATGGTTTATTAACTGTTCAGAAAGACAAAACACAAATGGGACATGAACCACACTTGAGTGATCTTTAAAATAGAGTTTATTTACCATTTGTAATGGCACAGTTTACGATATACAGCTGACATGACTAAGACAATTCAATGGATTTTGGCCCTAAGGTTCAAGAGACATGGTTAGGTATATATGAGAAAGTACCAGTACTGTGTTCATTTCATTTGTGCTTTATTCTCCACTATGATAGGATTGACATTGGCATAACATTGTGTCTTCTCTGCTGACATGTTGACACAGCAGCTTGTGCAGACCACTGTAAAGGCCTTATTTCAAAATGGAAGTTTGTATTGTTAAATATGTTATAAACACAAATGACTTGATTTAAAGTGCTGAAAAAAACGTGTAAAAACATGTTTATGAGTTAGAAATTCAAGAGATCTCCTCGGTGATCGTAGAAAACCAGAGTAGATAAATCACAGTTTTAGTACAGTAGAGGCCAGGTATCAGTTTTCAGAACGGGTAACGTATTCATTTCTTACATCCCATATATAGATGACTTATGACAAAGATTTCTAAATGAGATGAAAAACAAATGTCCAAAAAATATGAATATTAATCTAATGTGTCCTTGAGTGTACATTTTTCACTACCTGCTTATATTAATTTTGAAGGAAAGATCTCACCAGATGCCAAGTCCATCAAATAATAATCCCAGTGCAAAAAGGGAAGAATAAGATAAGATTCTTACTCTGAATATGAGACATTTGGTTGAACCCATTCCTTATTGTCCAATTAGTTTATATTCTAAAACACTTCCCCAATACATTGATCTTTTGATCTAATGTCATATTTATTGCAGTTACAATGTTACCGATTTTGGCGTTTGATTTCTGTCATCTTTTTTTGCCTTATATGCACATGTAGAATACTCCATCAAATTGAAAAGGCCAGTCTCTTTACACAACGGAATTTACAGTACAGTCGCTACATTGTAACCAGATGTCGCTGCAGTATAGTACCACGGTATGGCTTAATACTATTGGCATTATTACTATGTAAAATGGATTAATACTGTTATTATATACTTTCCCCAACCGTCATGTACCTCCAACAGAACATACTGTAAAATGCACATTTCAAGTTTCAACCCAAGCTTTTGTTTGGCAATACTTTTGATATCAGCTGGCTTTTAGAACACGATAAAGGTAGTGTCACTGAACATGGATGATTCAATTGTGACAAAATATATATATTTTTTAGTTAAAAAAAAACAAAAGATCTCTTAAAAGGTAGATTGTGTTTTGTTACATGACAAAATTGATAGTTACTGATTGATTAGAATTACATGACATCAATACTGACACTATCCTGATCTAAGAACAGTACTCAGTAGTAAGGTATCGACTACACACAAATACATATTACACTTAACACCGGCTACTTTTACTACAAGAAAAAATCCTGCCTACCCCCAAATAAAAACAAATAAACACACAAACACCAGTTTTTACATGACTGTACAAGTATCTGATAAAGGAAGAGTTCGGTGGACAGCAGAGACCAAACGGTTGCAATAGCATGGTGGTTATCCTTAACTTACTAGCTACTGTAGCTAATAAATAATAGGACTACAAGTCAACAGTTTAACAGTAACAGGAGAAAGAAGAAATAAAAGTCCTAGAGGACTCCCTGGAAGTATCCAGAGGCAACCTGACCTGAGCCGGCATGTCTAGAATAATCATACACCATTTCATTCTGTTATCAAATACTGTCATCAGGGCCATTATATACTAACCCACTTTAGCTCAACCATTTACACCAGCTGTAAACTCCTTATTACCAAAATGATATGTATCCACAGTGTATAGAACACATCAGTTAAAACCATCATCATTATTAATATCCTGTGCTATTCCAGGACCACTCCTACTCTGCTTTAAAACAGGTTGATTCGTGTGGCCGTACTGTGCATCTGTCAGCATCAAAGGAGAACACACTAGTCTGTTGTCATCTGAAGTAAAGCTTGAGTCTGTTGGGCTGCATCTAACCTACTGGTGTGCTTTTTGTGTTAGTTCAAATAACCAACGAATTTGGGAACGTCCCAAATGGCACCCTATTCCCTTTATAGTGCACTACTTTTGACCAAAGCCCTAGTGCCCTACATAGGCAATAAGAGGCCAATTGGAACCAAATATTTTCACCACTAAGTAACTACCTACTCCCCTGAGTGTCTGGATAGCTAACTGTCATGACACTTTTAACACTGAGAAACTGAAGTAAAATTGAAGGAGAACAACCCAGTCATATATTCGACAGCAGAAACTGGATTTCTGCAGTCTGACAAAGATGTTGAATATTATATTCAGTGACGTACTGGTTAAAGAAGAAATAAAACATCTGAAGTTTCACTAAGATGCGATGCTCTAGCACTTAAGCAGCTGCATTTCCAGACTACCTCTCCATCAGTGCAGGCCAGGCAAGGACCCAGTGGATTCACAATGTCACCAGACAGTGCCTCAATACAACACAGATGCAACGTAACAGAGCGGAGACGAATGCATTGAATTGGATAGAGAAATGGGACTTCTTGACAATTGTCAATTCCAGCTATCTGTGCGAGCACAACCCCACAGCATCCTGCCACAAAGTGACTGAAATACATCTCCCTCCCACTCCAACCCCCTAAAATAAATCAATTACCAATAAAAATCAAGTCATGGATGAGGAATGGTAAACATTACTGTTATTTCTTAAGATAGTGTAGCTTCTTTACAAAATAAACATGTCTTCCTTATAATTATTTACTATGTTACTTTACAATAATGAAAGATAAAGTAAGATAATTATATTGACAGAACGATACAACTACATATAAACTACATAATTCAGTAACTGATTTTTTTTTTTTTATCTTGTGGAGACAAACTCCATCTCCAGGCCAACCAATGGCTTCTCTCCTTCCTGTTTCCACATCCAATCACATCACTACTTGGCTCAGAGCTTTAAAACGCCTGTAAATACACATATTTTCCTCTGCAAAGACACCTGCTGATGCAAGTCTCTCAGTTTTGAAAAAGTTAACAAAGACACATACTCCAGCTATGCCACCGAGATATTAAAGTTCATGCATGTTTAACATGTTTTTGGTAACATGCCTTGTTGGAGCAAATCCTACTTGTGAGTAACAGAGGCTATGACGCAACACCACTGTGTCCTCCCTCCTTGTTATGCTACAGATGTAGGACCTTCATTTGATCACTCTGTTGTGGCATGATTATTTTCCTGGTGTTAAAAAATGGGTCAAATTAAGAGCCTACATCTGTAGCTGCTTCTGTCGTCAATGAAACGTTCCCTTCACAAGTGAGATGCCACATCTTGAGATGCATTTCCCACGGAAATACCTGGAAGACTAAAAGAGAGATGGCACTTTATTGTACTCAGTTGCATCCATCCACCCATTTGTTTTTGTGTGTGAACATGTTATGGTTGTCTTTTTCTTAGCTCCCTCTTTTATGTAAAGCCTACCATAATCAAATAAAATGTACTCAGGTATTGAACTTGGTCAGTAAGTAGTAAATCATTTTGGGACCCTGAGAATGGGCATGGGGAAATCATGGGCGTCAGTCAGGGTAGGTGTTCAGAAAGCTGGAGACCAACACTGTGTGTGTTTGGGGAGTTGGTGCTGTAATGTATGTTAGTTGTTTACAACATTGGAAGTAGAATGGCTTTACTGTGTTGTTCAAATAAAATATTTAGGAGTAGCTAAATAGCCACTGGCTTACTCCAATATGAGTTGTTCTGGGTAACCCTAAAGCAGCATACGTAACAGTCTGAGTAGTGGAGACTATCATGTATTAGAGGGTACTGAGAGCCTAAAGCTATACCGTAGAGAAAACAACAGAAGGGAAGGATCAGTCCCTAGAGTGGTGCCATGTGTCTACACTGACCAAAAGAACATTTGGTCTCCAGCTTTAAAACCGCCAGCACTGTCGCTAGAAAAGTTGCCAATTCCGAGTGGATTTCTTTACAGTGTGTATTTCTACTTCAACTCCTGCATAATATGAAGAAGAAAACAAATAACGTGTTTACAAGAAACTGCATTGTGAAATGATGTTGAAACAAGAAATACAATTCTTTTGGATGATGACCAATTTCTCTAGAGGTTAGAAATAATAAGCCCTTACAATATGTAAAGGTCTCCAGCGAGCGGGTTTTCCCCACAGTGCGGTGGGAAAGGGTGAGGGGTGGTTGGGAGGGGGCTGGAGCTGGCCCAGGGGGGGCCTCTATGCGCTGGGGGTAGTGTTGTGTGCTGTGGAGCCGTTGCTGCCCTGGATGGTGAGGCTGATCTCATCCCTCTTCTCATCCTCCTTCTCCTTCAGCTCCTCTTTCAGGGGACGTACCTCCACTTCTGCCTCTGAGACTGGGGCGGCGTAGTGGCCTATCCGGTGCTCACTCAGGGCCGGGCCCCACTTTATGTCCGCCTTGCATGAATTCTTCAACCGCTGTAAGGGGTAAAGGTTCAGAGGTCAATGTGATGGGAGGGACAGGTTTATTATTTATTGCTAATTCGAGGCAGGTAAAGTAGGTGAGAAAGTTCTGGAATAACATAACACAAAATTGGGTTCTCTTTTACTATCCTTCATTTCTTTCAGTTCAAAGACCTTCGGCAACATGTGCCATTCAACAGAAAAAAAACACTTCCACTACTAGTGTGAACAACATCTGCTTCCAATACTAAAGACAGACAAAGCTCTAAATAGAGATCCTGTTGATTTTACCTCCAAAAATGTTGTTCCCTCAGACTTGGAGATCTTGTAGAGAGCATAGATGGGTATACATGTGACGGAGGACATGGCCATAAGGAAGCCGATGGCTAGGGACCAGCCGGGGTACACGTAGTCATTGTAGGTGATGGGCTTGTACTGGATCACTGTGAAGATCAGGATGAACTGCAAATGCAAAGAGAGGAGAGGGGTCACCGGGGTCAAGTCATTTAATTTAACAGAATATACCCTATTTCAATCCTCATACAGTACATATCTTCATCGATCACTTGTGTGTGTCTCATGGTATTCTGGCAGGTGTTTTGCATGACAGGTGTGGTTGAGCAACACAGATTAGCGAGGATTAGACAAGTGGAATGGAATGCAGAGCAGGTCAAGCCTCTAAAACATGTCAACAAGGAGGCACTGGGTGGTAGCTACTATCTTACAGATATGATGATGGGCGACACAAATCTCCAGCAGACGCGGAAGAAGATGGGAGGGGGGAAACCCAGCATCATCTCAACGTCCTTGAAGTATTTCTTGTGTCCTGAACACAAACAGTACAGAATGTTGTCAGTCATTCCATTCCAGTCAGTTTGATTAGCTTTCACCAAGAGCGTTGGCAGAGCATTGTGGACGATAGGCATTTATAATCGAGGAAAGACAGTTGGACTCACCATAGACGTACATGATGCAGATGCACATGATGCAGGAGATGATAACCAGAGAGAAACTAGCAGCGTAGTTATCCATGAGCAGTAGCCAGTAGATCCCAGCCTAGATACATGAGGTAGAGAACGTAACATCAGTATACATCCTGAATATTTGTGCCTGGATAATTAAGTGTGTGTTTATGTGTGTACACATGCATGTGTGTGTGTGTGTGTGTGTGTGTGTGTGTGTGTGTGTGTGTGTGTGTGTGTGTGTGTGTGTGTGTGTGTGTGTGTGTGTGTGTGTGTGTGTGTGTGTGTGTGTGTGTGTGTGTGTGTGTGTGTGTGTGTGTGTGTAAACATCTCCAGTCCATTACCTGTGTGGTGAGCGGCACACCCAACAGGAAGCCCACTATAGCCACTCCTCCTGTGACCACCGTTTTGTTCCTAATGATCCAGTCAGTACCGATCTCATCCACGATGGCCGTTACCAGGGTCTCCAGCAGGCAGAACTGCACACCGGGACACACACTTACAGGTCAAGACTCAGCAGTGACTATGCATAGATAATAAACAGCGATTAGCAGCAGTGTACAAAAGGGAGGGGCGTCAATGTAAATTATCCGGTGGCGATATTATTAATTGTTCAGCAGTCTTATGGCTTGGGGGTAGAAGCTGTTGAGGAGCCTTTTGATCCTAGACATGCATGCAATGATGTCAGAGAGAATAAACAGTGTTACCCTATTCCCTACATAGTGCACTACTTTTGACCAGAGCCAAACGGTAATAGGGTGCCATTTGGGACAAAACCAGGATATCATGGTGGTTGACAGACTCACCTGCGTCCCCAGGCCCAGCAGGATGAGCATGAAGAAGAAGAGCAGGGACCAGAGGGGGGAGATGGGCAGCAGAGTGAGGGCCTCTGGGTAGGCCACGAAGGCCAGGCCGGGGCCGTGGTCGGCCACCTCAGATACATCCACGTTCAGGTGGTGGGCCATGAAGCCCAGGATGGAGAAGATGACGAAGCCTGCATACACGCTGGTTGCACAGTTGGTGATGCTGATGATGATGCTGTCCCTGTATGGGAAACCAATCAAAGGATAGAAAACAGGCAGAGAAGGTTATGAGTATATCACATTAACCAGCATTAAGTTGTATCGGTCCACTAAGATGCAATCGGTGCATTTCACCCTCATACATACAGTGGGGCAAAACAGTATTTAGTCAGCCACCAATTCTGCAAGTTCTCCCACTTAAGAGGATGAGAGAGGCCTGTAATTTTCATCATAGGTACACTTCAACTATGACAGACAAAAAAGGGAAAACAATCCAGAAAATCACATTGTAGGATTTTTAATGAATTTATTTGCAAATTATGGTGGAAAATAAGTATTTGGTCACCTACAAACAAGCAAGATTTCTGGCTCTCACAGACCTGTAACTTCTTCTTTAAGAGGCTCCTCTGTCCCCACTCGTTATCTGTATTAATGGCACCTGTTTGAACTTGTTATCAGTATAAAAGACACCTGTCCACAACCTCAAACAGTCACACTCCAAACTCCATTATGGCCAAGACCAAAGAGCTGTCAAAGGACACCAGAAATTGTAGACCTGCACCAGGCTGGGAAGACTGAATCTGCAATAGGTAAGCAGCTTGGTTTGAAGAAATCAACTGTGGGAGCAATTGTTAGGAAATGGAAGACATACAAGACCACTGATAATCTCCCTCGATCTGGGGCTCCACGCAAGATCTCACCCTGTGGGGTCAAAATGATCACAAGAGCGGTGAGCAAAAATCCCAGAACCACACGGGGGGACCTAGTGAATGACCTGCAGAGAGCTGGGACCAAAGTAACAAAGCCTACCATCAGTAACACACTACGCCACCAGGGACTCTAATCCTGCAGTGCCAGACGTGTCCCCCTGCTTAAGCCAGTACATGTCCATGCCCGTCTGAAGTTTGCTAGAGAGCATTTGGATGATCCAGAAGAAGATTGGGAGAATGTCATATGGTCAGATGAAACCAAAATATAACTTTTTGGTAAAAACTCAACTCGTCGTGTTTGGAGGACAAAGAATGCTGAGTTGCATCCAAAGAACACCATACCTACTGTGAAGCATGGGGGTGGAAACATCATGCTTTGGGGCTGTTTTTCTGCAAAGGGAACAGGACGACTGATCCGTGTAAAGGAAAGAATGAATGGGGCCTTGTATCGTGAGATTTTGAGTGAAAACCTCCTTGCATCAGCAAGGGCATTTAAGATGAAACGTGGCTGGGTCTTTCAGCATGACAATGATCCCAAACACACCGCCCGGGCAACGAAGGAGTGGCTTCGTAAGAAGCATTTCAAGGTCCTGGAGTGGCCTAGCCAGTCTCCAGATCTCAACCCCATAGAAACTCTTTGGAGGGAGTTGAAAGTCCGTGTTGCCCAGCAACATCCCCAAAACATCACTGCTCTAGAGGAGATCAGCATGGAGGAATGGGCCAAAATACCAGCAACAGTGTGTGAAAACCTTGTGAAGAATTACAGAAAACATTTGACCTCTGTCATTGCCAACAAAGGGTATATAACAAAGTATTGAGATAAACTTTTGTTATTGACCAAATACTTATTTTCCACCATAATTTGCAAATAAATTCATTACAAATCCTACAATGTGATTTTCTGGATTTTTTTTTCTCATTTTGTCTGGCATAGTTGAAGTGTACCCATGATGAAAATTACAGGCCTCTCTCATCTTTTTAAGTGGGAGAACTTGCACAATTGGTGGCTGACTAAATACTTTTTTTTGCCCCACTGTATTTCCAGTTCAAATTCATATTAAACAGTCTATATCTTAATTGCATAATAGCAAATAGTGATAAATACTGAAGAGAGAGAAAGAGATGTGAGAAATATGTTTCCTGCTTACAGCTGGTGGGTTTGTTAGTTACAGTACTTACTACTCTATCATTGATTTGCAGCCAATTTTAATGGGTGGCGACCCACTTCCTGTTAATGGTAGGTCACGACGTGTCAGAGTAAATGTATAATTATTTCATGAATTACTGGAATTGATTTGGTCAAGTGCACCTGAGCTCTCTGTTCAGTGGGCTCTCTGCTTAGCAGCGGTCTCTGCTCAGTTTAGCAGCTGGCAGAGTGGGAGAGGGAGATGCCAGTGTGCTTCGCGATGTACCAGATATTTTTTCTGCAATTTTCTTGAAGATCACTCCGCGACCCACAAGCTGCAGCGCTGTTGTTCAGCAACAGATGTGCCGTTAGTATGGGATCAATATCATGCCAAATGTATTCACAAATGTAAATCACCAATCCACAAATGTAAATCAAAGTGATTTACATTTGTGGATTGGTGGTTTACATTTGTGGAAAGTGATTTACATTTGTGGATTGGTGATTTACATTTGTGGATTGGTGATTTACATTTGTGAATACATTTGGCATGATATTGATCCCATATGTTAGCCACTGACCACTGACCCTCACCGCTGGCATCAAATGGACTGACTGAGCTCAATAGTCATGGAACGCAAAAACAGCGATGAGTTTCTCTCTCTTTCATACAAACTTTTAGAAATAACTAGGAGCGCCCACAATATGTTTTGTACAGGGAAGTGTTGAGTAATAAGACTCTCAAAACAAACAAGTGAATAAAACGACACGTCCTGACCAAACAGCCACAGCATGACAGTAAACCCAGGGAGTTCTTTCAGAACAGGGCAGAATGCTTCAGGAAACTGTGCTTCGACAGTGAAAAAGTAAGTCAACCAGCAAGACATTGTTGTCATTTTATAACAGGTGATGATAAGCAGAAATAATAAAGTAACATTACTATCTCTCATAGTAGTAGATGTGAGTTTCTATTTCAAATAATCCCCTGGCCTTGTACACAGCTAATGGCTAACATTAGCCAAAGCAAGCTAGCTAGCTATTATTGATAGTGATACCCCTAAATACAGATGAAGATGAAAAATGATCAGGCCTACTGTACATCATACTTTAGAAATGATCGGGCCTACTGTACATCTTCCTGTAGAAATGATCAGGCCTACTGTACGTCTTACTGTAGAAATAATCAGGCCTACTGTACATCTTCCTGTAGAAATGATCAGGCCTACTGTACATCTTACTGTAGAAATGATCAGGCCTACTGTACATCTTCCTGTAGAAATGATCAGGCCTACTGTACATCTTACTGTAGAAATGATCAGGCCTACTGTACATCTTACTGTAGAAATGATCGGGCCTACTGTACATCTTACTGTAGAAATGATCAGGCCTATTGTACATCATACTTTAGAAATGATCGGGCCTACTGTACATCTTACTGTAGAAATGATCAGGCCTATTGTACATCATACTTTAGAAATGATCGGGCCTACTGTACATCTTACTGTAGAAATGATCAGGCCTATTGTACATCATACTTTAGAAATTATCAGGCCTACTGTACATCTTACTGTAGAAATGATCAGGCCTATTGTACATCATACTTTAGAAATGATCGGGCCTACTGTACATCTTACTGTAGAAATGATCAGGCCTATTGTACATCATACTTTAGAAATGATCGGGCCTACTGAACATCTTCCTGTAGAAATGATCAGGCCTATTGTACATCATACTGTAGAAATGATCGGGCCTACTGTACATCTTACTGTAGAAATGATCAGGCCTATTGTACATCATACTTTAGAAATGATCAGGCCTACTGTACATCTTACTGTAGAAATCATCAAGCCTATTGTACATAATACTTTAGAAATGATCGTGCCTACGGTACATCTTACTGTAGAAATGATCAGGCCTATTGTACATCATACTTTAGAAATGATCGGGCCTACTGTACATCTTACTGTAGAAATGATCAGGCCTACTGTACATCTTACTGTAGCAGTGATCAGGCCTATTGTACAACATACTTTAGAAATGATTGGGCCTACTGTACATCTTACTGTAGAAATGATCAGGCCTATTGTACATCTTACTTTATAAATGATCGGGCCTAGTGTACATCTTACTGTAGAAATGATCGGGCCTACTGTACATCTTACTGTAGAAATGATCAGGCCTATTGTACATCATACTTTAGAAATGATCGGGCCTACTGTACATCTTACTGTAGAAATGATCGGGCCTACTGTACATCTTACTGTAGAAATGATCAGGCCTATTGTACATCATACTTTAGAAATGATCGGGCCTACTGTACATCTTACTGTAGAAATGATCGGGCCTACTGTACATCTTACTGTAGAAATGATCGGGCCTACTGTACATCTTTCTGTAGAAAGTCCAGGTTGGAACTGTTGGTGTTAAAATACAATAAATATGTTTTATTCTGAACGGGAATAAACTGATTGAAGCAAGACACTTTTTGGGGCAAACACACACACTGTTCTGGATTCCTTATATACAGCAGGAAGCAGTCTCCTGTCTAACTGAGAAAGCAGTAGATGTTCTAAACCAGTTTGGCACCACATACCTATGTCAGTCAGGGTTCTCAACTCTGACACACTTTTAAAAAAAAGAACATAAACAGTCTCAATGCAGAGCATGACCTCAGTGTTGCACTGTCAAAAACTGAGCCCAGAATAGATATGCTTGTTGAAAACTTCAGACTGCTACACACCTCTCATTAGGACTGTGTGTGTGTTCTGGTCTACATCTGTGTGATGTGATCAATCAGTTTATTCCAGTTCAGAATGAAAATGATTTATTGTATTTGAACTGCAACAGTTCCAACCTAGACAGATATGTAAGAGTGTTTTTAATGGAAAAAATAAACATGAATAGCTATTTATATGGGTAATTAATTTAATTGTTATTTGTTTATGTCTGTATTACATTTGTTTTAGGCATAAGGGCAATGAAATGTACTGATATTTATTTATAGTTGCATATTTGCCTAAGCTTGGGTCCCAGGAAAACACAGTATTTCTAATTTGGGTCCCAGGCTGAAAGAGTTTAAGAACCCCTGATTTATAGTATACTGTCCATCACTTCTGCCCTTCAACCACATGGTGGTGTTACAGAGAAGAGAAAACCTCTTCCATTTTCCAGGAGAGTTTTGAGTTGGACTACCGTAAACTACAAAGTTAACAATGCAACCGCAGACGTAACAGCAGTCCATTTTTTTGGTGTCCTTCACTCTCTCAGTGTGATGCTTCTGTCCTCCACCTACAGTACAGTGGCATGCAGTACACACCATCACACCAACACACCATACACACCATACACACCATCGCACCATACTCCATACACACCATACACTCCATACACACCATACTCCATAAACACCATCACACCATACTCCATACACACCATACACCACACACCATCACAACATACACCATCACACCATCACACAATACTCCATCAATTCTTGCAATTTGTAGCTGTCCTCCTCTATTCTGCACAATTTCTGTTCATCTCTGCTGACACTGTAGCGTGATCGCACCCAGAGAGGCAACAAAGACCCCTCCTGATTCACTCCAACTGAGCACGAAGAACTGCAATAATGTAACCGCTTACACAACTCCAGGGATTTGTCTGCCATTGTAATCCTTGGGCATGCCGCCGAAGCATTTTTTCGGTTGCCTAAATCCAAACAGTTTAAAAAAAAAAAGACATTTTCGGGATGAAAAAACGCTTGAAATGTAAACTTAAATGACTAAAACAGATATAAAGTTTGTAGAAAATATAATGGACCTATATATTTATAAATACTTTAATCTTTGAGAACTAACAATAACCAAAATAAAAGCTAGACAGTCAGAGAGAAAATAAAACTCCAAAAACAATGAATTTAGCCATATTCATTTTGCTATCATGTGTGAGCAAAAGAACACAGCATTAGCCATGGCAAAATGCATAAAATCCCAGGAAATTAGCTTTAAAACTCAGCTCCATGGAGAAATGTGTATCATTGCAGGAATTTGGCTTAAAAATGCTCAAATTTCTCTACACCACCAAGACGGTGGCCTCTAAAATTACATTTAAAAACATTTTTTTAAATGTAATTGCCACACCCTCTGCCACGCCCCCGGCTACACACACCATCTAAGCCCCTTTTTGACACAGAAAAAGACCTGAACTCTGACAGGATATGCATCCCAAATGGTACCTTAGTCCCTTTATAGTGCACTACTTCTGACCAGGACCCAATAGGATGCCATTTGGGATGCGCCCAGGGTTTATTTGGTAGTAAAGTGGAGAGTTTAGGCGGGAACAGGGAGGGGAGAGGAAGAGTAGAGTACCTGTAGCAGTTGTTGTGGAACTTGTTGTAGGAGGCCATAGTGATGAGCCCTCCCCATGCACAGCCCAGAGAGTAGAAGATCTGAGAGGCAGCGTCTCCCCACACCTGGACAGACGGACAAACATGTGTCAGTACAACCACTGAAGAACAACCTTATTTAATATCTGAGGCATATTACATCTGATCAAACTGTCTCTTTCAACAGCTGTGTTATGAGAAAGCCAATGAACCTACGCTATGAAGAGCTACAGAGCTTTTATACAAGTAATAAACAGTAACTGTTTACAACTCATATAAAGTAGTACTTCACTACAGTAATGGCAAAGAATTCCAGGACATATAACTATGTTATTTCTATATGATTAACCACACCTTAGCGTCAAGGATCTTATGCCACTGTGGGGTTAGGTAGTACTTGATGCCGGTGACAGCTCCCTCCAGGGTGATGCCTCTGATGAACAGGATGGTCAGCACCACGTAGGGGAACGTCGCTGTGAAGTACACCACCTGGGGACCATCGAGAGGAGAAGAACGAGTGAGAAAAGAGAGAGAGAAAGGGAGAGAGGGAAAGGGAGAGAGAAAGGGAAAGAGAGAGAGAGGGAGAGCGAGAGAGGGAGAGAGAGAAAGGGAAAGAGAGAGAGAGCGAGAGAGAGGGAGAGAGAAAGGGAGAGAGATAGGGAAAGAGAGAAAGAGGGAGAGAGAGAGAGGGAGAGCGAGAAAGGGAGAGAGAAAGGGAAAGAGACAAAGAGGGAGAGAGAGAGAGGGAGAGCGAGAGAGAAAGAAAGACACCTCACCTTTCCTGAAGACTTGACTCCTCTGATGAGACAGAGGAAGACCACCACCCAGGACACAGCCAGACATCCCAGAATAGGGAGACGAACTTCCCCGAAATTCCCGATGTCGTCTGAGATCTTCAGCACATAGTGTCTGTGGGGAAGAGAAGAAATGTATCACCGTGCCTAGTCACAACAACAACGTCTGGATGGAGAAACGTGGAATATATAGTTAGTGCCGCAGGGACAAATAATGTCTTTACGTTAATTCCTGAAAGATAGAGAAGAAGCATTGTTCAGATGTACCCTGGCATTACAATGAGCGAAGCCCATATTTCAATGCAGCAGCAGCTCGACCAAAAACCACTTGGTGCCAAGACAATGGATTATCTTTACTGACAGCTGACAGGAACAACAACTCCTTTCATGATATACTGACAGACAGCACCACCCGGACGGAAGGCTAAGCACAAAACATTTAGGAAGTCATTAACCAACCACACTGTTTCCTTTGAATGGGCCCTATTCTCAATGCTAGGGGTAGAGAACAGCTACACTACTTCCCATGTAGTAAGAATCCTGATAATATTGTTTTCTATGAAAATATACTAAATATCTAATGGTGTGTACCTCAGACAGTGAACAATGAGTAATGCTTGGTGAAGGCTGGATGATTCATCGTAGGCCCGGATTAGCAAGGCAAACATGCCTGCCTGCTTGTTTTTTTTTCTGACTTGTTAAAATCAACTGAAGTATCTAGCATCGCAAACATTCCTTTACAGAGATACACAAACCCTCTTTTGTTAACCCATAGTCAAACATACCTTGTGTCAAAACACGTTGGGTGCTGCTTTACTGAACATACAAGTATCGTGGAGTAATAGTGTGTATTAACCCTTGCAGTCTCTTTAATCTAGTACACCTGAGTCAGAGTCAGCCATGCCCACACCTTCCCACTCAGGTACTGTAGGGTTGAAAAATGACGGTAACTCCTAAAATTCCCAGGTTTTATAGAAATCCCAGTTGGAAATTCCTGGAATCAGAAAGGAATAAGCAGGAAATCTGGAATTCTCCATCCAGGGCTTCTGGAAAACCTGGGAATTTTTCAACTCCACACTCAGGCCTTACTTCCAGCACTCAACAGATCTAGAATAGGGCCGGGACGATACCAGCATCACAAAACTCATTAGTATCGTGGCAAGAAAACAAAACACAAATTAACCTTTTAAGGAAAACGTCTTTATGTCACGTTTAGTTATTTTCCAAGCTAAAACACACAATATTTTACATACAGCAGGTTTTTAAAGGACCAAATATTTTGCTTTGTGTTTTCATTTTTGCCATGGAAAAAATATTGCGATACAGGTATCGTCACAGCCCTAATCTAGAACAAGATCTTTTGGGATTCAAATAAGGATTGATAACTGACTCCGGGTCCGGGTTAGGCCTTACTTCCAGTACTCCTCGCTGGGGCTGGTCCTCTTGGTCTTATTGACCACCTCCACGGCAACCTCAGCGGCCCCGGTGACCAGGCTGCGGGTGACATTGGCCAGGGTGTTGTTGATGCCCGTGGGCGTCACCACGCCGTTGCAGGTGGGCGTGTTCCAGGGGTTGTTGCAGTAGGTCCACGGCAGCAGGTTGGTCATGGAGGAGAAGAAATAGTAGAAGGCGATGCAGATCACCACGTTGTAATAGATACCGATGTAGGTGGACACCACCATCATCCCGTAGCCCACACCTGATGCAGGAGAGGGATTGAAACAACATTAGAATGATACCAGGAGCTGAAGTGGTGAATGGACTTCTCTGACTGAAGTAATATTACAAAAAAAATGACATTAAGCATTCCAAGCAGACAATAGATGTTGCCATTTATTTTCCACCTTTCAGTTTCCTAAGCATGAGATACAGTCAGTGATTAGTTGGATGCCACTGACCAATAGCAATGAAGTAATGCCAATCACCAACGGCAGCAGTGGTTGTTGGCTTGCCTTTGAACATGACTGACCAACGGCAGCAGTGGTTGTTGGCTTGCCTTTGAACATGACTGACCAACGGCAGCAGTGGTTGTTAACTGGCTCACCTTTGAACATGGGACTGATCCTCCAGACCCCCAGGCATCCCTGGCTGGCGAACTGTCCGAAGGAGAGCTCCAGGAAGAACAGAGGGATCCCACAGAACACCAGCATTATGAAGTAGGGGAACATGAAGGCTCCTGTTAAACAACAATAACATGTGGGTCAAGCCAAAACATTTGTATGAAATTGACTAGAATCCAGCTTTGTATTATTTGAATCTTT
Organism: Oncorhynchus gorbuscha; assembly: GCF_021184085.1. Lineage (NCBI taxonomy): Eukaryota > Metazoa > Chordata > Actinopteri > Salmoniformes > Salmonidae > Oncorhynchus > Oncorhynchus gorbuscha. Next base: position 55,731,269 of record NC_060180.1, on the reverse strand, counting down.
AAACTTGTACTTATTGTAAGTATGCATATGTTAATTATTGCTCACAACCAATGGCTTACCTAATGGTCATTCAAATGAAAAATAAATCAATATACAGAAATTGGTATTCCATGCTGTGACTATATCCTATTTATGCTACTTAATGCTCGGTGACTGAGTGAGTGGATGGATTGTAAGGTCATGTCAGTGTCTAGAATATCATTATTTTTCATACATATAAAAGTTGTCATCCCCAGACATGGGCAATATCATATTTTTGCTATGCAATGCTCAGTGAATGAGCAGTCAAATGTTAAGGTCATGTTTGTGTCTAGAATAGAAAAATTGCCTAGCTCATATAGAAAAGTTGGCATCCCATGGCAATATCCTATTTCTGCAGCGTAATGCAGTGAGGGGTCAGATTGGAAGGAGAGATGTTTATGTCTATGCCAGACAGAAGAGGTGAAAGAGGTGAGGGAGCATCAAACAGAGGGTGATGCTAAGCCAGGCAGCAATCCTCTGTCTGCTTGACTGGATTAACGTGGGGGCCACTGGGGCCAATGGGTCTGGGGAATAACCTGTCCTCTGGGACTGTAGTCTGAAATCATGTGTTAGAGGAAAGACTGGAGATTGAGGAGCAGGCTGTCTGTGACACAAATAGCTTCCCTATAGTGCACAACTTTTCACCAGAGCATTCTTTTTTACCTATGAGCCTTGGTCAAAAGTAGTGCACAATATTGGGAATAGGGTGCCTTTTGGGACGTAGCCCAGGCCTCAGCAAGCTGATAGTCTACTGTGGTGTTATTACTGCAGAGCCTTGAGCTACACCAGTCCCCTTGGCTCTATACTCAGCTATGTCATTGTGTGACCTAATGCACAGGCTACTGCATCTGTGTGCCCTTCTATGGCGATCCCCGAACACAAAATGTATAGAAGACTAAAGACAAATGTAGGAGTGAAAACATTTGAATTGAGGGGGAATGAAGCCAAGAATGACTTGGATCCATTTGACACAATATGAGGACCGTAAACTTAAACTTGACAACCTGCTACTTTGATTGCTTTTTAAAACACTGCAAAATGTATTGTGGATAAACTAGAATGTATTGCTGTCATTATTACTATATAATCAGTGTGTTGTGAGTGTGAAGACGTACCTCCTCCATTTCTGTAGCAGAGGTAGGGGAACCTCCATACGTTTCCCAAGCCCACAGCATAGCCCACGCTGGTGAGGATAAACTCTATCTGGTTCCCCCAGTTCCCTCTCCTGGAGTTCTTATCTGTCTTCACGGGTTCCCCTGGAACAGCTCCATTCTAGAACACAAAGAGAGAAGAACGTTAGAGATGAACGCTAAGGGAGACCTTTAGTCTACCTCCAGCTGGAGTGGGTAGGCGATTCACTCAATGAGACACAACTCAAGGAATAAGCCTGTCGGTCAGCTACCTACATTTCGCTGAATGTACAGGTCCGAGGTGCACTTTGCACCAATATTGAGCACAAACCAGTGTGAAATAGGCTACTGTACTAGTGAATAGTGCTGCAGTGTAGATGCCCAACACCAAAAGGTCTTGGTGGCATGTCCAGTAATGAGGCAAAATGCACAAATAATTTAATTCTAGAGTACTTTACTTTTGTCCAGTTACAGGCCTAGTTCTACATTGCATGTTAGAACTCTGTAGTCGCGGTGGGCGCATTGGTGCAAACTTGATTTGAGCTGAAATTGTTGTTGTGTGTCCAAAATCAACATTTGGTCTTGTCGTCCTGATTTGCAGTTTCTTCCCTCCATCTGTTGGTGTCAGATGGTCCTCGTTCTGACCTGACCTCCTCACTAACCCCAAAAGTTCACTACTGAGACTGCTACGTTCATCTGACTAACTAACTCACACAGCCAGAGCAGCACATGTTCCCTCCCATGACACCACAGAACCATTAATAACTATTCAACATGTTATAGTTTCAATACAACTCATTCAGGTAAATGTTATACTACCTTAATCATACACGTGACAAAGGTTTGGATTGCTGTGGGTTTTTGGTTGTGGTGTCTCCTGGAGTGCACTGTTGGATATTATGTGCAGTCAGAGGGATATGAAAAGCTAAGTACACACGCAGGCACGAGGAACAAAAACACACACACGCGGTCTAACGGCACCATCTGAGCTCCCCGGGCCATTGCTCCCAGCAGAGACGGCTTCACGCAGGCAAACAACTTATTCATCATCAAAGACAAACAAAACAACTGAAAAATCCCATATTTTCGTGATTGCCCCCTAGTGATGTTTGGAGTCTAGTTGCACCCAAATGTTACATTTAAAACAAAGTTAACCTTTTTCACAAGAATCCCCAACCCCTCTGTGTTGAATTGTAAACGAAAGAGGGGATAAATGTCCTGGCTGACCATTGAGTTTGTGAGATGTGCGCACCTGTGCGCGTGCGTGGGAAAGTGTGTGTGGAGGCTGCTCTCCTCAGTGTGATGCCTGTGTGCGTGTGGTGTGTTTTTTAACTGCTGAGCGTCTGAAGGAGGATCACACCTGTTCAGTGCGAGGCGAGGGCAGGGCAGCTGTACAGCTGATAGGGCCCAGGGTGGAATGAGAGTCTAGCCAACCCACACAACACAACATGGCAGACAGAATGGGTTGCTACATGTTGCCTGCTGACCGGCTGGCCTCCCACCTCCAGCTCTCCCACCTGTGAGAAGCCAAGTCTGTCAACACATGATGCAACTCATAAACTCAGCAAAAAAAGAAACATCCTCTCACTGTCAACTGCGTTTATTTTCAGTAAACTTAACATGTATAAAAATGTGTATGAACAGAACAATATTCAACAACTGAGACATAAACTGAACAAGTTCCACAGACATGTGACTAACATAAATGGAATAATATGTCCCTGAACAAAGGGGGGGTCAAAATCAAAAGTAACAGTCAGTATCTGGTGTGGCCACCAGCTGCATTAAGTACTGCAGTGCATCTCCTCCTCATGGACAGCACCAGATTTGCCAGTTCTTGCTGTGAGATGTTACCCCACTCTTCCACCAAGGCATCTGCAAGTTCCTGGACATTTCTGGGGGGAATGGCCCTAGCCCTCACCCTCCGATCCAACAGGTCCCAGACGTGCTCAATGGGAATGAGATTCGGGCTCTTCGCTGGCCATGGCAGAACACTGACATTCCTGTCTTAAATAAAATCATGCACAGAACGAGCAGTATGGCTGGTGGCATTGTCATGCTTGAGGGTCATGTCAGGATGAGCCTGCAGGAAGGGTACCACATGAGGGAGGAGTATGTCTTCCCTGTAACGCACAGCATTGAGATTGCTTGCAATGACAACAAGCTCAGTCCAGTGATGCTGTGACACATCGATCCAGACCATGATGGACCCTCCACCTCCAAAATCGATCCCACTCCAGAGTACAGGTCTCTGTGTAATGCTCATTCCTTCCACGATAAATGCAAATCCGACCATCACCCCTGGTGAGACAAAACCGCGACTCATCATGAAGACCACTTTTTGCCAGTCCTGTCTGGTTCAGCAACTGTGGGTTTGTGCCCATAGGTGACGTTGTTGCCGGTGTTGTCTGGTGAGGACCTGCCTTACAACAGGCCTACAAGCCCTCAGTCCAGTCTGAGCACTGATGGGGGGATTGTGCGTTCCAGGTATAACTCGGGGAGTTGTTGTTGCCATCCTGTACCTGTCCCGCAGGTGTGATGTTCGGATGTACCGATCCTGTGCAGGTGTTGTTACACATGATCTGCCACCGCGAGGACGATCAGCTGTCCGTCCTGTCTCCCTGTAGCGCTGTCTTAGGCGTCTCACAGTACGGACACTTCAATTTATTGCCCTGGCCACATATGCAGTCCCCATGCCTCCTTGCAGCATGCTTAAAGCACGTTTACACAGATGAGCAGGGACCCTGGGCATCTTTCTTTTGGTGTTTTTCAGAGTCAGTAGAAAGGCCCCTTTAGTGTCCTAAGTTTTCGTAACTGTGACCTTAATTGGCTACCGTCTGTAAGCTGTTAGTGTATTAACGACCGTTCCACAGGTGCATGTTCATTAATTGTTTATGGTTCATTGAACAAGCAAGGAAACAGTGTTAAAACCCTTTACAATGAAGATCTGTGAAGTTATTTTGATTTTTACAAATTATCTTTGAAAGACAGGGTCCTGAAAAAGGGACATTTCTTTTTTTTGCTGAGATTAGTTCACTCATAGTACCATACTCAGCACATAAAACGTAAAAACGTTGACTTAAAATGCTCTACATAGGCTTATCCAAGCATTGATGCGACTTGATTCCATACATGAGGCATTATTTGTAAACTATAGAGATAACATTATAACTCCTGTCCACTTCACTATCTGTTCTGATTCTCTCTCCAGGCTGTCTCTCTGACCTGACTATTAGGTTGTGTCCCAAATATCACCTTATTCTATACGCCCTATGGGGCCTGGTCAAAAGCAGAGCACTAAATAGGCAATGGGGTGACAGACCGCCCGATTCAGATCCACACACTCTCTGCCCTTTCCATCCCATCCACACCGCACGCCCAGCTGGGCCCATCTGCCTTTTACGTAAGCTGCACACATTCTCTTCTCTCGCTCTCTCTCTTCTTCTCTCTGAGGGGCCCTTCCAAATCAGTGGCCTCGGCCCCAGCCATACTCCCAATGTCCTGCCTGGCCTGCCTCCTTCCAGCGCACTGCACACAGGTGCACCCCATGAGAGAGAGAGGGAAATAATATAGGGGGGGGGCAGAGAGAGAGAGAGAGCGAGAAAGATATAGGGAGGGGGGAGAGGGACAGAGAAAGACAGGCAGACTTGAATCGTGCAAGGAAGGGAGAAAGGGTGAGTAAAGACGATTCACATTCAATGCTAAGACATGGGCAAATACAGTGCATTTAGAAAATATTCAGACCCCTTGACTTTTTTCACATTTTCTTATGTTATAGTCTTATTCTAAAATGGTTTAAATTGTCTCCCCATCAATCTACGCACACTACCCCATAATGACAAAGCAAAAACAAGTTTTGATTTTTTTGTGCTAATTTATTAAAAAATTCAAATATCACATTTACATAAGTAAATAGATGATTACAGCCTCAAGTCTTCTTGGGTATGATGCTACAAGCTTGGCACACCTGTATTTGGGGAGTTTCTCCCATTCTTCTCTGCAGATCCTCTCAAGCTCTGTCAGGTTGGATGGAGAGAGTCACTGCACAGCTATTTTCAGGTCTCTCCAGAGATGTTCGATCGGGTTCAAGTCCGGGCTTTGGCTGGGCCACTCAAGGACATTCAGAGACTTGTCCCGAAACCCACTTGGCTGTTATGCTTAGGGTCGTTGTCCCGTTAAAAGGGGAAGCTTCGCCTAGTCTGAGGTCCTGAGCACTCTGGAGCAGGTTTTCATCAAGGATCTCTCTGTACTTTGCTCCATTCATCTTTCCCTTGATCCTGACTATTCTCCCAGTCCTTACCGCTGAAAAACATCCCTACAGCATGATGCTGCCACCACCATGCTTCCCGAAGGGATGGTGCCAGGTTTCCACCAGGCGTGACACTTGGCATTCAGGCCAAAGAGTTCAATCTTGGTTTCATCAGACTAGAGAATTCTGTTTCTTATGGTCTGAGACTCCTTCAGGTGCCTTTTGGCAAACTCCAAGCAGGCTGTTCTGTGCCTTTTACTAAGGAGTGGCTTCCGTCTTGCCACTCCACCACCGGTTGGTGGACTCCTGCTGAGATGGTTGTCCTTCTGGAAGCTTCTCATATCTCCACAGAAGAACTCTGGAGCTCTGTCAGAGTGACCATCGGGTTCTTGGTCACCTCCCTGACCAAGGCCATTATCTCCTGATTGCTCAGTTTGGCCAGAAATAACATTTATGTTATACATTTGCAAAAAAATTCTAAAAACCTTTCTTCGCCTTGTCATTATGGGGTATTGTGTGTAGATTGATGAGGAAAAACATGTATTGAATACATTTTTGAATAAGGCTGTAACGTAAAACAAAAATGTGGAAAAAGGGAATGGGTCTGAATACTTTCCGAATGCAGTGGAAATACACTCGGGTGATAGTTCTGAAATGACTACTGGGCTAGCTCTCAAATGAGTCGGTCTGATTATGGGTCATTTGGTGCTAACATGGCTTTTTGGGTTGTCATGCTAATACACGGTTATTTTCAGTTCTGCTGAAAGCAAATAAAAATATAGCCAAATTAATTTGATCAAACCTGCCCAGGTCTTGGTCCAAATAACTTAAACATGACTAAAACACGCACGGACCAATGCACTCTACCATTCCAGCTAATTTGATGGACAGTGGCACACACCTAACAAAGCATGGCCAATGACAGCTGTGACCCTGTCATGGTGATAGACATGCTCCATCTTCACTTGAGTGTAAACCCAACCTAGGGCCTGACCAGAGTCCCAGAGAAGCAGCTTGCTACTACAGTACACACAGTATAGTAGATGAGACCTGATTTGGATGCCATACTGCCAACAGGAAAAGACAGAATTGTGTCTGTTATTGTAAAGCTCCAGCCTACAAGGCCGGCTAGCGGCCCAGAGCTCCCTGGCATTTACTGACAACCCCTGCCTGCATCCTCACTAGGCATGCAACCATCACAAGGCATTATGTCGCCCACTTCGCCGCGATGAGCAGCAATATTCCACAAAATTGGACTGTTTACTTGCCTGAGAGTGAGACATAACACGTTTTACCTAAACTTTGTTCGTTGTGCCAAGAACTATTTGAAGGACTGGCCTGAATGACTGAGTGATAGGCTACAGTTTAAGGATACAACTCATTTTCATTTAATACAAGATCAGCAAGTGGCGGAAAAGGGGAAGAGGAGACTGAGAACGAAAACAAAACATCGCGTTTTACACTACTATGTATGAGAGATGTTTTAGCACTGCACAATTCCATGTTGCACTGTACATGGGGGGAGATTGTGCGTGTTCACTCATCATAGCTGAATACACACATGCCTCGCACACACACACACACACACACGCACGCGCACACACACCAGAAGACCTTAACACAGTTCTGCACATGTACCCCAGCACCTGATTCACACAGCTAGTTACCTCCTGATCCACCACTATTATTGGGGACTGTAGACTGCTGACCATAACTGAATGAACAATACTGACAAACCATCAAATCTGCCTGTATGTACAGTGCATTCTGAAGATATTCAGACCCCTTGACTTTTTCCACATTATCTTACATTACAGCCTTATTCTAAAATGGGTACAACAACAACAACAACAAAATCCTCACTATACACACAATACCCCATAATAACAAAGCAAAAACAGGTTTTCATCATTTTTTGCTAATTTCTTAAAAATAAAAAATAAACGGAAATACCACATTTACATAAGTATTCAGACCCTTTACTCAGTGCTTTGTTGAAGCACCTTTGGCATCGATTACAGCCTTGAGTCTTATTGGGTATGACGCTATAAGCTTGGCACACCTGTATCTGGGGAGTTTCTCCCATTCTTCTCTGCAGATCCTCTCAAGCTCTGTCAGGTTGGATGGGGAGCATTGCTACACAGCTATTTTCAGGTCTCTCCAGAGATGTTCGATCAGGTTCAAGTCCGGGCACGGGCTCGGCCACTCAAAGAGATTCAGAGACTTGTCCCAAAGCCACTCCTGTGCCGTCTTGGCTGTGTACTTAGGGTCGTTGTCCTGTTGGAAGGTGAATCTTCGCCCCAGTCTGAGGTCCTGAGCGCTCTGGAGCATGTTTTCATCAAGGATCTCTCTGTACTTTTTCATCTTTCCATCGATCCTGACTAGTCTCCCAGTCCCTGCCGCAGAAAAACATACCCAAACCATGATGCTGCCACCACCATGCTTCACCATAGGGATAGCGCCAGGTTTCCCCCAGATGTGACACTTGGCATTGAGGCCAAAGAGTTCAATCTTGGTTTCATCAGAACAGAGAATCTTGTTTCTCATGGTTTGAGAGTCCTTTATAGTGGTGTAACGGATCGTAGTTGATCCATACAACGATCTGTACGGATCACCGCCCACGGTTCGGCACGCATGTGAACCACAGAGCAATTGCATAGTTTAACCATCATAGTGTGAAATACAGTTCTACTGCCGCTGTTACTTTTTAAAGTCATAATTCTCTAAATCTCGATGCAGAGTTGTAATGAAAAGAAAAAGACAAGACAGATGTGTGCCTTGTTTTACTCTGAAGCCTGAAGGTTGATCTGATTATTTATTAAAAGCAGTTTTGTGTACTGTTCATGTGAACGGGGCCTGTTGAATCCCGACGAATCAATCCTGGATGCTCGCGTTGCAAAAAGCAAAGAAGAAAAAAGAGCAGTGACAGCCATGGAGCTAGCGGAGGAGCTGAAGAACAGGAAAAGCCTCCCGCTTCATTTAAGTCTCATGTGTGGGAGCATTTTGGCTTCCCTGTCAAATATGATGAAGGAAGAAGGGTGGTGGACAACACCATTATGGTGTGTAGGCATTGTGCCACAAGAAATCCGTATGATCATGGAAATACATGGAGCGTGGCCACACATTTAATGCGTCATCACCCTGGTGTGTCAGTGACGGGAGCCAACTCAGCCAAGAATCAACAGCGTCTCACCGCGGCATTTAAGCAGCCCTTTGTTGCAGAATTAGATCGGGCTGAAGCCATCACCAAATCCATTGGGATGTTTATCGTTGCAGACATGAGGCCATACTCTGTTGTGGAAAACAAAGTGTTTAAACATATGTAGCAAGTGCTTGAGCCACGCTACAAAATCCCCTCGCACACCCACCTTCAGTATGAAGATTGTGCCAGATCTTTATGAACAGGAAAAGATCAAAATGATCAACAAAGTATCCAAGGCATCCTCTGTTGCCCTCACCACATACAGGTGGACCTCCAGGGCAACGGAAAGCTACGTGACTGTGACTGCTCACTACACCAAATACGGGTGGACCTCCAGGGCAACGGAAAGCTACGTGACTGTGACTGCTCACTACACCACATACGGGTGGACCTCCAGGGCAACGGAAAGCTACGTGACTGTGACTGCTCACTACACCACATACGGGTGGACCTCCAGGGCAACGGAAAGCTACGTGACTGTGACTGCTCACTACACCACATACGGGTGGACCTCCAGGGCAACGGAAAGCTACGTGACTGTGACTGCTCACTACACCACTTACGGGAGGACCTCCAGGGCAACGCAAAGCTACGTGACTGTGACTGCTCACTACACCACATACGGGCGGACCTCCAGGGCAACGGAAAGCTACGTGACTGTGACTGCTCACTACACCACATACAGGTGGACCTCCAGGGCAACGGAAAGCTACGTGACTGTGACTGCTCACTACACCAAATACGGGTGGACCTCCAGGGCAACGGAAAGCTACGTGACTGTGACTGCTCACTACACCACATACGGGTGGACCTCCAGGGCAACGGAAAGCTACGTGACTGTGACTGCTCACTACACCACATACGGGTGGACCTCCAGGGCAACGGAAAGCTACGTGACTGTGACTGCTCACTACACCACATACGGGTGGACCTCCAGGGCAACGGAAAGCTACGTGACTGTGACTGCTCACTACACCACATACGGGTGGACCTCCAGGGCAACGGAAAGCTACGTGACTGTGACTGCTCACTACACCACTTACGGGAGGACCTCCAGGGCAACGCAAAGCTACGTGACTGTGACTGCTCACTACACCACATACGGGCGGACCTCCAGGGCAACGGAAAGCTACGTGACTGTGACTGCTCACTACACCACATACGGCTGGACCTCCAGGGCAACGGAAAGCTACGTGACTGTGACTGCTCACTACACCACATACGGGTGGACCTCCAGGGCAACGGAAAGCTACGTGACTGTGACTGCTCACTACACCACTTACGGGAGGACCTCCAGGGCAACGCAAAGCTACGTGAGTGTGACTGCTCACTACACCACATACGGGCGGACCTCCAGGGCAACGGAAAGCTACGTGACTGTGACTGCTCACTACACCACATACGGCTGGACCTCCAGGGCAACGGAAAGCTACGTGACTGTGACTGCTCACTACACCACATACGGGTGGACCTCCAGGGCAACGGAAAGCTACGTGACTGTGACTGCTCGCTACAACACATACGGGTGGACCTCCAGGGCAACGGAAAGCTACGTGACTGTGACTGCTCGCTACACCACATACGGGTGGACCTCCAGGGCAACGGAAAGCTACGTGACTGTGACTGCTCGCTACACCACATACGGGTGGACCTCCAGGGCAACGGAAAGCTACGTGACTGTGACTGCTCACTACACCACATATGGGTGGACCTCCAGGGCAACGGAAAGCTACGTGACTGTGACTGCTCACTACACCACAGAGGAGTGGGCGATGTGAAGTCCGGTGCTACAGATACGCCCCCTCTATGAGAGTCACACAGGCACAAATCTGGCGCAGGTACTGCTCGAAGCAGTAGCAGAGTGGAAGCTAGAGAGGCCCAATAGCAATATCCCAATCACCACAGATAATACCAAGAACCAAGAAAATGCAGTGATAGAAGCATCTTCACAAGGTCCTTTGCTGTTGTTCTGGGATTGATTTGCATTTTATGTACCAAAGTACGTTCATCTCTAGGAGACAGAACAAGTCTTCTTCCTGAGCGGTATGACAACTGTGTGGTCCCATGGTGTTTATACTTGGGTACTATTGTTAGTACAGATGAACATGTTACCTTCAGGTGTTTGGAAATTGCTCCCAAGAATGAACCAGACTTATGGAGGTCTACAATGATTTTCCCTGTGGTCTTGGCTGATTTCTTTTATTTTCCCATGATGTCAAGCAAAGAGGCACTGAGTTTGAAGGTAAGCCTTGAAATACATCCACAGTTACACCTTAAATTGACTCAAATTATGTCAATTAGCCTACCAGAAGCTTCTAAAGTCATGAAATCATTTTCTGGAATTTTCCAAGTTGTTTAAAGGCACATTCAACTTAATGAAAGTAAACTTCTGACCCACTGGAATTGTGATACAGTTAGTTATAAGTGAAGTAATCTGTCTGTAAACAATTGTTAAAAAAATGACTTGTGTCATGCACAAAGTAGATGTCTAACCGACTTGCCAAAACTATAGTTTGTTAACAATACATTTGTGGAGTGGTTGTAAAACTAGTTTTAATGACTCCAACCTAAGTGTATGTAAACTTCCGAATTCAACTGTATAAGCTCAAGTCTGCTTTGCTTTCTTTCCTTTTTTACTTGTTTTTGATGATGTGGACACGGGCTATTTTTACATTCACTATTGTTCAAAGGAAGAAGGTATCATGCCTCATATTGCACTTTACTTAACAATTGAGTATTGAATATTTTATTTCAAGATTATATTTAAACATTGAAAAGTTCCTTGTTCTTTATGTAATAAATGGAAAGCAAAGTTATATTTGTTATATTTGTCTCCCTCTTTTTATTGTTGCTGATTCGAAAAATAATCCGATCCGTGACTCAAAAGAGTGATCCAATCCTAACCGTGAGTTTTGTGTTGCACCACTAGTCCTTTAGGTTCCTTTCGGCAAACTCCAATTGGGATGTCATGTGTCTTTTACTGAGGAGTCATATTTACATATTTACCAGACCTATGCCAAAGAGCTGAATAAGAATCCATCAAACAATATCTACTGTACATGTGGCCTACAGTTACTTTACAGCCTTATTCTAAAATATATTAAATAAAACATTTTCCTCATCAATCTAGACACAATACCTCCTAATGATGAAGTAAAAACAGATCATATATATATATATATTTTTTTTTTAAGTATTCAGACCCTTTGCTATGAGACTCGAAAGGCACACACCTGTCTATATTAAGGTCCCACAGCTGACAGTGCAAGTCAGAGCAAAACCCAAGCCATGAGGTAAAAGGAATCCTGTTTCCATTAATAATCCTTGAGATATTTCTAAAACTTCATTGGAGTCCATCTGTGGTAAATTCCATTGATTGGACATGATTTGGAAAGGATTTGAAAAAAACAAACAAGCCATGAGGTCGAATTAATTCTCCGTAGAGTTCCAAAACAGGATTGTGTCGAGGCACAGATTTGGGGACAGGTACCAAAACATTTCTGCAGCATTGAAGGTCCCCAAGAACACAGTGGCCTCCATCATTCTTTAATTGAAGAAATTTGGAATCGCCAAGACTCTTCCGAGAGCTGGCTTCCTGGCCAAACTGAGCAATCGAGGAAGAAGGGCCTCGAATGACCAAGAACCCAATGGCCACTCCGACAGAGCTCCAGAGTTCCTCGGTGGAGATGGGAAAACCTTCCAGAAGGACAACCATCTCTGCAGCACTCCACCAATCAGGCCTTTATGGTGGAGTGGCCAGACGGAAGCCTCTCCCCAGTAAAAGCACATGACATCCCACTTGGAGTTTGTCAAAAGGCACCTAAAGACTCTCAGACCATCAGAAACAGATTCTTTGGTCTGATGAAACCAAGATTGAACTATTTGGCCTGAATGCCAAGCATCAGGTCTGGAAGAAAACTGGCTCCATCCCTACAGTGAAGCATGGTGGTAGCAGCATCATGCTGTGGGGATGTTTTTCAGTGGCAACGACTGAGAAACTGGTCAGGATTCAAGGGAAAGATGAACGGAGCAAAATACTGAGAGATCCTTGATGAAAACCTCAGGACCTCAGACTGAGGCAAAGGTTCACCTTCCAACAGACCAATGACCATAAGCACACATCCAAGACAACGCGGGAGTGGCTTCGGGACAAGTCTCTGAATGTCCTTGAGAGGCCCAGCCAGAGCCTGGACTTGAACCAGATCGAAGATCTCTGGAGAGACCTGACAATACCTGTGCTGCAATGCTCACTATCCAACCTGACAGAGCTTGAGAGGACCTGCAGTGAAGAATGGGAGAAACTCCCCAGATACAGGTGTGCCAAGCTTGTAGCGTCATACCCAAGAAAACCAGAATAATAATAGCTGCTAAAGGCTGCTAAAGGCGCTTTAATTGCTGCTAAAGGCGCTTCAACAAAGTACTGAGTAAAAGGGTCTGAATACTTACATAAATGTAATATTTCTTCTTTTTTTTTGTGCCGAAATGTCTAAAAACCTGTCTTTGCTTTGTCATCACGGGGTATTGTGTGCATACTGGCGAAGGGGATTTTTTTTTATTTTATCAATTTTGTAATAAGGCTTTAACGTAACAAAATGTGGAAAAAGTCAAGGGGTCTGAATACTTTCAGAATGCGCTGTACGTTGGCATAAGCTACACAGTTTACGTGAATTGAAGCTTGCTACTCTCGCGCAAAAATATCACGCAGTTGAAGGACGTCTCCCTGTGTGATTTGGGCTTCATGTAGCTAGGCCAAATCTAAAATGCATTTAGAAAAACTTCTATTTAAAAAAATATGTTAAAAAACAACAACGAAACATGTGCGGCTGTTGGTTTGAAACTTTTTTCAATAAAAAGTGTATTTGTGTTTTTATCCCGTTATTGCTCAGAAGGGAAGACTTCCATCAATAGAACACCCTCCCAACAACTCTCACATTGGAAGTAGCCTAACACTCCTTCTACCATCCATTCTAACGGGGTTTGAATGTCATTTGAAAATAACTGAAGCTGATAAAAGACCAGGTTGTTATCGAACTTCAAGTCAAAGTCAACCAAGAGTGACTAATACAGTCATTCCAATACCAATGTTTTAAAGTGGCACACGTAGATACCCTAGCTAACTAACTAACTTCACTTTGGGAGTAAACACGGGTGGGTTCAGTTGTACTCAACTGTGATTAAATAGACCTGGATCCTCAATGTCCTCAAAGGCAGCATTATAAAATGTATGTGAGGTGAAAGTAATTCAACTAAAAACAGCGAGACTGTGGCTTCTCACCCGGCTAGCGGAGGGCCACATTCCTCCAGATCCCATTGGGCATGGTGTGAATACCTACTTTCCATGGTTGATTAATTAAGTGTAATGGTGAGTTGTCAGGAAAGACAGGGGAAAATTGGGCCCAGTCACAGCAAATGGGGTGCTTTGATGGCCTCCCAGAAGCAGGGGTCATCTCTGGGTTACATCACTCAAGCACTGCTTACAGTCACAATCACATCAAGATCCCCTAGCTGGCTGGAAGAGCTGATCCTATAAGCTACTGCATCATGGACAGCAAAACATGCCTTTCAATCATTAAACTAGAACTTTGTTTAGAATATCTGATAAAGTGTGCTTTAAAAGTTATTGAAAGTTATATCTTGGTCATACCGAATTTTGATTGAATTTCAAATTGTAGATATACATTTTTAATATGTAGATATAAAAACATTAAATTAAATATTTGGATTGACAGTTTAACAGTTTTCTCCCCAAAAGCAACACATCCATACGTAAATTATTAGCCAAATAATCTGTACCAACCCATATCTACTTAACTTTAATAAACAACTATATAATTCAATTAAATATCCAATCACAAAAAAAATCCCAATGAGACAGCATCAATTGTAGGCCCATATTATATTAAAAATACAAAACTGAATGGATAAATACAAATCCCACAATACACTATGAATTGTTATGTCATCCAAGTACATCCCCCCCAAAAATAGGCCTACATTCCAAAAACACTGCAATAGCCTTACCTTAAAAGGTTTCATAGAACTTTTGGTCACATACCACTTAAAATCAAATCAAAATCAAATCAAATTTTATTTGTCACATACACATGGTTAGCAGATGTTAATGCGAGTGTAGCGAAATGCTTGTGCTTCTAGTTCCGACAATGCAGTGATAACCAACAAGTAATCTAACTAACAATTCCAAAACTACTGTCTTATACACAGTGTAAGGGGATAAAGAATATGTACATAAGGATATATGAATAAGTGATGGTACAGGGCAGCATACAGTAGATGGTATCGAGTACAGTATATACATATGAGGTGAGTATGTAGACAAAGTAAACAAAGTGGCATAGTTAAAGTGGCTAGTGATACATGTATTACATAAGGATGCAGTCGATGATATAGAGTACAGTATATACGTATGCATATGAGATGAATAATGTAGGGTAAGTAACATTATATAAGGTAGCATTGTTTAAAGTGGCTAGTGATATATTTACATCATTTCCCATCAATTCCCATTATTAAAGTGGCTGGAGTTGGGTCAGTGTCAATGACAGTGTGTTGGCAGCAGCCACTCAATGTTAGTGGTGGCTGTTTAACAGTCTGATGGCCTTGAGATAGAAGCTGTTTTTCAGTCTCTCGGTCCCAGCTTTGATGCACCTGTACTGACCTCGCCTTCTGGATGATAGCGGGGTGAACAGGCAGTGGCTCGGGTGGTTGATGTCCTTGATGATCTTTATGGCCTTCCTGTAACATCGGGTGGTGTAGGTGTCCTGGAGGGCAGGTAGTTTGCCCCCGGTGATGCGTTGTGCAGTCCTCACTACCCTCTGGAGAGCCTTACTGTTGAGGGCGGAGCAGTTGCCGTACCAGGCGGTGATACAGCCCGCCAGGATGCTCTCGATTGTGCATCTGTAGAAGTTTGTGAGTGCTTTTGGTGACAAGCCGAATTTCTTCAGCCTCCTGAGGTTGAAGAGGCGCTGCTGCGCCTTCTTCACGACGCTGTCAGTGTGAGTGGACCAATTCAGTTTGTTACACACCAATGGACTTCCTGTGGCTGAGCAACTTGAGTATCTGACTTATACTTAGGGAGGGTCTACCGGTGGTGTAACCATTAGTCAAAAATGTTTTGCAACAGAAACCGTTTACTCCAAATGGAAAACGTCCCTTCCCATTTCGTTCTGTTTGGTTCTGTTTGGTTCCTAGTGAACACACCCTAGGGCTCCATGTTGCATCTAGCTACCCTTGCCTAGGTGTCTGGGGTGCAGTAGGAGTGGTTTCCAAGTCAGGAACCAAGTTCTGGGCAAAACAGCCAGTGACTAGCAACTACATCCTGTTTGTTGCAATTAGATTTTTTGGGGAGGGAGGGGTTGATTTAAAAATACAAGACAGCATTAGGCCAATTAATAGCTATGAGTAATTGCCTTGACAGTTGACAATGTTAGTCATTAAGTTGCCACTAGTCTCGGGTTGTCAGACTCATGTTCAAATCCAATACCTGGATGGATTTCTGCAGATAAAACAAAGGATTGCATGGCTGAGAGCTATAGACGCTCCTATAGAAAAAACTGTCCGTGTTAATTTGTGCAGACAACCAGGTCTCGCTTCAGCCACGCGGATCGCTTAACTAGATAATTCAATTACTGTGCACTGGGCATGGCCGTTAAGTGATGCGGGAGACAGCCTAGGGAGCTATTGGCCAAAGCAAGCTGTTCACCTCCACCTCGCTCCCACAGTGAGAACCAACCGCACATACACTTAGAGAATCCTTTAATCACACACATACTGTATAGACAAACGCACACCTTATCCCATCTCATCCCCAGATCCATCCCTCTCTCTCCCTAACAAAAATATTCAGTTGACATCAAATATATCATAAACTCCTTTTTCATGACAATTCACCCAGCAATACTTTGAACTCCATCGCGGTTGACAAAGCAGTCAGCTACATGTAACTGACCACACTGCTCAACCATGAATGAGCATTGTTCTTTGGTCATCATTTGACTGTATAGCTTTGAGCTACAGTACACTTTAAAACAGACATCCCATGTTATTCCAGAAAACTGACAATGTAGACATCAGACAAGGCAGACTACATTTACAGTAGTATTTGACAAAAACTTAAGGGCTGACTTTACCAATTCAATTCAAGGCAGGGTGAGGCCATTTAAAGAGTCTTCATCATTATAACAGTACTCTCGAGAATTTCAGGATGACATACATGGACCCAGTTTAGTCTCTCCTTAAACAAGAGAAGAAAGAAATCATGCAATACTGTATGAGAAGGACATATACACCTTAAACGTCTGTTAGCATCAGGTCCTGACAGCCTCCCTTCATCACTCACACGAGGTCTGGTTTAGTACGCTGGGAGCAGGGGAGGTCAGTTTATCATTTTAAAGAAAACCACAGATATTATTTGGGGTTTAGTTCAGCCAGTACCCAATAGACAATAACATGTAACTAATAATAATAACTATACTAACTATGCTGAATTATAGAGAACTTCTCAATGAGATGACTGGAAGTCTAACATCACATTGAGAATGTGCTGGGCCTATCAACATCTGCACCAATGACTTTTCAAAAATATCTTCAGCCAACTACATCCTAGATGTGTTGCACAATCTGTTTGTAAGATGTTTAGCTGAGAGAGATGAGCATTCAACCCAAAAATCAGGTTGAGAGGAGATGGAGACTTCTCTTTCCATGCTTTTTCCTTCCATTCGTGACAGTCCTAAATCTGAGCCTCTTCCAAGCCGTGCTCGCTGTCTCCAGGGCATGGTCTGTCATATCATTAACAACACTGCACCGTAGATCAAGACACTGAGCTGTGGTAGAGAAGTCATGAGACTACTGTATGCTAGGGTACTTACTCTATTTCAAGTTCCTAGGCCATTCACAGTGAACCTGACCTGCCAATTTATGTGTCCCAAATGGCACCCTGTTCCCTATGGACACTGGTCAAAAGAAGTGCACTACATAGGGAATAGGGTGCCATTTTGGACTCATACAATGCCTCCAAAGGTCCGGAGCCTGAAGAAATAGAGCAGTACAACCAACCTTCTAGTCACCTAGCTCTCACACACTTAACACACTGACACACTTCTCTTGAACCTATTAAACCTTATTCTTTAATGTCTGCACCAAATACGGGATTTGAATAAGCACAGGACCATCTAATCGGAAAGACCTATGTTTTGATGATGGTCCACTGTGGTAAACTCAGAGTAAAGAGTGATAAATCCCCTTTCATCATGCAGCTGTCGTCAGCAGCCATAGCACTTTTAGCACAGACCAGTTGCCAGCAAGTCATCCAGAGGAAATGCACTCACTGACATCCAGGCTAATCAACCACTCAAAACATCAATGCTTAGAATGGAATGACACCCAACTAGTAACTGAATCCACTTCACAACATCCAGTGGAGACAAAAGAAGTCCCATATGGCCTTTTCAAACGAAGTCTGTTATATTCCACAAAGAAATAGGAAGAGTGCCTCACTGTTAGAGTATGCACGTCGAACATCTCATTCTATAAGCATGGGCATTAATATGGAGTTGGTCCCCCCTTTGCTGCTATAACAGCCTCCACTCTTCTGGGAAGGCTTTCCACTAGGTGTTGGAACATTGCTGCAGGGACTTGCATCCATTCAGCCACAAGAGCATTAGTGAGGCCGGACACTGATGTTGGGCGATTAGGCCTGGCTCGCAGTCGGCGTTCCAATTCATTGCCAAAGGTGTTAGATGGAGTTGAGGTCAGGGCTCTGAGCAGGCCAGTCAAGTTCTTCCACACCAATCTTGACAAACCATTCCTGTATGGACCTCACTGTGCACAGGGGCATTGTCATGCTGAAACAAGAAAAGGCCTTCCCCAGACTGTTGGAACAAAGTTGAGTAAAGTACAGAATCGTCTAGAATGTCATTGTATGCTGTTGTGTTAAGATTTCCCTTTACTAGAGCTAAGAGGCCTAACCCGAACCATGAAAAACAGCCCCAGACCATTATTCCTCCTCCACCAAACTTTACAGTTGGCACTATGCACTGGGGCTTGTAGCGTTTTCCTGGCATCTGCCAAACCCAGATTCGTCCATCGGACTGCCAGATGGTGAAGGGTGACTCATCCCTCCAAAGAATGTGTTTCTACTGCTCCAGAGTCCAATGACGGCAAGCTTTACCCCACTCCAGCCGATGCTTGGCATTGCATATGGTGATCTTAGGCTTGTGCAGCTGCTCGGCTATGGAAAGCTGCTCGACCATTTCATGAATCCCCCGACAAACCGTTATTGTGCTGACATTGTTTTCAGAGGCAGTTTGAAACTCGTTCGTGAGTGTTGCAACCAAGGACAGACAGTTTTTACCCACTTCAGTACTCGGCGGTCCTGTTCTGTGAGCTTGTGTGGCCTACCGGTTCGTGGCTGAGCCGTTTTTGCTTCTAGACGTTTCCACTTCACAATACCAGCACTTACATTTGACCAGGGCAGCTCTAGCAGGGCAGAAATTTGACGAACTGACTTGTTGGAAAGGTAGCATCCTATGACGATGCCACGTTGAAAGTCACTGAGCTCTTCAGTACGGGCCATTATACTGCCAGTGTTTGTCTATGGAGATTGCATGGTGGTGTGGTTGATTTTATACACCTGTGAGCAGTGGGTGTGGCTGAAATCGCTGAACTCATTAACTTGAAGGGGTGTCCACATACTTTTGGCCATGTAGTGTATGGGGTTTGACATACAATAAGATTATTCACGGGTGGTTAAAGCTGCAATATGTAACTTTCTGGACAGCCAGACCAAATTCACATAGAAATGTCTGTTATAGATCTTCTCATTGAAAGTAAGTCTACAAAGCGGTATATCTGTTCTATGTGTGCTATTTCTATGCTTCTCGCTCTTAAGTTTAGTTTTTGCGTCTTTTATTTCAGGTTTTGTACACCAGCTTCAAACAGCTGAATATACATGATTTTGGGTTATTAAAAATATATTTCATAGCAATTTAGATGGTACAATGATTCTCCACATTGCATGTTTTGTCACATAAACAGACATTAGGCAAACTATTAGAATTTTAGCAACCAGGAAATGGCAGAGTGATTTCTGCATATTGCACTTTTAATGTTTACAAGAATCCATAATCTTGGTGGAATGTGACAGGTCAGTGTAGTTCATAGTTCAGGAATGTTATGACCATCTTAAGAACTAGGCCTATAGATGTCTGTACTCAGCTAAATGATTTAACACCGATTACCAGACATATCAATCGCTGCTATTGTTGTATATTGTTTATCGTTGTCATGCTAGGTAGGTGACCACACTGAGAAAAGTTATGGTATGTTTGAAAATCCCCTAAACCAACTATTTCTTACATAGAAGGAAACTCAAACTTCACAGTGGGCGGTCCCATCTGCATGTCTTATTTTATCTGCAATATGTCTGCAGGTCAGGTTAAACCAGCCTGAACGCCATATAGTGTCCCAAATAGCACCCTATTCCCTATATACTGTAGGCCTAATGCACTATAAGGAGAGTAGGGTGCCTTTTGGGGACGAAGCCTAGGTCCGCTAGGTCTTCATATTGATCTCAATAGCAGTGAATTATTAGATTGTTTCTATACATCAGTGAGCGTATAGAACACTCAACAATGTTCTGCGGCACGGCCAGGCTGCACCCAGCCAGCCAGGCTGTGTTGTACTGCAGTGTGGGGCTAGCTGCCTCCCCTCTCCTCTCCTCTCCTCGCTGCCAGCTGTGGGTCCAGGAGCACAACATGGCTGGAGACAGAGCCCACAGCACTGGGAGAGCCAGAGGCCCAGAGCACACATATGTCTGTGCACTCGCCCCTCAGCTGCCTGCCCTCGATCTCTCCCTGCGTGTAAACACTCCAACCACTGACTTCCGCTCCATATACTGGCCCTCTCAACACCACCTGCACCCAGTTGGAAGCGCTGAAAATAGGCTGGGAAAAATGGGGAAATGAATGTTCAATTGGAGTCGGATGTGCTTCAAATGCGAAAGCCACTAATTTAGCTAATTTAACACCCATTGCTTACCAAAAACATAAGTACATTTTTACAGTAACCAGGCCTAAATAGTTCTGTTGGTATTTTAAATGAATCCCATCGTTTCAGAGAATCCTCTTCATTCCTTCATTTATCCTCCAGAATAAAAAGCAATTGGTGAAAGAACATATTTGAATGAGGAGGGATATTTTTACAGGAGTTAATCATCTTATTACAGTGTTACAGAATTAGTCTAACATTGCAGCCAAACTGCTCTGCAGGGTATTGAAGTTAAATATGCAGTACAATAACATAACAGAGCCATACCCAGATTTAGGAACAACAGTAATCTGCTCCAAAGCCTCCAAGGGAAAATAATATCTGCTTTTTAACTCTGCAGCTCTCATTAGCTTTCTGGCATTGCCTTTCACGATCTAGCAAATCTGTTTCTGTATAGTGAAATCATTTGGGTCAATCATTCCAAGCTATGTTTACAACTGCAATATGTTCTTGTCCAATCGGAAACGGTTTGGACAATTTAAAGAGACTTCTGTGTCGTGATATCGATGCTATATCTAGGCACTTACTTCAAGGCACAAAATCAGCCCACTACAATTCAGTCAAGAAAAAAGAAAGACCAATACATGAGGATTACATTTGTGGGCAAATCTTTACATCAAAATCTATGTATAAATCTTGCTAATTGAGCCTATGCCCAAACTACAATCTGTCAATCTCCGGACCTGGCAACAAGTTCACGCAGATTTCAAGCAATGTCACCATCAAATGAAACCAAACTGTCTTTATGAAACCAGGGGATGACGTTAGAGTGCCATGACATTTTTCCTGATTGTGAAAGGCTGTCAGACTAAGTCAGAGGTGCCTACACTAGCCTACCATGCAATTACCACATCCTTCTGAAGTTCTTATTACTTCAATTATCACTCGAGCATGCTTTACAATCACAGATGACCTTAGACAATTGTATTCCTAACAGCGGGGTCAAACTACTGCAGAGAATTCACGTAGGCTAGACCGGCTCCTTTATGAATAAGGAAATGGGATATCTGCTGAAAAAGTGGTTTTATAATAATATATGGTATTTAGCAGAAGGTTTAATCCAAAGTGACTTACAGTCATGCGTGCATAAACCTATTACCTATGGGTAGTCCCGGGAATCAAACCCACTATCCAAGCGTTGCGAGCCATTATCTACCAACTGAGATACAGAGGACAGCAGTAGCCTAAACCATAAAAGTATAGCAATAGAAAAAGTCACATCCCCTTTGGTACAGAGAGAGTCACTTATGACACATGATAGTCAGTCAGGGGAGCGAGGCAGTGCGGTAGGTAGGTAGCTGTCCTATACAAAGCGACAAGGCTCCGTCTGTCTGTCTGAAGGGTCTGCCGTGTCAGGTGCACCTGATCCTAGAGCTCTCTCTGTGACCAATCATCCTGTCAGATAAACCAGTCGACACAGGACAGCAGTAGTTCCCCTCTAACAACTACTGTAACTTATTCAATGGGACTTCTCAGTATAACGTCAACATAAAACGTCAATAATCGCCAACGGCTTTGTAAGCAATTCACCAATCAAACAGTATGTGGTCTTCATTCACTTTTAGGAATATGTCTATAGCAATGTGACACATACATTTTCCAGCAGAAATACATTACCAGGTAGACTCTGATGCTAATGCTATCTGAAACCTGAACCTTCTGAAGAACACAATATCAAATAGATTCTAGAGTATGTCGCATACCAGGACTGAATCAGAGGGACATCGCATTATTCAAAATAACTGTACAAACATTGATTGCATCCTTTGTCACATGGCACCAAGGGCCATCCCTTCATCTGAGTAAATAGAGGCTGTTTCGCCATACATAGATAAGAAAGCTTTCACTCAAATCTGTATCCATCCTGAACGATAAGAACAGTCTGCAAACAGGGCATAGGGAACTCAACGTTCTAAATGGACTGTTTGTGGACACACTAGACAAATGGATAGGATGTTCAGTATCAGCAAGCAGAACAAGAAAAGATACATTGAGAACAGCCAAGCCTAAAATATTAGACCAAATACATAAGCGTAATACCTAACAGGCCATGAGCCTTTTAAGAGAGTTTTATCAATGAATATTGGCTTGACAACATTGTGGTGCAACATGCAACATTTTTGTTTCCATTGTAAATACAGATGAGAAATCTAGATGACTCCTTGTCAACCCTTTAAGTTCCCCTACACTTCTAGGAGCACGGTACATTCATTTAGATGCATGGCTCGGACAAATTTGCATTACATTAACTTCACACACACACACACCAAAGCAGGGGGCATACACACGTTCAAACAAAATATATATCTCTGAAAAAATAGGGCTAAATTAAAGCTTTACCTACCGCGAGCAACACCATTTTTTTATCTTCATAGAAATGTTTCTTTAAAAGTATGTGCAATGATCTCAGCGGCCCGTTTCCTTGAGTGTGTTACTGAACACCAGGAGGCTTGCTCAGTCTTCACAGCGGCCAACCAAAAGATGTGACAAGACTTGGCGCTCCACATAAATCGGCAAAGAACAAAGTGCCATCACGGATATCTATATATTTTATTTTAAACAAATCTTTTGGTGTAATTGTTTAACTGACAAGTCCCTTGGCCACTAAAGAGAGTGGCAAAGGAAGAGAGAAAAAAACATAAATATGAGCCAACCCCCCTTTTTAGGACACTTTTCCCTTTCCCACTCTGTCATTCTTTCACAGTTAGCCTGCCCACTTCCTTAGAAACTTTATCACACACCCCTCAGCCAGCACCACCAGAACTTCCCACTGCAATTAGTTATAAAAACTTTTCAGTCCAGCCACACGTGGTCTGGTTTTTAAAGAGTTGTATCCCCCTTCTCACGTGGTATGGGGGCTATTGAGTCGTCACAGAACCCCTGAATGATCGCCGAAAAATAAGGCGGTCCAGACAATAGGTCGTCTTGATTCATTCAATTCTTTCAGGACCTTGTACCGTCGTCCGGGCAGCTCCACACAATTGCTGCTTTGATAGTTTGGATAAACTCACTCTCTCTGTTTAATCTAAAAAATCCAATCCATTTTTTTTTTTTTTACAGTTAACTGTCCAAGGTTTTCTCCACGAGTCGACAAAATTACAACATTTTGCTAGAGATCATTGGTATCACATACATCTGTGTATCAAACAGGTCACAAGATGAAAATAATTAGTAAAAAGAAACTGACCTGGTCAGCTGTACAGGCTGCATTGCTGTTGGACTCTGACATGGTTTGATAGTGCCCAGTGGTTCTCTCGTTTCCACTCCTGAGTTCTTCATTCACACCTTTCCTTTCGGTTTCGCAGAAAGAGGGGGGAAAAAAAGAACAGCCTCTTTTTGCCCGGGGTTGATTAATGCCTGAATTATTTTCACCTCATTTCATCTGATGGAGTTCTGTTTCCTCTCCGCCTCTCTCAATCATTCGGCATGGTAGCGCTCTCTCTCCCTCCCCACTCTCACTCACCCTCCCTTCCTCCCCCTCTCTCGCTTTTATTGCCCTCCCTCTCTGTGTCCCCTTTCTGTTCTACTTCACGATTTCAGGAAAATGCCCCCCTCCCATTCCCAAAAAGACAGGAGAGATCCACAGCTTTTGCCTCTACCTCCACAATGAATGGGTTGTTGTCATTGCAGCACCTTGGCTGCATACAGAGCGAGGGGAGCTGCTGGTTTAGCTGCCTGGAGTCAGGGCTCCTGCCAAACCTTCCTCAAGAGATGAAGGAAAAAGTGAGGAGCCGTGCGCTTCCACTGCACTCACTACCCTTGCTGTCTCTCCATTTCTTCCACTTGTTTTCAAGGCAGCTGCACCCAGACCACCAACACTCTCATTCATGAACACTTGACTCTCAAATCCTTGTCCCTTGACATTGCCAATTCCTCCCTGTATGTAGTGCAAAAGGCACAGGGGCACATACCTTCCTCACTGCCTACAACATGCTTGCAGGGTCCCCACCCACCCATTTTTAATTCATGCTCTTCCTCTTTTTTTTCAGAGGCCCAAAGATACCATATTATTTGTGCTCTTGACAATGTATGGCCAACCGATACGTGACAAAGACAGCATTAAGTGAGAGAACTAGAATTACATCACAATGTAAGGAAGGGTTCAACAAAATGCCAAAATGTGTCACAAAGGAGGCCTTTCAAAAACTCTGCTTTTGGCCAAGTCCTCCAAAGAGTATCCTGTTAGTGGTGTCAAAAGTTGACAGACACCTGGCATGGATCCTAATGGATGTTTGATAGTGGGGGACAATGGTGGCACCCGTTTCAGTGGATAGACTCCATGAGTAGGGCTGGCACAATTACCGTATAACCGTGTAACCGACGGTTGTGGATGAAGACGTCATGAAAATAAAATAACTAACCCTGGCATTTTGACTGGTAAACTCATGGGTACACTTGCAATAGATAAATAGGTGGGGGAAAGGGCCATGGGGGAAATATATTGAGTCTCCTTTTTGCCCGCCCCCCCAACCCCAACACATGTTCATGTCATTGTTACCAATCAACTGGATTACAGTTTAAAATTAATTAGACTACCACTACCGATTTCTGTATACTAGCTATGCCAACCTGCTTATACGAACAGGAGTTAACATTGAGCAGTCACAAATCAATTAAAATCGGACTTAAGTGACCAGATTGTGTGCCTGTTATAATACATAAATCTTGATGGATTTGACAAATATTCACTTTGGTAAATCAGATTTGTTGAATGTGCGCCAATCTGGTAAAAGAATGTCTACGTTCTACTGAGTCCTTTACCACATCTATGGTTGCGTGGTATTGTGATGCAATCATTTCCATGGTAATGTAGAATGTTCATTCAAATGATGATAACTGATGTGGCTCATGCTTTGGATATTTTTTTGTATGTCAGATGAGTTGAATCAACAGATCACTGCACATATTTTACTTCCTGCTTTGCTCCTATAGTTACACTTGCAATGCATGCCTGTCACGACTTCTGCCGAAGTCGTTGCCTCTCCTTGTTCGGGCGGTGCTCGGCGTTCGACGTCACCGGTCTTCTAGCCATCATTGATTTTCCATTGGTTTTGTCTCGTCTTCCCACACACCTGTTTTCAATCCCATTCATTACCTGTTGTGTATTTTACCCTCTGTTTCCCCTCATGTCTTTGTCAGAGATTGTTTATTGTTAGTGTAGTATTGTTTGTTGTATAGGTGCGCGACGGGTCTTCGTACCCATATTTTGTTTATGTTCTTTTCCTGTTTAGTGTTATGGAGCATGTTACTAGGACATTATTAAAAGACTCCATTTTACACTCTGTTTGACTCTCCTGTGCCTGACTTCCCTGCCACCTATACACATATGCCTGACAGAATCTCTGACCAAACAATATGAAGTCAGCAGGAGAGGACACTATGCTCATGGAGCTGGAGGAACGCGTTCAGGAACAAGCGAGGGAGCTTGACTGTATAAGCTCCGTCATGGAGCACATTGTCCAGAATATGGATCGCTGGGAGAGACAGGGAGTTTCTCCAGCGCCACCACCACCACAACCGGAATCTCCCTTGAACGTTTTGTCCTCTTCGGAATCGAAGATCCATTTAGATCCCTACCCACGGGATACAACGGAGATACTGCCGGCTGCCAGGGTTTCCTCCTTAAGCTGAACTTATATCTAGCCACGGCCTCCCCAGTACCATCTGACCGTGAAAAGAGTTACGCCCTCGTCTCATGCCTCACCGGGAAAGCCCTGGAATGGGCCAGCGCTGTGTGTAGAAGGGAGGATGCGGCGTTGGAGCATTTTGAGGAGTTCACCCGCCAATTCCGGATAGTATTCGATCATCCACCTGAAGGCAAAGCAGCGGGGGAGCTCTTCTATCATCTGAGGCAGGAGACGAGGAGTGCACAGGAGTTTGCTTTGGAGTTTAGGACCTTGGCTTCCGGCGCTGGATGGAGCAACAGGGCCCTGATTGACCATTACCGTTGTAGTCTACGCGAGGACGTCCGTCGGGAGCTGGCCTGTAGAGACACCACCCTCACCTTCGACCAGCTGGAGGACATGTCCATCAAGCTGGACAACATGCTGGCTACTCATGGACGTCTAGATCGGGGTCTGGTTGTTCCATCCTCCCGCACACTCTCTCCCGAACCTATGGAATTGGGAGGGATGGTGCGCAGGGAGACCGGAGGGGGTTCTCGCTCGAGCACCATTCATGGTCGCAGAGGGCACACTGCTGGTCGGTGCCGGGTTGGTTCCTCTGGGAATAGAGAAGGGAGGCAGGGCATTCTGAGTAGGCACCATTCTCATCCAGAGCCCTCTGCTGCACTATTGTTTGTCTCGGTCTCTTTTCCTGATTTTTCAATGCATTCCCAGTATACGGCGCTAGTAGATTCAGGTGCGGCTGGGAATTTCATTAATAAAAGTCTAGCTCATAGTTTATGGATCCCTATTGTTTCTGTGGTTATGCCTTTCCCTATTCATGCCTTAGATAGTCGACCATTAGGGTCAGGGTTTATCAGGGAGGTAACCGCACCTTTGTGTATGATAACGCAGGAGGGTCACAAGGAGAAGATTAGTCTTTTCCTTATTGATTCTCCTGCGTATTCTGTGGTGCTAGGCCTACCCTGGTTAGCTTTCCATAACCCCACTGTTTCTTGGCCACAGAGGGCTCTCACGGGGTGGTCGCAAGAATGCTCAGGTAGGTGTTTAGGGGTTTCCGTTGGTGCTACTACGGTGGAAAGTCCAGACCAGGTCTCCACCGTGCGCATCCCCCCCGAATATGCCGATTTGGCTCTCGCCTTCTGTAAAAAGAAGGCGACTCAATTACCACCTCATCGACGGGGGGATTGTGCGATAGATCTCCTGGTAGACGCTGCATATCCCAAGAGTCACGTGTATCCCCTGTCGCAAGCGGAGACTGAGGCTATGGAGACATTTGTCTCTGAATCTCTGCATCAGGGGTTCATTCGGCCATCCATTTCACCCGTCTCTTCGAGTTTTTTTTGTAAAAAAAAAAGGATGGCGGTTTACGTCCGTGCATTGATTATCGAGGTCTTAATAAAATCACAGTGAAATATAGTTACCCGCTACCTCTGACCAATACGGTTATTGAGTTAATGCACGGGGCACGGTTTTTCACAAAATTGGATCTCAGGAGTGCGTACAATCTGGTGCGTATTCGGAAGGATGATGAGTGGAAGACGGCATTTAGCACCACCTCAGGTCATTATGAGTACCTTGTCATGCCATATGGGTTGATGAATGCTCCATCAGTTTTCCAATCATTTGTAGATGAGATCTTCAGGGACCTGCACTGGCAGGGTGTAGTGGTGTATATCGATGATATTCTGATATACTCTGCTAAACGCACCGAGCATGTGTCCCTGGTGCGCAGGGTGCTTGGTCGCCTGTTGGAGCATGATCTATATGTCAAGGCTGAGAAATGCTTGTTCTTCCAACAATCTATCTCCTTCCTAGGGCATCGGATTTCCACTTCAGGCGTGGAGATGGAGAGCGACCGCATTACAGCCGTGCGTAATTGGCCGACTCCAACCACGGTAAAGGAGTTGCAGCGTTTTTTGGGGTTTGCCAATTACTACCGGAGGTTTATCCGGGGTTTTGGTCAGGTGGCAGCTCCCATTACCTCACTGCTAAAGGGGGCCCCGGTGCGCTTGCAGTGGTTGGCTGAGGCGAACAGGGCTTTTGAGCACCTGAAGACTCTGTTTACCTCAGTGCCTGTGCTGGCTCATCCGGATCCCTCTTTGCCATTCATAGTGGAGGTGGACGCATCCGAAGCTGGGATAGGAGCAGTGCTCTCTCAGCGCTCGGGTACGCCACTGAAGCTTCGCCCCTGTGCTTTCTTTTCGAAGAAGCTCAGCCCGGCGGAGCGAAACTATGATGTGGGGAACCGAGAGCTGTTAGCTGTCGTAGAAGCCTTGAAGGTGTGGAGGCATTGGCTTGAGGGGGATAAACACCCTTTTCTCATCTGGACTGACTACCGCAATCTGGAGTACATCCGGCAGGCGAAGAGATTGAATCCTCGCCAGGCAAGGTGGGCCATGTTTTTCACTCGTTTTGTGTTTACTCTTTCTTACAGACCAGGCCACAGAGGAGAGATCCATGGACCCCACTCCCTTACTCCCAGCTTCGTGTCTGGTGGCGCCTGTAGTGTGGGAGCTGGACGCGGACATTGAGCGGGCATCACGTGCAGAGCCCTCTCCCCCTGAGTGTCCAGCTGGTCGTCTGTACGTTCCGTCTGCTGTCCGCGACCAATTGATCTATTGGGCTCACACGTCACCCTCCTCTGGCCATCCTGGGATAGGTCGGACGATGCGCTGTCTTGAAGGGAGGTACTGGTGGCCGACTTTAGCTAAGGACGTGAGGATTTATGTTTCTTCCTGCTCGGTGTGCGCCCAGTGCAAGGCTCCTAGACACCTGCCCAGAGGTAAGCTACAACCTCTACCCGTTCCTCAACGGCCGTGGTCGCACCTGTCGGTAGATTTTTTTGACTGATCTTCCACCTTCACAGGGTTACACCACGATCCTGGTCGTTGTGGATCGGTTTTCAAAGTCCTGTCGTCTCCTCCCTTTGCCCGGTCTCGCTACGGCCTTACAAACTGCAGAGGCCCTATTTACACACGTTTTCCGGCACTATGGGGTGCCTGAGGATATAGTGTCTGATCGGGGTCCCCAGTTCACATCAAGGGTCTGGAAGGCGTTCATGGAGCGTCTGGGGATCTTGGTTAGTCTTACCTCAGGTTTTCACCTCGAGAGTAATGGGCAGGTGGAGAGAGTTAACCAGGATGTGGGTAGGTTTCTGCGGTCTTATTGCCAGGATCGGCCGGGGGAGAGGGCGAAGTTCGTGCCCTGGGCAGAGATGGCTCAGAACTCGCTACGTCACTCATCCACTAACCTTACTCCTTTTCAATGTGTATTAGGGTATCAGCCGGTTCTGGCTCCTTGGCATCAGAGCCGGACCGAGGCCCCTGCGGTGGACAATTGGTTTCGGCACGCTGAGGAAACCTGGGAGGCAGCCCACGTCCACCTTCAGCGTGCCATAAGGCGCCAGAAAATTGCGCAGACCGTCGCCGCAGTGAGGCCCCAGTGTTCGCACCAGGGGACAGGGTCTGGCTCTCGACCCGAAAACCTGCCCCTCCGCCTGCTCTGCCGGAAGCTGGGTCCGCGGTTTGTGGGGTCGTTTAAAGTCCTGAGGAGAGTGAACGAGGTATGTTATAGGTTATAACTGCCCACTAATTACCGTATTAACCCCTCGTTCCATGTGTCTCTCCTCAGGCCGACGGTGGCTGGCCCGCTCCAGGAGGCAAAGTGCGTGATGTTCCTCCGCCTCCTCTAGACATCGAGGTGGTTCCCGGGTACTCTGTTCGATCCATTTTGGATTTGAGACGTTGGGCGAGGGGCCTTCAGTACCTCGTGGACTGGGAGGGGTACGGGCCGGAGGAGAGATGCTGGGTTCCGGTGGAGGACGTGTTAGATCCTTCCATGTTTCTGAATTCCACCGTCTCCCTCCGGATCGCCCTGCACCTCGCCCTCCGGGTCGTCCCCGAGGCCGGTGTCGACGTGCGGCAGGGGGTACTGTCACGACTTCTGCCGAAGTCGTTGCCTCTCCTTGTTCGGGCGGTGCTCGGCGTTCGACGTCACCGGTCTTCTAGCCATCATTAATCCATTTTTCATTTTCCATTGGTTTTGTCTCATCTTCCCACACACCTGTTTTCAATCCCATTCATTACCTGTTGTGTATTTTACCCTCTTGTTTCCCCTCATGTCTTTGTCAGATATTGTTTATTGTCAGTGTCGTGTTGTTTGTTGTATAGGTGCGCGACGGGTCTTCGTACCCATATTTTGTTTATGTTCTTTTCCTGTTTAGTGTTATGGAGCATGTTACTAGGACATTATTAAAAGACTCCATTTTACACTCCGTTTGACTCTCCTGCGCCTGACTTCCCTGCCACCTATACACATATGCCTGACAATGCCAGTCCACCCATTATGTCATCATTGACTTGAATGTGGACGCCGATCTGTTCATTCTATTTCTATGGCAGGACATGCAGTCAGGAGTGTAGCTGAAGAGAAAATATGCCCCCCGCATTTCTTTGCTATTTGAACAGTTATTACGGTGACCGTAATAACTGTTATTACTGTTAATAACGGTTATTACAGTGACAGAAGGTACTGATTTCTCTGTCAGGGTTGGAACCTGACTTTGCATTACATTGAGGTTGCATAAAGGCAAATTGCCACACCCTCATTGGAGGAAATGATGATGTACACACATCAGTTTAAAAAGGGAAGTAAAGTTGGCTCACATAATAAAGTAGTTGTACTATATTGCTTTTTTAAAGAGAGAAACTAATATTCCAACAATTACGCTACTATTAGCCAAATGTAATTTACGACATTTAAAATTAGATTAGCAGATACATTGCTTTTGAATTGAACAACATAGGGGCAAGTTATGCTAGGAATAAAGCATCAATAAGAAATAAGTATTTGAACCAGCTGTGTAGTGCTACAGAAAAAAAACAAATGTGCACCCAGTGGGGGCCCCAGGACAGAGTTTGGGAAACCCTGAGCAAGGCGACAGCACACTTCCTGCATGCTCTTTAGTAAAGGTCTGCAGACGAGCGAGTGTGTGTGTGTGTGTGTGTGTGTGTGTGTGTGTGTGTGTGTGTGTGTGTGTGTGTGTGTGTGTGTGTGTGTGTGTGTGTGTGTGTGTGTGTGTGTGTGTGTGTGTGTGTGTGTGTGTGTGTGTGTGTGTGTGTGGGGGATAGTGGAATAAATTACACACATATAGGGCTCCTCTGGGCTTCCATATGAGGCCCAGGCAGCCACGAGCGTGGCGGTGGGAGAGTTTGACACTGTAGGTCATTAGAAACTCTACAGGGGCCACAGTCAACTCCTATTAGTCAGACCAAGAATAGGTCAGATTTAATGAGGATTTTGCGATGCACTATTTTTCCTGCCGCTTATCAATAGTTGAACGGAGAGAGAAGTGTAGAGGGGTGACTATGACCAGGAAAAGAGACAAGAAAACTTACTATAAAAGCCAGTTGACATGTTGAGGAACATGTTTTTCTAATTGTCCTTTTATGTCTGCTATTTAGCTCCATTTAGACATCACAGATGCCATGCTCTGTAATTGCCTGGATCTGTTCAAATCTTTTACTGCAGGAATGTAAATTGAAAATGTGAAACTAACATTCACACATAATGATTGCTCATTGGAATGGCATTGCGTGGAAAAAATGAATTGAAATAAAAACCATGCTGACACCATATTGGTAAAGTTATTTGTAGAAATGATTTGAACATATTGGACCATGCTTACAGTGCATTTGGAAAGTATTCAGACACCTTCCTTTTCCCACATTTTGTTACATTACAACCTTACTCTAAAATTAATTTAATTGTTTTTTTCCTCATCCATCTACACACAATACCCCATAATGACAAAGCGAAAAAAGGTTTTTAGAATTTTTTGCAAATGTATTAAAAATAAATAACAGAAATATTATTTCTGGACAAACTGAGCAATCAGGAGAGAAGGGCCTTGGTCAGGGAGGTGACCAAGAACCCGATGGTCACACTGACAGAGCTCCAGAGTTCATCTGTGGAGATATGAGAACCTTCCAGAAGGACAACCATCTCAGCAGGACTCCACCAATCAGGCCTTTATGAGCTCTGTCAGAGTGACCATCGGGTTATTGGTCACTTCACTGACCAAGGCCCTTCTCCCTCAATTGTTCAGTTTGGCCGGGCGGCCAGCTCTAGGAAGAGTCTTGGTGGTTCCAAACTTCTTCCATTTAAGAGTCCACTGCATTCTTGGGGACCTTCAATGCTGCAGACCTTTTCTGGTACCCTTCCCCAGATCTGTGCCTCGACACAATTCCTTCAAACTCATGGCTTGGTTTTTGCTCTGACATGTATTGTCAACTGTGGGACCTTATATTGACTGGTGTATGCCTTTTCAAATACTGTCCTATCAATTGAATTTACCACAGGTGGACTCCAATCAAGTTGTTGAGACATCTCAAGGATGATCAATGGAAACAATTTCGAGTCTCATAGCAAATAGACTGAATACTTATGTAAGTAAGATATTTATGTTTTTGTTTTGTCATTATGGGGTATTGTGTGTAGATTGATGAAGAAATGTTTAATTCAATCCATTTTAGATTAAGGCTGTAACGTAACAAAATGTGGAAAAAGTCAAGGGGTCTGAATACTTTCCGAATGCACTGTACAACCTATGTATGGTCCATATTATCAGGTATGCTATCAGCAATAAGCATTATCACCTGTAGCCCAACTGATGCAGCATAGTGGCTATAAATAAATAAAGTCTCATACAAGGGGTAGCCTATCTGCACTTGCCCTAGTGGGCCTAGGGTGACCTTTTAATTAGTTAGCATCCTATTGAGGAATTGTATGTCCCAAAAACTTGCTTAAACACAGTTAATATAATGTATGCCGACCTGTAAGGGTCGTTTGGGGTAAACTGCCACCCAGGGTACACTACCTGTACTTCTCACAGAAACCACTTCCTGTCACAATTTCCCTGGGATACCCTTCTTTTTAACAAAGTCCATCAAAACTGCTGTTTTCCCAGCGATTGCAAGACTTGTTGTGCAGTGACTGACTGCTTGTTAGAATGCATGTTTCGCTCCCTATGGTACTCATAACTTGAATGCGCCTCGAGAGGAATATTTATTTACACACAACAGCAAGCCGGCTAGATCAATAGATAAACTATTCTACTATAGGGTGTCGGATTTTTGTATTCATTACTAATTTTGTTTGCAGTGGAAAAGTAAACGTGGACTGTTCCAGCATAGTTCAACCTTCTGACTCCACAGATGATTGGGGTAAACAGGTTAAACTAATCCTTTCATGGCACCTCCCTACTGGGCGTCAGTCATACCTGGGTCATACGCTGCCCATCACACACAACCCTGCTACCAAGAATACATAGGCTAACCTTAACCCGCAAACGAAACAGGGAGACCGGGATCTCCCTGTGAACTCACCATCATCATCATCATCATCACTACACTCCTCATATGGTAGTGGCGAGGGGGCAAGGTAAGGGGGGCCATTGGGACAGGACAACTTCCGACTAAGGCATGCAAGAATTTAGGAAGGATCGTCTGGCTGTGCACAGCCCATCAATGAGGCGGCCCGGCAGCCTGAGAAAAGCCCAGTTGCTATAGAGAGCAGGGGTAGGCCACAGTCCTAATAGAGGAAGAGCGTGCGGGAGAGAGGGGTGGGGGGGGGGGCAGTGTGTGGATTAACACTGGGTGTTCCATTT
The DNA here is from genome assembly GCF_021184085.1 of Oncorhynchus gorbuscha. Taxonomy (NCBI): domain Eukaryota; kingdom Metazoa; phylum Chordata; class Actinopteri; order Salmoniformes; family Salmonidae; genus Oncorhynchus; species Oncorhynchus gorbuscha. The sequence goes on along the minus strand of NC_060180.1, from coordinate 55,697,311 downwards.
CAATTCTAAATTTGCAGCCTTTATTTCCTACTACGCTCCTATCACAGAGTAGATCTCACCACATGCCAATTTCATTTGCTGAGAACATCTGAGTTCTAGTCTAGCCCATCGAATCTGCCAGCATTTAAAAAAAAAACTTTTTGGAAGGGTATGGCTAGCGTTATATCAGGTATAAGATAGAAAATCTCCCTATTATTACACAACAACATCTCAATCTTATTCAAACAAAACAAATCACTGAAGTGACACAGAATGGTCCCAGGACGGTTTGAAATGAGCCGCCTTTGGGACTCTTTCCTATTCAAAGCACGCTGCCTATTGACAAGCCAAACAAGGAACTTCAGTGTGGGCTAAATTACTACTGCTGACCAAACATGTCACTTTCGCAACTTACTGGCCTATTGATGTGCGGTTTCCGGAGGATCGCATTCTCACTCAGTTGGTTTGCAGACTAGAGATACTGACGCAGACATGCACACACAAATATTGCAAAAGCAAGCGTAAACCAACATGCCTGTTACCCCACCGCTTGACACACAAAGCTTGTTGCTGATTGATTTGAAATAATAGGAACGCACACGCATAGAAAATCCATTTGTGAGCAATCTCATTCCGTTTTGAGTGAAACGTACACAACTGGGGTGCGTCGTAGTGGCCATGGCCAATGGTGCCGTCTCCAATCCTACATTTTAAAGGCCGTCATCTTGGCGCAGAGACAACATTTCCTGCAATTCTACATATTGTGGCTTGGGGCGGAGAGAAAATGTTACCGTTTTAAAGCTAGTTTGATGCAATTGTACACGTTGTCATGGGGATGAGAGGAAATTGCCATTTTAAAGCTAATTTCCTGCAACTCTACACATTTTGCCATGGCTTATGACTCAAACATGATAAGAAAATCAATAGGGGCCCCATGCCATGACATTTGGGGAATTTTAGGTTTAGATAGTGATTGTTAGTTCTCAAAGATGATCTTATTTAAAAAATATATAGCTCCATTTTCTTTTCTACATATTTTATATCTGGCTTTAGTCGTTTTATTTTTACACTGAAAACGTTTTATCATCCCAAAAATTATTTCCCCTCCCCATAATCATATTTTTTGGCGTGCCGGCAATGAATATAGGGGAAACACTGAGCTTGAGCTGCCCTTGCTCAAAATGTAGGAATCATTCTTACCATTCTCCTCATTTTAACTGTTTTAGCAATACTGATTCGTTTTTTGCCCAAAGGTAACAATAGTCTAACTATTGGGATCAAAATAACTATTGAGTGTTATCTGCTCTCACTGTACAGAATCTGAAACAGAACACATTTTAATACAGGTGTAGACAGGGTCACAGGGAAGCTTTTAGTAATCATTCCCAACATTATCATCGAGACCTCTCAGTAGATTGGTATGATGGATCTCTCGGTCTAGTCTTCTTCAGTGATACATCTAGTACCCAGAGCAGTGCTCAGAGATATTCAGCTCTCCCGTGGACATGGTAATGATCTTTGGTCCTATTAAATCCACCTGCATTTAGATTTCTGTCCATTATTGCAATTTACTTAATAGCTCATCACCTCTGATTAGTTTCACCTAAGTGATAGGCTGCGTGAAGGCTTGGTACAAGGAAAATTAGGATAACCCTACATTTTCTCAACAGTTCAGACTGAAAAACAGAAAAGTGACTAAATATAGCTCTGGGGAATCTCTCTCGCCGGACAGACTAGGTAACGTAGAGGACAGAAAGCAGAGAGGTCAGAAACTGACCTTTTTTTGGCACATCTGACAGCCTTTGCCCGGGCAACAAAAGGACAAATTCATGAAGCTATGGTCGGAAAACAACGTCCTAAGCATTTCTTCCAGTTAGAAGAGTGAGTTCTGCTTAGCCTGGCAGCTTTCAGGGACACAGGAGAGCAATCTCTAACGCTTGGGTTAACATGAAGTTTTCATGATAATATCTCCCCTCCGTAATTTAGCTGGAAGGGCCCCAGCTGTTAATTCTTTATAAATAGCGTGTAGCTCAGATTGCCTCCAGGGAGAATGGGGCTCAGTGGAGTAGCTGGGGAACAAATCGGGCCAGATAAAGCACACAACATACACATTTTGACAAACATATGGGACCATTGCTGGGGATGAAAGTGAGGTACATGTGATTTTAGTTCACCTCACGTGGATTCACCAATGAGCAAATTAGAAGAGCAGCAGCAGAAATTGTTGCCGACCTGACTTTTTGAGAAGTGATCAAAATTAAGAGGGCTTTATAGGGAAAAAACTCAATCCAAATATAATTTTTGTCTGAAATAGCTACCGCAAGGTTAGTACATGTGCTTTTTCAAGAGTTAGGCTACCATTAGAAATGTCTTATTTATTCACACGGGCTCAAAAGTAGAATAGAGCATACATGCTAGCCACTGTAGGTAGGCCCCACTTAATTCTTCTTACGTACTTTCATAACTTTGAAATCAGATAAAACCTTGTATAAAAGATAAACAAACAACTGATTTAACATTTGTGTTTAGTGACAACAAGGGTGAATGAAGGCCCTTTATCTAGCTAGGTAAACAGAACTTGTCCAGGGTGGTTGTAGGATTTTATCTAGTATTTGAAATGATGCCAGATTTCTAGTAACATAATGTAGGTTAGTGAACGTGAAAAATTTAAAAAGAGACAAAAAAGCTTCATTCTAATAATTTCAAAATTCAATGTTTTGCTAAAAATGAAGACTTTTCTTTGTCAAGTGATGATAACAACAGAACAATTAGTTATATTATATATTAGGCTACATGTGTATGCACATATTGCCACTGCAAATCTAGTGCAATGGAACGTGAGCAAGAAAGAGCGAACTTTTGGAGATGCTTTGGACATGGAAGGAATCAAAGTGATACATAATATGAAGGCGGGTGTTCCTGTGAGGGAGCCCTGAGAACGACGGGCCCCCCTTCGTCCCATGCCTATATCTCCCATTCATTAGACAAGGGGCTGAGCAGGTTGAGTTCAAGCGCAACAAATTACCTAAATATGGGGTGAAAATCCTTTGAAGGACCTCAATTGGACCGTTGAAAATAATAATAATAAAAGAGATGAGAAGATTTAAGAGGCCTCAAGGGCACACAATGCTCAACTGCTGTCCATAATTTCACAAAGTAGCCAGCGAAAGTGGGTCTCTCCCTTTTTCTTTTAACTTTGTTTATCCTTTATTTGGAAGGGGCTGCCATTAAACAGAAGAGAGAGGAAGAAAAGTAGGAAAAAACTACATTTTCAGCCTGAGTGGTTTCTTCAAATGAAATCTAAAGGCCGAAACTCAATGGGCCCTTTGGTTGGGGAAACTTTTTAAAGGAAGCGCAGCAGTGGACGTGTTTGGCATTTGGTGGCCCTTGTCCCCCCATTGTACCTTCGCCACAGTGGCTGCATTTTCCCTGGCTCGGCTTCTTGGTGCACTGCACTGTACAGTCAGAGGCTCAAACAAACAGAAATCATGTTTTGACTTCCCCTATGCTCCGTCACATCTGTTCCCATGCCCCTGAAGGCAGCACAGTTGCACAGTTACAAAGATGTGAACACTCAAGCTAATTCAAGTGAATGACTGACGGCTCAATATGGTCCTCCTTATATAAGAAGGGAAGGAAAAGCTTTAAGCAGACTGAAGACTTGACGGACAGACGAACTTAAGCTTGCCACACGTTGTCTTTACACAAACTTCACATGGCAAGGCAATTATGTACAACAGACAAGTCGTTTAGATCCTCTACGCCTCAATTCTACACGAAATGTCTTGCCAGTTTTCCAAGGTGAGAATGTTAACAAGTAAGAAACAATAAAAGACAAACTACATCAATATTCGCGATATACTTATTTTTTCCCCTTTTTCATTGCTATGGAACAGACATTTCTGTATCACTTAGTCTGCAGGTAACCTACTGTAAACCATTTCATGTCAGAATGGTCCTTAACAGGGATGGCTCCTGTCCTATGGGACACTGCAAAGAAGCCCACATTAGCAGGCAGCCCATGGGAAATGCAACTCACTGCAGCACTACCCTAGTACCCAGGGGAGGCGGTGCAAGAAGTCACCACAGCTAACAGTCGCTCTGCTACTGATCTTTAGTCTTTCGTCTCTGACAGGCCAAGCAGAAATACCCCCGTCATTACCGGGCACAAATATGTTTTCAATGTCCGTTTCACATGCATTCTTTCTCTTCGCTTTCTTAGAGAAGTGTTTCCTAACCCCAACACACATTTCTGTTGTAGCCCCTGACAAACTCACCTGATTCAACTAATTGAAGACTTGATGATTAGTTGACCAGTTGAATCAGGTGTGCTCGTCTGGTGCTACAACAAAAATGTATACTGTTGGGGGTACTGGAGGACTGGAGAGGGCAAACACTGTCTTAGACAATTACAGAAGAGGCACAACGACACATGATGCGTGTCCCTTCCCCAACATATCCTCTCTCAATGCATAAGACTGCTGCCAATTCAGGGAAAGTGAGTCCATACGCTATAAAAGATGCCGGAGAGCAATTCAGAAGATACGGCCTCTCTTAGAAAGGTTGTAAAGAGTCAGACTTGGGTTTCTAATGCACAATCCCAAGCAGAATAAGCAGCATGTCCATGGCAAGTAAGCTCTCAAATAGATAGAAAACTAGAAAGAGCTATTTTAGCGGTAAGTGAAAATAAGTATACAACTACTAAAACGTCAATTACTGTAGGTTATGTATTAGAGGTCGACCGATTAATCGGAATGGACGATTAATTAGGGCCGATTTCAAGTTTTCATAACAATTGGAAATCTGTATTTCTGAACACCGATTTGTGTTTTTTTTTTTTAAATTTTTTTACACCTTTATTTAATCTTTATTTAACTAGGCAAGTCAGTTAAGAAAACATTCTTACTTTCAATGACGGCCTAGGAACAGTGGGTTAACTGCCTCGTTCAGGGTCAGAACGACAGATTTTCACCTCGTCAGCTCGGGGGATTCAATCTTGCAACCATACTGTTAACTAGTCCAATGCTATAACCACCTGCCTCTCGTTGCACTCCACAAGGAGACTGCCTTTTACGCGAATGGAGTAAGCCAAGGTAAGTTGCTAGCTAGCATTAAACTTATCTTATAAAAAACAATCAATCAATCATAATCACTAGTTAACTACACATGGTTGATGATATTACTAGTTTATCTAGCGTGTCCTGCGTTGCATATAATCTGACTGAGCATACAAGCATACAAGTATCTGACTGAGCGGTGGTAGGCAGCAGCAGGCTCATAAGCATTCATTAAACAGCACTTTTGTGCATTTTGCCAGCAGCTCTTCGTTGTGCGTCAAGCATTGCGCTGTTTATGACTTCAAGCCTATCAACTCCCGAGATTAGGCTAGTGTAACCGATGTGAAATGGCTAGCTAGTTAGCGGTGTGCGCGCTAATAGCGTTTCAAATGTCACTCGCTCTGAGACTTGGGAGTGGTTGTTCCCCTTGCTCTGCATGGGTAACGCTGCTTCGAGGGTGGCTGTTGTCGTTGTGTTCCTGGTTCGAGCCCAGGGAGGAGCGAGGAGAGGGACCGAAGCTATACTGTTACACTGGCAATACTAAAGGGCCTATAAGAACACCCAATAGTCAAAGGTATATGAAATACAAATGGTATAGAGAGAAATAGTCCTATAATTCATATAATAACTACAACCTAAAACATCTTACCTGGGAATATTGAAGACTCATGTTAAAAGGAACCACCAGCTTTCATATGTTCTCATGTTCTGAGCAAGGAACTTAAACGTTAGCTTTCTTACATGGCACATATTGCACTTTTACTTTCTTCTCCAACACTTTGTTTTTGCATTATTTAAACCAAATTGAACATGTTTCATTATTTATTTGAGGATAAATTTATTTTATTGATGTATTATATTAAGTTAAAATAAGTGTTCATTCAGTATTGTTGTAATTGTCATTATTACAAAAAAATCAATTGTCTGATTAATCAGTATCGGCTTTTTTGGTCCTCCAATAATCGGTATCGGCTGTGAAAAATCATAATCGGTCGACCTCTATTATGTACGAGAACAAAACAATATAAATAAATCAGTAATACATCATGTCATAAAATCTAAAGATGGTGGCAATTCTACTGTATGTAATATAATACACTGTATGTGGGGGAGCTGTGGCAGTTATTGATGGCGGGAGAAGGGCTCGGTCCTGTGGAATGACTAGCATCACTGTCTGTCAGTGAAAGACAACAGACTCGGCCATGGGGACCGGAGCAGGGGGGAACCAATCACAAGAGGGGAGGGATTTTTGGAGGGATTTTTTTTGTGAGGGATTTTGGCTCTTTCTACTTTTGACTTCACGTTTAAACCTCAAGGTTTGACCTTACTCGTATGCTTTTTTCCTGTCCAGATAAGAGAAGTTTTACTATCTCTCTCTGTCCATTTCTCTGTTTTACTAACAGCAGTGTGAAATTTGAAAATGTTGTTGTGAAGAACATGTGATGTTGTTATTGAGGCCTTGGCCTAAAAATATTTACAGAGTGGTTTGATGACTAGGACTAGTAGGACTCACTTATAAAATACAATACAAATAATTTATGTGACTACTTGCGATCTTTATTTGCTTATTCTATAAGCTAACTGTATGTCAAATTGTCTTACAACTGTATAACCTTGGAACAACCTGCAAGAGCCAGTACATTTTTTCTAGGTATGTATTTTGTGTAAGATTTATCAAGTTACGCTAGTTCTCTGGAAAATTACATCATAACCTCTACAATTAAATGAATTAATAATTTAATTTAGCCTAGCAAGATGTGTAATTTATTACTGTTAAGGCAGTTTTAAAGTAGTGAGAAGCTGTATTTGAGTTCAGTGGAGAGTTCCTCTGTGGCCCTCAGCCAGGGACACACTGTTCAGACAATTACAGAAGTGGCTGCTGCGAAAGCCACCTCGGCCAAGTCAAACAATCAGCCTGCAGTATACCTGCTTGACAGACACATGGGTCCGGTTGGGTAAAGCCACCCAAGCTCCAGTTACTTCAGTACTAATACTGTGGCCAGGGGTGGCTGCTAGCCACTATCCCCAGTGTTCCCCAGTGTTCTCAGTAGTTAAAATCGAAAGGGATAAAAGCATGGAATGAAATATTAGGGATAGTCAAAACCAGTTTCATACAAGTTATACAAACATTAAACACATACAAAATACATAAAACAATAGACAGGACACTTAGGAAAGTTTGGCTAAATTCAAGCAAGAATCTTGGAGAATCTCATTGATCAAGTACAGGTAACACCTTGTCGACTTGATAAATAGGCCTATTCTATGTCTTCAAATGATAGGCTAAACCAAAAGGATAATTCTTTACACAAAACAAAAACATTTCATTCAAATGAATGTGCTATTTAATTACTTTAACCCAAGTACATACTGTATATTATCTAAAGGACCTTTCAAGTCACTAACCAGATGTTTGGTTGATATGCAAAAACATTTTATTTTTGGTATGAAAGATTATTTATTTTTCAGTTAATAAAATAATTCTATATTTTAACTGGATGTAATTTATAGTCTTTAAGTAAACATTGGATTATCTCCCACAAACATTATAAATGTGGCACTATAACCCAAAAACATTACATTAGAATAACTATATTTCAGGGAAAATTAAGTACCCCCAAAAATTGTGGACTACAAATTTTAAGTGGCAATAGGGCTACACAGAGAAATGAACAGAAAACTTGGGAAATAAACAAACTTTACTTCACTACTGACCTTGATAACTGATAACATCTCATGAGAACTCCACATTAAATCATTTTGCTAAAGTTTCTACAACTAGCTAGAGTTCTAACTACATTACATTTTTTCTAAATAATTAACAAAGCAACAAAAACAGTAGACATGTTTTTATTTCATTAGCCTACATTTTGTTAGATAGACTATAGGTCTTTCCAGTTGTCATCCAGTTAGCTGATCCTTGGTCTATAGGGCTAGACCAGTGACCAAGTAACAAATGGATACATGATCAACAGCATAAGGTCAACTAATGTTCAATTGCTGGGCAACAGCTGCACACTGCTATTCCTCATCATTGACAAAACAATACCGTAGCTCAAGTGTGATTTGCCACCCTTAAAGAAGAGAAGCCTCCACAAGTTATTTTACCAGTCCTAAACAAAACTCCTCTTGTCTGCCCACCAGACACTTGTGTGGCGACCTACTCCCCTCAGTCTATGACGGGGTGTGTGAGGAGATGAGTATGGGAGGGAGGGGGAAAGACTAAATAGAAATACAATAAACATAAACTTAAACTCACCAGAATCCCCGGAAACTGCTTTTCCGCCATGCTTCAGTCAGGAGCGCTTTCAAGCAGAGGGACCTCTTTCTCTTCTGTGAGGATGTAGTCTATGTCCGTGCTGCTGCTCGTCTTCTTCTGGACACCGGTATGTTTCAGTAACAGCGGCTGGCGTGCGACGTCGCCCCGTTGCTCTCTCGATTCCCTTGTCTCCGACTGTTGCTGAAGTGGCGTCTCTCCTTTGTATTAATTCTCCACTGATCCAGGAACTTTTCTTTCCTGTGAAAGGGACATGTGACAAGGAGGGGGGTGGAGGCAACACTTTTAGTTCCTTTCCCAATTTCAAACATAAATTTCAACACTGGGAAAAAAACTCCCTCCCTTTCTAATGGTTGAAGACACTTGTCTTTAGCTGACCAAAGGCACCAGTGGTGAGGATGCTGATATATGCCACAGATTGGAGAGAAACTAGATTGAAATTTTCCTGAAAACTAATCGCTGAAACAATGTGCTAGTGTATAAACAGATTAGTCGACTGTTAGAGAAAAAGCTCAGACTTGTCATTGACTGCACATTGCACAACAAGTGCAGAGAGCAGTAATCGAAATGAACCCAAGAACATGGGAAGCCAACAGTGTTTAATTCCTTCCCAGTATAAATTGAATTCAAATTTGATGTCTGCATTGTTCTATTTTATTAAATTATGTGACAATGGTAAAATTGTTCAAGTCAAATACTTTACATTTGGAGCACATAGAAATCAATTACTCTCTGTATCAGGGGTCACACCCTGACCATAGTTTGCTTTGTATGTTTCCATGTTTTGTTTGGTCAGGGTGTGAGCTAAGTGGGCATTCTATGTTACATGTCTAGTTTGGCCTGATATGGTTCTCAATCAGAGGCAGGTGTTCGTCATTGTCTCTGATTGGGAACCATATTTAGGTAGCCTGTTTGGTGTTGGGTTTTGTGGGTGATTGTCCTTGTTACTGTCTGTGTTACTTTGCACCAGTATTAGGTTGTTTTGGTTTTCGTGGTACGTTTTTTGTATTTGATTCGTGTTTACTTTGTTTCATTAAAAATGGATCGCAATAGCCACGCCGCTTTTTGGTCTGACGCTCCTTCACATACAGAAAACCGTTACACAGGGGAAGATGCTGTTTATCCTATAAGCTAATTAATTCCATAGGAAAATTCATTAACATTCACTAAAGCTAAACTTCACCATATTTAAATTTAATTACACAACAATAATTAATATCATACATACAAGTTCCTTCAGAAAGTATTCATACATTTGCATTTACATTTATACACTTTGATTTATTCCACATTTCGTTGTGTTACAACCTGAATTCAAAATCGATTAAATATATTTTCTCTACACACAATACCCCATAATGACATGGTGAAAACATATTACATAATTTAATTGATAAGTCAATACCTTGTAGAAGCACCTTTGGTGGTGATTACAGCTGAGTCTTTTGGGGTAAGTCTCTAAGAACTTCCAACACCTGGATTGTACAATATTATTCTTCATAAAATCCTATTTAAAATATTTTTTACATTATTTATTTAAAAAATGATAATATTTTTTAAATTCTTCAAGCTCTGTCAAGTTGATTGTTTATCATTGTTACCCAGCCATTTTGAAGTCTGCCAATAGATTTTCAAGTCGATTTAAGACAAAATTGTAACTTGGCCACTCATGAACATTCAATATTGTCTTGGTAAGCAACTCCAGTGTCGATTTGGCCTTTTGATTGAGGTTATTGTCCTGCTCAAAGGTGAATTTGTGTCTGTTGGAAAGCAGGATTTTGCCTGTGCTTATAACTGTATTCCATTGATTTTTATCCTAAACAACTCGCTAGTCCTTGCCAATGACAAGCATACCCATAACATGATGCAGCAACCACCATGCTTGAAAATATGAAAAGTGGTACTCAGTGATGTGTTGGATTTGCCCCAAACATAACACTTTGTATACTTAAGTGCCTTGTTGCAAACAGGATGCATGTTTTGTAATATGTTTTATTCTGTACAGGCTTCCTTCTTTTTATTCTGTCATTAAGGTTAGTATTGTGGAAGAACTACAATGTTGTTGATCCATCTTCAGTTCTCATATCACAACCATTAAATTCTGTAATTGTTTTAAAATCACCACTGGCCTAAAGGTGAAATACATGAGCAGTTTCCTCCTCTCTGGCAACTGAGTCAGGAAGGATGCCTGTATCTTTTTAGTGACTTTATTGTTACACCATCCACGGCCTAATTTATAACTTATTATGCAATTTGTGAAGCACATTTTACTCCTGAACCGTAACAAAGTGGGTGAATACTTATTGACTCAAAACATTTCCACTTTCAATTTTGTATTAATTCTTTTTTTAATTGACAAACTAAATTGTTAATACATTTTAAATTCAGGCTGTAACAAAACTAAATATGGAGAAAAAAATGGGGTGTGGATATTAGGACTGTTGCAGTGTTGCCAACATGTTACCGCCACATTGAAAGTCATGAGTCATGACCGCAGTAAAATTTCACTTGACCGAGTCACAGTAATCTCCTCTTAATACACTGGACATGAGTTGGTAGTACCCAACTTGCTAACAACCATCAGGTGCTAATGGCCTGGTACTCAGGGCTCTATTGTCCCTCTAACCACTCTGACATCAAGGCAAATACAATAGAAAATCACATCAAACACTTATCATCAAAACAGTAGGCCTTATCATACTTTTAAAACTCACCTCACTGTGATTGGTCAATTTGAAGAAAAAAGTTCTAAAACAGGTTGAAACTGAGTGGAAAACATGTTCATTGTGGTTGTTGTTTCAAAGCCTAACACAATGAAATGGACAATGCTTTCTAAGGTGATGATGAAGTCAAAACACACATATGCATATTAGAGGTTAAGCATGCAGTTGCGGTGACCGTATTACCGCCACAACGGCGGTCACGAGTCATGAAGGCAGTCAAATTCCACATGACCGTTTAGTCACAGTAATTAGACTTCTCCAAGCTCTGATGCTGCTGCTATTTAAATTACCAAACTTGCTAACTGCCTGGTACTCAACACTCTATTGTCCCTCTAATCACTCTGACATCAATGCAAATGTGTTTTGAAAATCTAATCAAACACTTCCTGAGAGCCCATGAGCTCATGTTGCGCAACATTTCTATAGGCTATGCAATCGTGGGAGAAAACCGCTAATAAAAAGACGAGGATCCCATGACCTTTCTATAGGCTAGGCCTATGATATGTATTACTCAACATTCCTAATAATATGCACATTGCTTATATTTACAACACGAGTATAGCCTGCCTGGCTGGTATGAAAATGAACCATGGGGAAAAGCATCCTCCACTTGCTATTTAAGTGCATAGATGATATGTATTTTTTCCACTGCCCCTGTTTCGATACAGGTGCATGATAATGGTCCATTCTAATTCAAAACAAATGTCACACATATATTATTTAGTATATGTAAAGACAAGACTAAATGAAGAATAGTCTGATGGGTGACAATATCAGCCTATCACTTGTGAATTATAAATTATCACTTGTGAATTATAAATTATCACTTGTGAATTATGCCCAGCATAAGAAACAAAGCTGTTTTTAGCTACTTTTTCGAATCAGTCACACACCCCATGTCAAATCAAATTGTATTTGTCACATGCACCAAATACAACAGGTGTAGTGTCACGTGTGTCCCTCTCCGGCCTCTAGGTCACCAGGCTGCTCTTTATGGCGCACACCTGGACTCCATCACATCCTTGATTACCTGCCCTTTATATGTCACTCCGTTTGGTTTCTTCCCCAGTCATTGTTGTTTCTGTTTCTGTGTCAGTTTGGTGCGCTGTACATTTATTTATTAAACGTATTCACTCCCTGAACTTGCTTCCCGACTATCAGCGTACATCGTTGCAGAATGACGACTCACCAAATGGAAGCATCAGAGAGTGTTTTTTTGTTTTGTTTTGGTGTTGGATGTGATGTCGGGTCCGGGTGCCCGAACCGGAGCTACCTGGGAGGCCTCAGACGGTTTGTTGGGTTCCCCTGCCTCAACGGGCCCGACGGGTTTCAATACCTCAGCGGGATCGACATGCTCCCGTGCCTCAGCGTGTTCGACAAGCTCCCATTCCTCAGCGGGTTCGACAAGCTCCCATGCCTCAGCGGGTTCGACAAGCTCCCATGCCTCAGCGGGTTCGACAAGCTCCCATGCCTCAGCGGGTTCGACAGGCTCCCATGCATTAGCGGGTTCGACAAGCTCCCATGCATCAGCGGGAGAACAGGTTCCCATGCCTCGACCGAGGCAACCGGGGAGGTCTCAGCCGGCTCATCAGGCTCTCACGCTTCAGCTGGGCTCGTCAGGTTTCTGCGCCTTAGCAGAGGTGACCTGTCCGCTTCTGATCCCTGGGGTCGTCATCTTGGTCGGCGTCCGCGCATCTGGGAGGGGGTATTGTCACATGTGCTCCCTCTCCGGCCTCTAGGTCACCAGGCTGCTCGTTACGGAGCACACCTGTCACCAGCGTTATGCTCATAATGACACTCACCTGGACTCCATCACCTCCTTCATTACCTGCCCTTTATATGTCACTTTAGTTTCTTCCCCAGTCATCATTGTTTCTGTTTGTGTCATGTCGGTGCGCTGTTCACTGACTCTCAGTGTACATCGTTACATGTAGACCTTACAGTGAAATGTTTACTTACGAGCCCTTAACCGACAATGCAGTTAAGAAAATACCCCCAAAAATTAAATATACAAAAAAGTTTGAAAATATATATATAAAAAGTAGGAGATAAGAATAACTAATAATTAAAGAGAAGCAGTAAATAACAATAGTCCAATTTGTAAGTCGCTCTGGATAAGAGCGTCTGCTAAATGACTTAAATGTAATAGTGGGGCTATATACTTGGAGTACCGGTACAGAGTCAGTGTGCGGGGGCCACCGGTGTCAAGTTAATTGAGGTTATATGTACATGTTGGAGGATTATTCAAGTGACTATGCATAGATAATAACGGAGAGTAGCAGCAGCGTAGAAGGGGGGCAGCCATTTGATTAGCTGTTCAGGAGTCTTATGGCTTGGGGGTAGAAGCTGTTTAGAAGCCTCTTGGACCTTTTGAGGATCAGAGGATCGATGCCAAATTTTTTCAGTCTACTGAGGGGGAATAGGTTTTTTTGTGCCCTCTTCATGACTGTCTTGGTGTGCTTGGACCATGTTAGTTTGTTGGTGATGTGGAAGCCAAGGAACTTGAAGCTCTCAACCTGCTCCACTACAGCCCAGTCGATGAGAATGGGGGCGTGCTCGGTCCTCCTTTTCCTGCAGTCCATGTAGCCTATCCCATAGGCATATATGTTTGATAAGGTTTGTGTCACAACTAAAGCACATTAATTACAATGGGTGTAGAGCCTAACTGTCATACATAAAGAGTGTGTGAGTTTCAAGTTTGGGGAAGATAATGTTGACAATAAAAATGAACCTTTATAATAAAAGCATGACATGCATAATTGCATTTGCGGTCTCTTTTGATAATGGTGTTTTCCACTAATGGAACATTTGCGCTTATAAACTACTACCATGTGTGCATTGATGCGTTTATAATGTGAAGAAATAACCTAATAGTTTATCAACATTTTAAGCTAAATGTTCTGTTCTGTTGTGTGTGGTTGTATTAATTTGTGATCTATTGTATCCCGCAACAGTCCCAGACTATGTTTGGAATATTTATTTCTCGCACAGAATAGGTCGACTTTGTACTATGGGGGATAGTAGATTGACATAGGCTAGTGGTTTTGCTGTTTGTTAGGCCTACTCATCTTATTGGCTGACGAAAAGTAAATTTCAACAGTTCTTCCAATATCTTCAATATGCACCATGGAATTGGATACGGACACGTGCAGTTGCGTCCTGGATGTGTCTGACTTGTAGCCTGTAAGAACGACCCAATCAGGTAACGGAGAGCCATGTGAGTGCTTTGGATTGCGCTTTGGATTACATTGAGAATGGTCTTATAGGTGAAAATATGATCACTTGATGAGCAAACAGCGTGTGCAGCCTGAGGCAAGGAAGGTTTTTTCAAATCATTTTTCAAATCAATAGCCTATCGTGCAGTCCATATATGATTTCACTTCTAAGTCATTCTAAGGTTTGTATCATTCACAACTAAAATTGACAGAAAACTCTAAATCTAGCATATAGGACCTATTTCAAATGATCACTTTAACACTCTGAATGTGAAGCTTTCATGCACTTCATATGCGCACTCGCTACAGAATGGGAAAAACATCCTTTCTATTTTATTCAGTTAAGTTCAATTCTATTCTTCTTACTATAAAATCATATGATATAAAAATAAAGGCATGGGACTTACACATATCTTATCTCCTAAATGTACAAGCCTACAGCTTATGGCATGGCGCATAGCCAGAAAACATACAGTAGGACAACTCATATTCTGTCCTTCTGAAAGAACTTTTCTTCATATCATGTTTCTTTAAACCTCCCTAAAATAAATCATGGATTTATTGTGATGGTGTACAGTATATACAATTGATACTTTTTAAAATATAGATGCTCCAAATGTGTGCATCAGTGGCTTGTAAGCATGGTAATGCTAAACGTGTTTAAGTTAATTAACGGTCAATTTCCATGAGCAGGCTTTTGCATGACAACAACCAGCTGACAAAATGTCATGACCGCCACAGCAGTAGTAAATACTTTCTGAAGGCACTGTACATGACAATACAATGTAACTAGGTATGATTACACCATTTAAAAAAGGCTCCCTTCCAGGAGTCAATTATGGGCATTACAAAACTATTATGCCTATTTATTCTAAGGGGGGAAAAGTACAATGACACAATGAACATATTTAGGATGATCTATATCTTTTGACATATTGGCTTCCTGACCCTTGAAGCAGTTTATGGACAAGGTATAACAGCAATCCATGCTCATCATGCTCAAAACATCTGTAGCACACTGTTGAGCTTCTCAATACATTTTTGATACTTTCGGATGATTTGGACATGATGCGCAAAAAAATGCTAATATCGGTCCCATGACTTGAATGGGATTTGTACCACAAATGCATGTATTAAAAAAAAATACTTTTATTGAACTTTTATTTAACTAGGCAAGTCAGTTAAGAACACATTCTTATTTACAATGACGGCCTACCCGGGCCAAACCCAGACGACGCTGAGCCAATTGTGCGCCGCCCTATGGGACTCCCAATCACAGCCGGTTGTGATACAGCCTGGATTAGGGTGTCTTTAGTGGGTGTCTGTAGTGACGCCTCTAGCACGGAGGTGTAGTGCCTTAGACTGCTGCGCCACTCGGGAGCCCCAACAGTTAGCTTTTGATAAACTTTTGCTTAAAAGTTAGCATGTGGGACCCGTGCCAGGGCTTAGACGGTAACAAAATCGATGTGTCATTCTGTAACTTGGGTAAACTCTCTCTTTATCATCTTCAGCATCAATGTGTTGGGAGTCTGTTGACCTGACATCCCACAGTGTGTTAGGATTAATGAGTGTACAAGACATTACACTGAGTGTACAAGACATTAGGAACAAACACCTTCCTAATATTGAGTTGCACCCCCTTTGGCCCTCAGAACAGCCTCATACTCTATAAGTTGATGAAAGCGTTCCCCAGGGATGCTGGTCCATGTTGACTCCAATGCTTCCCACAGTTGTGTCAAGTTGGCTGGATGTCCTTTGGGTAGTGGACCATTATTGGTACACACGGGAAACTGTTGAGCATGAAAAAAACAGTAGCGTTACAGTTCTTGACACAAACCGGTGAGCCTGGCACCTACTATCATACCCCATTCAAAGGCACTTAAATCCTGTCTGGCCCATTCACCCCCTGAATGGCACTCATACACAGTCCAAGTCTCAATTGTCTCAAGACTTAAGAATCCTTCTTTAACCTGTCTCCTCCCCTTCATCTACACTGATTGAACTGAATCTAACAAGTGACATCAATCAATAAGGGATCATAGATTTCACCTGGATTCACCTGGTCACTAAAGGGCAGGTGTTCTTCATGTTGTGAACACTCAGTGTGTAGCTCCCATTCCAATGTAACACACAGAATAATCAAACATGCCAGAGGGTTAAATAGTTAAGTTGATGCAACAAGAAAAATAAAACTAGGTTAAAAGCCAAGTCTTACCGTCACAGAAGGAGCAATTCCCCTCAAAGATAGAACAGGCTTTGGGTTTTACTAGACAGTGTTGGCTTTCAAAGGAGCTACTAGATAAGATGGCCTCAGCAATGAATAACTAACTGGTCTGCAGAGTGGACAAACACCCCATCCCATGGACTCCACTCAGTCAGTTCTGTTCATTTCCCTCAGGTCTGCTCTAGTAGTATGTATAGCACATATGAGTGTTGCTCCACCCCTGGGAGGAGTAAAAGTGAGTTATTGGTGGAAAATTACAGGTCTCTTCTCCTTCCCTTTTTTGTGTTCTCAATTTCAATACCCATTTCCTAGAATGAGTATGTCCAAATAATGTATTAATTTCTTTGTGTAGTCTATACGACTGTGGAGAAAGGTGGGCCCTTGAATGTTTTGGTACACCTACTGGAGAGCTCTTCTTTGTCTACACCTATTCAGCATCATTCACACCAATGTTCCCTCAGAATAAATTCAGCCCTGACTAAATTTCAGGTCTGCTGAGCGCAAACTTGAACGTTGTGAAAATTCTGTGCAACTTCCAGTGTGTATTTAATGTGAACTCTGAGGCTGTACCCACTTTAAGTTCCTAGAGTGGCTTACTATCAAAAACAACGGAGAAATGGATCCCGTACATTTTTTACATGGAAACAGCTGTTGTACCATTCAGCCTACAGTAGCAGCTAATGTGTGGTGTTCAATTTAGGCCTACATTCCATGAGACTTTGGAAAAAACCTGTTTCCACTTGTTCTTCAAATCAAATCAAATTTTATTTGTCACATACACATGGTTAGCAGATGTTAATGCGAGTGTAGCGAAATGCTTGTGCTTCTAGTTCCGACAATGCAGTGATAACCAACAAGTAATCTAACTAACAATTCCAAAACTGTCTTATACACAGTGTAAGGGGATAAGGAACATGTACATAAGGATATATGAATGAGTGATGGTACAGAGCAGCATACAGTAGATGATATTGAGTACAGTATATACATATGAGATGAGTGTGTAGACAAAGTAAACAAAGTGGCATAGTTAAAGTGGCTAGTGATACATGTGTTACATAAGGATGCAGTCGATGATGTAGAGTACAGTATATACATATGCATATGAGATGAATAATGTAGGGTAAGTAACATTATATAAGGTAGCATTGTTTAAAGTGGCTAGTGATATATTTACATCATTTCCCATCAATTCCCATTATTAAAATGGCTGGAGTTGGGTCAGTGTCAATGACAGTGTGTTGGCAGCAGCCACTCAATGTTAGTGGTGACTGTTTAACAGTCTGATGGCCTTGAGATAGAAGCTGTTTTTCAGTCTCTCTGTCCCAGCTTTGATGCACCTGTACTGACCTCGCCTTCTGGATGATAGCGGGGTGAACAGGCAGTGGTTCGGGTGGTTGATGTCCTTGATGATCTTTATGGCCTTCCTGTAACATCGGGTGGTGTAGGTGTCCTGGAGGGCAGGTAGTTTGCCCCCGGTGATGCGTTGTGCAGACCTCACTACCCTCTGGAGAGCCTTACGGTTGTGGGCGGAGCAGTTGCCGTACCAGGCGGTGATACAGCCCGCCAGGATGCTCTCGATTGTGCATCTGTAGAAGTTTGTGAGTGCTTTTGGTGACAAGCCGAATTTCTTCAGCCTCCTGAGGTTGAATAGGCGCTGCTGCGCCTTCTTCACGACGCTGTCATTGTGAGTGGACCAATTCAGTTTGTCTGTGATGTGTATGCCGAGGAACTTAAAACTAGCTACCCTCTCCACTACTGTTCCATCGATGTGGATAGGGGGGTGTTCCCTCTGCTGTTTCCTGAAGTCCACAATCATCTCCTTAGTTTTGTTGACGTTGAGTGTGAGGTTATTTTCCTGACACCACACTCCGAGGGCCCTCACCTCCTCCCTGTAGGCCGTCTCGTCGTTGTTGGTAATCAAGCCTACCACTGTTGTGTCGTCCGCAAACTTGATGATTGAGTTGGAAGCGTGCGTGGCCACGCAGTCGTGGGTGAACAGGGAGTACAGGAGAGGGCTCAGAACGCACCCTTGTGGGGCCCCCATGTTGAGGATCAGCGGGGAGGAGATGTTGTTGCCTACCCTCACCACCTGGGGCGGCCCGTCAGGAAGTCCAGTACCCAGTTGCACAGGGCGGGGTCGAGACCCAGGGTCTCGAGCTTGATGACGAGCTTGGAGGGTACTATGGTGTTGAATGCCGAGCTGTAGTCGATGAACAGCATTCTCACATAGGTATTCCTCTTGTCCAGGTGGGTTAGGGCAGTGTGCAGTGTGGTTGAGATTGCATCGTCTGTGGACCTATTTGGGCGGTAAGCAAATTGGAGTGGGTCTAGGGTGTCAGGTAGGGTGGAGGTGATATGGTCCTTGACTAGTCTCTCAAAGCACTTCATGATGACGGAAGTGAGTGCTACGGGGCGGTAGTCGTTTAGCTCAGTTACCTTAGCTTTCTTGGGAACAGGAACAATGGTGGCCCTCTTGAAGCATGTGGGAACAGCAGACTGGGATAGGGATTGATTGAATATGTCCGTAAACACACCGGCCAGCTGGTCTGCGCATGCTCTGAGGGCGCGGCTGGGGATGCCGTCTGGGCCTGCAGCCTTGCGAGGGTTAACACGTTTAAATGTCTTACTCACCTCGGCTGCAGTTTCCGTTGCAGGCCGTGTCAGTGGCACTGTATTGTCCTCAAAGCGGGCAAAAAAGTTATTTAGTCTGCCTGGGAGCAAGACATCCTGGTCCGTGACTGGGCTGGATTTCATCTTGTAGTCCGTGATTGACTGTAGACCCTGCCACATGCCTCTTGTGTCTGAGCCATTGAATTGAGATTCCACTTTGTCTCTGTACTGACGCTTAGCTTGTTTAATAGCCTTGCGGAGGGAATAGCTGCACTGTTTGTATTCAGTCATGTTGCCAGACACCTTGCCCTGATTAAAAGCAGTGGTTCGCGCTTTCAGTTTCACGCGAATGCTGCCATCAATCCACGGTTTCTGGTTAGGGAATGTTTTATCGTTGCTATGGGAACGACATATTCAACGCACGTTCTAATGAACTCGCACACCGAATCAGCGTATTCGTCAATATTCCCATCTGACGCAATACGAAACATGTCCCAGTCCACGTGATGGAAGCAGTCTTGGAGTGTAGAGTCAGCTTGGTCTGACCAGCGTTGGACAGACCTCAGCGTGGGAGCCTCTTGTTTTAATTTCTGCCTGTAGGCAGGGATCAGCAAAATGGAGTCGTGGTCAGCTTTTCCGAAAGGGGGGCGGGGCAGGGCCTTATATGCGTCGCGGAAGTTAGAGTAACAATGATCCAAGGTTTTACCACCCCTGGTTGCGCAATCGATATGCTGATAAAATTTAGGGAGTCTTGTTTTCAGATTGGCTTTGTTAAAATCCCCAGCTACAATGAATGCAGCCTCCGGATAAATGTTTTCCAGTTTGCAAAGAGTTAAATAAAGTCCGTTCAGAGCCATCGATGTGTCTGCTTGGGGGGGGATATATACGGCTGTGATTATAATCGAAGAGAATTCTCTTGGAAGATAATGCGGTCTACATTTGATTGTGAGGAATTCTAAATCAGGTGAACAGAAGGATTTGAGTTCCTGTATGTTTCCTTCATCACACCATGTCCCGTTAGTCATGAGGCATACGCCCCCGCCACTCTTCTTACCAGAGAGATGTTTGTTTCTGTCGGCGCGATGCGTGGAGAAACCCGTTGGCTGCACCGCCCTGGATAGCGTCTTCCCAGTAAGCCATGTTTCCGTAAAGCAGAGAACATTGCAGTCTCTGATGTCCCTCTGGAATGCCACCCTTGCTCGGATTTCATCAACCTTGTTGTCGAGAGACTGGACATTGGCAAGAAGAATACTGGGAAGTGGTGCGCGATGTGCCCTTTTTCGGAGTCTGACCAGAACACCGCCGCGTTTCCCTCTTTTTCGGAGTCGTTTCCTTGGGTCGCTGCATGCGATCCATTCCGTTATCCTGTTTGTAAGGCAGAACACAGGATCCGCGTCGCGGAAAACATATTCTTGGTCGTACTGATGGTGAGTTGACGCTGATCTTATATTCAGTAGTTCTTCTCGACTGTATGTAATGAAACCTAAGATGACCTGGGGTACTAATGTAAGAAATAACACGTAAAAAAACAAAAAACTGCATAGTTTCCTAGGAACGCGAAGCGAGGCGGCCATCTCAGTCGGCGCCGGAAGTATGGTGATTGAAAATGTTGTGTCGTTTGATGCAAGAAACCCCTTTACAAAATAAAATGTATTATTATTCCATACCATTATTACAGAGAATCAGACAAATTATGCTAACTTCTGCCTATTGGCTACTTAGCGTATTCAATCATGTCTCAAAATAAAACATTGCCCCTTTAAGACCTGACTCACTTTTCACAGATGTCTAGAAATGTACACATTTTGTGTTCTTGTAAGAAGCAACACTCCCCCATTGCTGACTTCAAATTATCTATAACTGGGCTAATAACTCACTAACTAGCAAAGGATATGAACAAATGTAACTCTGGCTTTGATACAGTAGTGGTGCATGGATAAAAATCACTGGGGAAGCCATATTACAACCTATGTGTTGTGTTAATTGCAGTGTTTGCTCTATAACCTGTTAGTTCTTATGCCTTGTGACCGTGATATACAGTGCCTTCAGAAAGTATTCAGACACTTCTAAAATATATATATATTTTTTCAATCCTTAGCAATCTACACACAATACCCCAAATGACAAAGACAAAAAAGTTAAAGAATTTCTGCACATTTTGTACAAATAATAAACAAAAATATATTTCTACATATTAATTTAGACCCTGTGCTATGAGACTCAAAATTTTGCTAAGGTGCATCCTGTTTCCATTGATCATCCTTGAGATATTTCTAAAAATTCATTGGAGTCCATCTGTGGTAAATTCAATTGATTGGACATGATTTGGAAAG
This sequence comes from Oncorhynchus gorbuscha, assembly GCF_021184085.1. NCBI lineage: Eukaryota > Metazoa > Chordata > Actinopteri > Salmoniformes > Salmonidae > Oncorhynchus > Oncorhynchus gorbuscha. Next base: position 55,675,890 of record NC_060180.1, on the reverse strand, counting down.
GATTTGAAGAAAAAAAAACAAGTCATGAGGTCAAAGGAATTGTCCATAGAGTTCCAAAACAGGATTGTGTCAAGACAGATCTGGGGAAGGGTACCAAAGTATTTCTGCAGCATTGAAGGTCCCCAAGGACACATCATTCTTAAGTGGAAGAAGTTTGGAACCACCAAGACTCTTCCTAGAGCTGGCCACCCGGCCAAACTGAGCAATCAGGGGAGAAGACCCTGTTCAGGGAGGTGACCAAGAACCTGATGGTCACTTTGATAGAGCTCCAGAGTTCCTCTGTGGAGCCCGGACATGGACCCGATCAAACATCTCTGGAGAGACCTGAAAATAGCAGTGCAGCAAGGCACCCCATCTAAAATGACAAAGCTTGAGAGGATCTGCAGAGATGAATGGGAGAAATTCCCCAAATACAGGTGTGCCAAGCTTGTAGAGTCATACCCAAGAAGACTCAATGCTGTAATAGTGCCAAATGTGCTTCAACAAAGTACTGAGTAAAGGGTGTGAATACTTATGTAAATGTCATATTTCATGTTTTTTTTACTTTACAAATTATTTTCTAAAATACTGTTTTTGCTTTGTCATTATGGGGTGTCGATTGATGAGGGGAAAAAACAATTTAATCAATTTTAGAATAAGGATGTAACGTAACAAAATTTTTAAAAAGTCAAAGGGTCTGAATACTTTCCGAAGGCACTGTGTAGACCTAATCCTACTCTGATGCGATCTGCCTGCAACAAAATCTCATGCATAATTAGTTTAAATACTAAATATTGCATAGTTCATTTTTTTCATATATTGTATTGAATGTGGGTATTATTACTTTGATTCGATCACAACTCCCACAGTAAAGGGAACCGTTGATAGTGTTAACTAAGGGGGAAAACGCTTGAAAGTTGAGTGAAGTTCAATCTTGTCTTGTCTTGTCTTGTCTTCTCTTTGCAGCCTGATATTTCTTCTTAAGCGCCACCCATTTATTTAAGGATTCACGTGAGGCCATGTGCTAAACAGCAATCACTGGGGCGGCAGGTAGACTAGTGGTTAGCGCGTTGGACTTGTAACCAAAAGGTTGCAAGATTGAATCCCTGAGCTGACAAGGTAAAAATCTGTCATTCTGCGTCTGAACAAGGGGCACCTCTGGTAAAGACACTATATAAAATAAAATTGTGTGTGTCACATGCACAGGATACAGAAGGTGTAAATGATACAGTGAAATACACTGCTCAAAAAAATAAAGGGAACACTTAAACAACACAATGTAACTCCAAGTCAATCACACTTCTGTGAAATCGAACTGTCCACTTAGGAAGCAACACTGATTGACGATAAATTTCACATGCTGTTGTGCAAATGGAATAGACAACAGGTGGAAATTATAGGCAATTAGCAATACACCCCCAATAAAGGAGTGGTTCTGCAGGTGGTGACCACAGACCACTTCTCAGTTCCTATGCTTCCTGGCTGATGTTTTGGTCACTTTTGAATGCTGGCGGTGCTTTCACTCTAGTGGTAGAATGAGACGGAGTCTACAACCCACACAAGTGGCTCAGGTAGTGCAGCTCATCCAGGATGGCACATCAATGCGAGCGAGCAGTGGCAAGAAGGTTTGCTGTGTCTGTCAGCGTAGTGTCCAGAGCATGGAGGCGCTACCAGGAGACAGCCCAGTACATCAGGAGACGTGGAGGAGGCCGTAGGAGGGGAACAACCCAGCAGCAGGACCGCTACCTCCGCCTTTGTGCAAGGAGGAGCACTGCCAGAGCCCTGCAAAATGACCTCTAGCAGGCCACAAATATCTGCTCAAACGGTCAGAAACAGACTCCATGAGGGTGGTATGAGGGCTCGACGTCCACAGGTGGGGGTTGTGCTTACAGCCCAACACCGTGCAGGACGTTTGGCATTTGCCAGAGAACACCAAGATTGGGTCAGTCATGGTGTGGGGTGGCATTTCTTTGGGGGGCCGCACAGCCCTCCATGTGCTCGCCAGAGGTAGCCTGACTGCCATTAGGTACCGAGATGAGATCCTCAGACCCCTTTTGAGACCATATGCTGGTGCGGTTGGCCCTGGGTTCCTCTTAATGCAAGACAATGCTAGACCTCATGTGGCTGTAGTGTGTCAGCAGTTGCTGCAAGAGGAAGGCATTGATGCTATGGACTGGCCCGCCCGTTCCCCAGACCTGAATCCAATTGAGCACATCTGGGACATCATGTCTTGCTCCATCCACCAAGTAGTGGTTGCACCACAGACTGTCCAGGAGTTGGCAGATGCTTTAGTAAAGGTCTGGGAGGAGATCACTCAGGAGAACATCCGCCACCTCATCAGGATCATGCCCAGGCGTTGTAGGGAGGTCATACAGGCACGTGGAGGCCACACACACTACTGAGCCTCATTTCGACTTGTTTTAAGGACATTACATCAAAGTTGGATCAGCCTGTAGTGTGGTTTTCCACTTTAATTTTGAGTGTGACTCCAAATCCAGACCTCCATGGGTTGATAAATTTGATTTCCATTGATAATTTTTGTGTGATTTTGTTGTCAGCACATTCAACTATTCAAAAGTATTTAATAAGAATATTTCATTAATTCGGACCTAGGATGTGTTATTTTAGTGTTCCCTTTATTTTTTTGAGCAGTGTAGTTACTTGCATATTTGCATAGTAGCAATACTAAAAATAGAAAGTGTAGAGATAAAACTGTTCATTATTAGATGATGCTTACTCAGGCACACGTCTAAATTGATGGGTCATGTGAAATAAATGCTATAACCACACCCCAGCCACATATATTGGATGGGTCACTATTGTCTAGACAAGTTCATGAAATAAAATAGATGGCTGTAATCACCCCGAGACACACCTGGCTCATCAAAGGCCTGGGCGGTATACCGTATTTTATGATATACCGGTATTCCTTGCTGAGTGGCCTGTGTCACAGCTTCCGGTCGATGTGTCACAGCGTCCGGTCACAACTTGCAGACTTGTTTAAGCGCTGTTGTGCGTTTTGTTGCTAACCTTACTTTGCTACCTGACAACGTGATGTTTTTTACTTTTTAATTATGTTTATATTTTTAGTTTTTCCCTCGCTCTACTTTTTTTCATTCAACTTTTTCACTCCGGACGCTTTACCTGTGTAACGGCGTTCTTCGTTTGTAGAAAGAGAGTCGGACCGAAATGCAGCGTGTTTGTTACTCATGATCTTTAATGAATGAAAACGAAACGATACATGAAATAACTCAATACAAAAACAACAAACGGAACGTGAAACCTAATTACAGCCTATCTGGTGAAACTACACAGAGATGGGAACAATCACCCACAAAATACAAAGCGAAACCAGGCTACCTAAATACGGTTCCCAATCAGAGACAACGAGAATCACCTGACTCTGATTGAGAACCGCCTCAGGCAGCCACGCCTAAAAAACACCCCTAATCAGCCGCGATCCCAAATACTACAAACCCCAATACGAAAATACAATAACATAAACCCATGTCACACCCTGGCCTGACCAAATATATAACGAAAACACAAAATACAATGACCAAGGCGTGACAGAACCCCCCCCCCCTAAGGTGCGGACTCCCGGACGCACCTCAAAACCATAGGGAGGGTCCGGGTGGGCGTCTGTCCATGGTGGCGGTTCCGGCTCAGGACGTGGCCCCCACTCCATTAAAGTCCTAATTCCTCCCCTTCGCGTCCTGGGATAATCCACACTCTCCGCCGACCATGGCCTAATAGTCCTCACCCAGAACCCCACAGAACTGAGGAGCAGCTCGTGGCTGAGGGGCATCTCGGGACTGAGGGACAGCTCGGGACTGAGGGGCAGATCGGGACTGAGGGGCAGCCCGGAACTGAGGGGCAACCCAGTACTGAGATGAAGCCCAGTACTGAGAGGAAGCCTAGTACTGAGAGGAAGCCCAGTACTGAGATGATGCTCAGGTAGGTAGTAGGCTCCGGTAGATCCTGGCTGGTTGGCGGATCTGGAATATTCTGGTTGACTAGCAGATCTGGAAGAGACTGGTTGACTGGCAGATCTGGAAGAGACTGGTTGACTGGCAGATCTGGAAGAGACTGGTTGACTGGCAGATCTGGAAGAGACTGGTTGACTGGCAAATCTGGAAGAGACTGGTTGACTGGCAGATCTGGAAGAGACTGGTTGACTGGCAGATCTAGAAGATCATGGCTGACTGGCAGATCTAGCTGCTCTATGCAGACTGACAGCTCCTTGCAGACTGACAGCTCTGACTGCTCCATGCAGGCTGGCAGCACCTTGCAGACTGGCAGCTCCTTGCAGACTAGCAGCTCCTTGCAGACTGGCAGCTCTGGCTGCTTCATGCAGACTGACAGCTCTGGCTGCTTCATACAGACTGACAGCTCTGACTGCTCCATGCAGGCTGACAGCTCTGACTGCTCCATGCAGGCTGGCAGCACCTTGCAGACTGGCAGCTCCTTGCAGACTAGCAGCTCCTTGCAGACTGGCAGCTCTGGCTGCTTTATGCAGACTGACAGCTCTGGCTGCTTCATACAGACTGACAGCTATGGCTGCTTCATGCAGACTGACAGCACCTTGCAGACTGACAGCTCCCTGCAGACTGGCAGCTCAGGCTGCTCCATGCAGACTGACAGCTCAGGCTGCTCCGAACAGGCAGGAGGCTCCGGCGGCGCTGTAGAGGGGGAAGGCTCTGATAGCGCTGAACAGGCGGGAGACTCCGACAGCGCAGGAGGGAAGGAAGGCTCTGGCTGTGCTGAACAGGCGGGAGACTCCGACAGCGCAGGAGGGAAGGAAGGCTCTGGCTGTGCTGAACAGGCGAGGCGCACAGAAGGCCTGGTGCGTGGTGCTGGAACTGGTGCTACAGGATTGAGGACACGCACAGGAAGCCTGGTGCGGGGAGCTGCTACCGGAGGACTGGTGTGTGAAGGTGGCACAGGATGGACTGGACCGTGAAGGTGTACTGGAGAGCTTGAGAGCAGGACTGGCACAGGACGTGCAAGGCTAGGTAGGTACACAGGAGGCCTGGTGCGTGAGGCTGGCACATTTTTCACCAGCCGACTAACACGCACCTCAGGACAAGTATGGAGCGCTGACATAGGTGCCATTAAATCCCCGACACGCTCCGTCGGATGAATCTTGTACCTAAAGCACCAAGCTAGCAACTCCCTCATTACTCTCCACTCCACCTTCCCCATTAACTCCTTCACAGTCTCTGCTTCGCTCACGTCTAACACCGGCTCTGGTTCAGGTCTCCTCCTTGGCTCCTCACGATAAACAAGGAGAGTTGGCTCTGGATAGACCGGACCGTGCAGGCGCACTGGAGCTCTTGAGCACCGAGCCTGCCCAACCTTACCTGGCTCGATGCCCACTCTAGCCCGGCCAATATGAAGGGCTGGTATGTGCCGCACCGGGCTATGCACCCGCACTGGAAACACCGTGCGCTTCATAGCATAACACGGTGCCTGCCCGGTCTCTCTAGCCCCCCGATAAGCACAGGGAGTTTGCGCAGGTCTCCAACCTGGCATAGCCATACTCTCTTTAAGCCCCAATAATTTTTTGGGGGTGCTTTTCGGGCTTCCTTGCCAACCGTGTTCCCTCGTATCGTCGACTCCTATCTCCGGCTGCCTCTGCTTCCCACGTCGTATACTCCATGCCTCTGCTGTCCATAACGTCCTCCCTTCGCTGTTCAAGCTGTCGCTGCCTGTTAACACGCTGCTCGGTCCGTGTGTGGTGGGTGATTCTGTAACGGCGTTCTTCGTTTGTAGAAAGAGAGTCGGACCGAAATGCAGCGTGTTTGTTACTCATGATCTTTAATGAATGAAAACGAAACGATACATGAAATAACTCAATACAAAAACAACAAACGGAACGTGAAACCTAATTACAGCCTATCTGGTGAAACTACACAGAGACAGGAACAATCACCCACAAAATACAAAGCGAAACCAGGCTACCTAAATACGGTTCCCAATCAGAGACAACGAGAATCACCTGACTCTGATTGAGAACCGCCTCAGGCAGCCAAGCCTAAACAACACCCCTAATCAGCCGCGATCCCAAATACTACAAACCCCAATACGAAAATACAATAACATAAACCCATGTCACACCCTGGCCTGACCAAATATATAACGAAAACACAAAATACAATGACCAAGGCGTGACAACCTGGACGTGGTTTGTCAGGACCTCCACCAGCCGAAGCTAAGTAGTAACATTAACATGATGCCTTCTAATTGCAGTCACTGTACTCATAATATACAAGAGAATGATCGCCTTACGGCAAGGATAGCTGTGCAGCAAGCTCAGCGTCAGACGCAATCATTAGGCAAGGGTAATTTCAGTGTAGGAAAGGATGAAACAGCGTCTGTGCCACCAGTAAGTACAGATAGTAGTATAAATCACTGCACACTCCCCGCAGCCAGACAACTTTCTCATGGCTTCTGGAGGGAAATGCTGTAGGAATGCTCAACCGGTGTCGCTCATTCAGCCGACAGAAACTTTCAAGCGGTTTTCCCCATTAGGCAGCGAGTCGGAGTCAGAGGCCGAGCCTTCTCTTGTCTCTACTCCTCCCATTACGGGGTCTGAGATGCCGAAGCCTCCCACCATTAGCTCTGACAAATAGAAAACCCAAGTCATTGGCGACTCAATTACCCGTAGTATTAGACTTAAAACTAATCATCCAGCGATCATACACTGTTTACCAGGTGGCAGGGCTACTGACGTTAAGACTAATCTGAAGATGGTGCTGGCTAAAGCTAAAACTGGCGAGTGTAGAGTATAGGGATGTTGTTATCCACGTATGTTTACCAAAGATGTTAGGATGAAACAGTCACCAAGCTCAACATAGCTTCAGTGTGTAAATCAACTTCAGTGTGTAAATCGGCATCGAGTAATTGTCTCTGGCCCCCTCCCTGTTAAGTGGAGTGGTGAGCTCTACAGTAGTCTCACAACTCAATCGCTGGTTGAAAACTGTTTTCTGCCCCTCCCAAAAGATAGAATTTTTAGATAATTGGCCCTCTTTCTGGGACTCACCCACAAACAGGACCAAGCCTGGCTTATTGAGGAGTGACGGACTCCATCCTAGCAGGAGGGGTGCTCTTATCTTATCTACAAACATAGACAGGGCTTTAACTCCCCCTGTTAGCCAGCCTGCCAGCTTGGTGGAGTCTGCCATCAGCACAGTCAGTGTAGTCAGCTCAGCTATTCCCATTGAGACTGTGTCTGTGCCTCGACTTAGGTTGGGCAAAACTAAACAAGGCAGTGCTCGCCTTAGCAATCTCACTGGAATAAAGACCTCAATTGCTGTCATTATTGAAAGAGATTGTGATATCTCACATCTCAAAACAGGGCTACTTAATGTTAGATCCCTCACTTCCAAGGCAGTTATGGTTAATGAACTAATCACTGATCATAATCTTGATTTGATTGGTCTGACTGAAACATGGTTTAAGCCTGATTAATTTACTGTGTTAAATGAGGCCTCACGTCCTGGTTACACTAGTGACCATATCCCCCACGCATCCCGCAAAGGCAGAGGTGTTGCTAACATTTATGATAGCAGATTTCAATTTACCCCCCAAAAAACAGTTTGTCTTTTGAGCTTCTATTCATGAAATCTATGCAGCCTACTCAATCACTTTTTATAGTTACTGTTTACAGGCCTCCTGGGCCATATACTGCGTTCCTCACGGAGTTCCCTGAATTCCTATCGGACCTTGTAGTCATGGCAGATAATATTCACATTTTTGGTGACTTTAATATTCACATGTACAAGTCCACAGACCCACTCTGTCACGACTTCTGCCGAAGTCGTTGCCTCTCCTTGTTTGGGCGGTGCTCGGCGGTCGACGTCACTGGTCTTCTAGCCATCATTGATCCATTTTTCATTCTCCATTGGTTTTGTCTTGTCTTCCTACACACCTGGTTTCAATCCCATTCATTACCCTCTGTTTCCCCTCATGTCTTTGTCAGAGATTCTTTTATGTCAGTGTTGTTTATGTTTGTATAGGTGCGCGACGGGTCCTCGTACCCATGTTTATTATGAATGTACATTTAGTGTTTGGAGCATGTTTAGTGGACATATATTAAAAAGACTCCATTACACTTGTTTTACTCTCCTGCGTCTGTCTTCCCTGTCACCTATACACACGACTCTGACACACTCCAAAAGGCTTTCGGGGCCATCATCGACTCAGTGGGTCTTGTCCAACATGTCTCCGGACCTACTCACTGCCACAGTCATACTCTGGACCTAGTTTTGTCCCTTGAAATAAATGTTGTGGATCTTAATGTTTTTCCTCATAATCATGGACTATCGGACCACCATTTTATTATGTTTGCAATCGCAACAAATAATCTGCTCAGACCCAAACCAAGGATCATCAAAAGTCATTGCTATAAATTCTCAGACAACCCAAAGATTCCTAGATGCCCTTCCAGACTCCCTGCGCCTACCCAAGGGCGTCTAAGTACAAAAAAACAGTTAACCACCTAACTGAGGAACTCAATTTAACCTTGCACAATACCCTAGATGCAGTCGCACCCCTAAAAACAAAAAACATTTGTCATAAGAAATACCCGAGCTCTGAAGCAAGCTTCCAGAAAATTGGAACGTAAATGGCGCCACATCAAACTGGAAGTCTTCCGACTAGCTTGGAAAGACAGTACCGTGCAGTATCGAAGAGCCCTCACTGCTGCTCGATCATCCTATTTTTCCAACTTAATTGTGGAAAATAAGAACAATCCGAAATTCCTTTTTGATACTGTCGTAAAGCTAACTAAAAAGCAGCATTCCCCAAGAGAGGATGGCTTTCACTTCAGCAGTGATAAATTCATGAACTTCTTTGAGGAAAAGATCATGAACATTAGAAAGCAAATTACGGACTCCTCTTTAAATCTACGTATTCCTCCAAAGATCAGTTGTCCTGAGTCTGCACAACTCTGCATGGACCTAGAATCAAGCGAGACACTCAAGTGTTTTAGTACTATATCTCTTGACACAAAATAATCATGGACTCTAAACCTTCAAGCTGCGTACTGGACCCTATTCCGACTAAACTACTGAAAGAGCTGCTTCCTGTGCTTGGCCCTCCTATGTTGAACATAGTAAACGGCTCTCTATCCACCGGATGTGTACCAAACTCACTAAAAGTGGCAGTAATGAAGCCTCTCTTGAAAAAGGCAAACTTGACCCAGAAAATATAAAGATCTATCGGCCTATATCAAATCTTCCATTCCTCTCAAAAAAATTGAAACAGCTGCTGCGCAGCAACTCACTGCCTTCCTGAAAACAAACAATCTATACGAACTGCTTAAGTCTGGCTTTAGACTCCATCATAGCACTGAGACTGCACTTGTGAAGGTGGTAAATTACCTTTTAACCTGTTACTCCTACCCCCTACTTTTTCGAACATTCTGTTAAAAATTGCGCAACATTTCAGTGCCCTGCTGCTCATGCCAGGAATATAGTATATGCATATGATTAGTATGTGTGGATAGAAAACACTCAGACGTTTATAAAACTGGTTAAATCACGGCTGTGACTATAACAGAACGTGCGTTTCATCGAAAAGCGCAGGAAAATCTGATCACTGAAAATGGAAATATATATCCATCCGCCACTTCAACCCATTGATAAAGGCGAACCATAATAAAAGGGGCTGAGGTTGCAATACCTACAGCTTCCACACGATGTCAACAGTCTTGTCATTTGCCTAGGCTTTGTTTCTTGGTCAAACGAAGAAGAGACAAGCCATTTGTTCAGGTCTCCGACCGGATATTTTGGTTGAGATTTACCCGGACATTATTTCCAGACGGACAGCTAAAGAATATACATCGCCTCGTGATCAATTTGATCGCTTATTAACGTGTACTAATACCTAAAGTTGCATTACAAAAGTATTTCGAAGTGTTTTGTGAAAGTTTATCGTCAACTTTTTTAATTTAAAAAAATTACGTTACGTTATAAGACGCTATTTTTTTTTGTTTATCACACAGTCTTCATAGATCGATATCTAGGCTATATATGGACCGATTTAATCGGAAAAAAAGACCCAATAGTGATTATGGGACATCTAGGAGTACCAACAAAGAAGATGGTCAAAGGTAATGAATGTTTTATATTTTATTTGTGCGGTTTGTGTAGCGACGACTATGATAATTATTTTGTTTACGTCCCCTGTGGGTCTTTTGGGGTGTTACATGCTATCAGATAATAGCTTCTCATGCTTTCGCCGAAAAGCATTTAAAAAATCTGACTTGTTGCCTGGATTCACAACAAGTGTAGCTTTAATTCAATACCCTGCATGTGTATTTTAATGAACGTTTGAGTTTTAACTAGTACTATTAGCATTTAGCGTAGTGCATTTGCATTTCCAGATGTCTAGATGGGACGCCTGCGTGTCAGGTAGGAGCAAGAGGTTAATGGCGTTCGACCGAGGCTCTGCATCTGCCCTCGTGCTCCTAGACCTTAGTGCTGCTTTTGATACCATCGATCACCACATTCTTTTGGATAGATTGGAAACCCAAATTGGTCTGCACGGACAAGTTCTGGCCTGGTTCAGATCTTATCTGTCGGAAAGATATCAGTTTGTCTCTGTGGATGGTTTGTCCTCTGACAAATCAACTGTAAATTTTGGTGTTCCTCAAGGTTACGTTTTAGGACCACTTTAGTTTTCACTGTATATTTTACCTCTTGGTGATGTCATTCGGAAACATAATGTTAACTTTCACTGCAATACGGATGACACACAGCTGTACATTTTGATGAAACATAGTGAAGCCCCAAAATTGCCCTCGCTGGAAGCCTGTGTTTCAACATAAGGAAGTGGATGGCTGCAAATGTTCTATTTTTAAACTCGGAAAAAACAGAGATGCTTGTTCTAGGTCCCAAGAAACAAAGAGATCTTCTGTTGAATCTGACAATTAATCTTGATGGTTGTACAGTCGTCTCAAATGAAACTGTGAAGGACCTCGGCGTTACTCTGGACCCGGATCTGTCTTTTGACGAACATATCAACACTGTTTCAAGGACAGCTTTTTTCCATCTACGTAAAATTGCAAAAATCAGAAACTTTCTGACCAAAAATGATGCAGAAAAATGTATCTATGCTTTTGTCACTTCTAGATTAGACTACTGCAATGCTCTACTTTCCGGCTACCCGGATAAAGCACTAAATAAACTTCAGTTAGTGCTAAACACGGCTGCTAGAATCTTGACTAGAACCAAATAATTTGATCATATTACTCCAGTGCAGCCTCCCTACACTGGCTTCCTGTTAAGGCAAGGGCTGATTTCAAGGTTTTACTGCTAACCTACAAAACATTACTTGGGCTTGCTCCTACCTATCTTTCCGATTTGGTCCTGCTGTACATACCTACATGTACGCTACGGTCACAAGACGCAGGCCTCCGTACTGTCCCTTGAATTCCTAAACAAATAGCTGGATGCAGGGCTTTCTCCTATAGAGCTCCATGTTTATGGAATGGTCTGCCTACCCATGTGAGAGACGCAGACTCGATCTCAACCTTTATGTCTTTATTGAAGACTCATCTAGATCCTATGATTGAGTGTAGTCTGGCCCAGGAGTGTAAAGGTGAATGGAAAGGCACTGGAGCAACGAACCACCCTTGCTGTCTCTGCCTGGCCGGTTCCCCTCTCTCCACTGTGACTGGGTCTCTCTCTCTCTCTCTCTCTCTCTCTCTCTCTCTCTCTCTCTCTCTCTCTCTCTCTCTCTCTCTCTCTCTCTCTCTCTCTCTCTCTCTCTCTCTCTCTCTCTCTCTCTCTCTCTCTCTCTCTCTCTCTCTCTCTCTCTCTCGTTTATCTTTAACATACAATCTGTGGAAATTATTAGAATAGAAAGGTTCAGAACTTTTGTGAAATATCTCAGAACGGTGGAAAAATATATGGCAGCTGGAAATCAAAACTGGATGGTCTTCAGAGATAGATGGGAGTGGTTGAAGGCTGGGACTAAAAACAAACAAAATATAACGAATGCAAATTATACTGTATCCATAAAATGTATATAGTATGTATAAACTGGAAGTAGAAGCTTAAGTATTGTTGTTAATTACTCCAATTAGCAGAGGGGTGGTAGGGTTAGGGCCAAATAATAAAGATAGAACAAAAATATATGGGGGATTGGAAATGATGCAGACAATTACATTGATAGAAGCCACAATCTGCAATATTATAGCTGATCTGCTCCTTAAAAATAAAAATAAACATTCAAAAAATTCAAATAGCTTGATGACGAGTTAGTTATTTGAATCAGCTGTATTTCAGTCAGCTTGAATCACATGCAGCAAATATTGTGCATTAACATTGATGAAGGAGTGAACAGCACACAACTTACAGGAACAACTTGTTGGTCAATTTCCTGATATGCCAGCTCAAAACAAAGGAGAGAATGTTGAATGAATGAACGTGTGCCACATTTTGGTGCTTTTATCACAAACTGAATGTTTATTACGCTTAGGCACCCAACTATTGAGGAATAGCCGTTCGAGGGGTGGTGTTGTTAACTCTATTCAATCATATTAAAGCATTCAAAGTCCTGTGGACAGTTTGGATGCCCTCATGTGTTCTCAGTCAAGATAGATATGCTACCCAGTTATTGTTGCCAAACAAATGGATCTAGAAGTGGTGTTACATATTATCCAGATATGCTCTTCGAATTGAGGCCCAATCACTTGAGGCCCAATCACACTACAATAATATATTCTAACGACAATGAGATCATTATTGACTTTGGCAGGGATTACAGAAGAAATGGGTAAAACATGCATGCGGATGTCTGCCATAACATCAAACAGATTAATTCATACAATGGCTTTCTCCAGTCGACAGGTCCTAAAACTCACTTGGCCCTTGTCCTTTAGCCTCTTTGTGGTCCATTTTAGGCTAAGTGGTGTTAGTTGAACTCCAATTCCACTACTCCTATCCTAAGCAATGGCAGGATAATGGGCCTAGGAATTGCCAGGGACCTCACAATATGATAATATCACAATACTTAGGTGTCAATACGATATGTATTGCGATTATCACGATTCTGTATGTATTGCGATTCGACAATGTGATTTTACTGCGATTGGATGTTCCACACATATTACTCATTATATGTCTGAGAGAGACGACAGAGAGCATGAGAACATTTGTTTTAAAGCAGGTACAGCCGACTACCGCTAGCTACTGCTATCTATAATTTCAAAATAATCAAAATAATCAATACTTAATATTGCAATATGTAACTGTATAGATATTTCCCTCATCACTACAGGACAAGCAGTAATAACAATCTGCTATGGTAAGATTGGCTTCCTCCTACTGTCTCTGTTGCTACATGATACTACACCTCCTCACATGCCCTCCACCCTATAGATAGCACTGGGGGCTCACACTACAGTTCCTCACTGCTGCTTGTTGGGCTAGGCCCATGGCACTTTCTGCTTAGTCTCGAAAACCCGATCCTAGGCAACACAGTGATTAGGGTCTGGTTTCAATGATGGACTCTTTTGGCATAGAGGAACTACATCACTGCGTACAATGATAAGGGGGAGGGAGGGGGATCAGGGCTCTCCCAACTAATACCAAGGCAGCCATCCAGCCGGTCACAATTCAAAAACAAAGTTTGTGCGCAAAACCTTTGCAGTGGTTTAAGTTAAGGTAGTTGATGCCAACTAGCCACTTGCAAACAGCACTAATTAAAAATAACTTCTGTGATCTCCATCTTGCTAGCTACTATTCTGCATTTTATTCTAGCGGATAAAGTAGCGACGTAGGAAGTGACGTAGGTTCTCTATGCCAAAAGAGTCCATCATTGAAACCAGACCGTAGTCACTGTGTTGCCTAGGATTGCGTTTTTACCCCTCCTGATGGAGTTTACTAAAACCAAATTGAACCAGCTAAGTGTGAAATTGGGAAAGACACATTCTAGAAACAATTTCTTGAAGTTATTAGCATGGTATTTACTGGCATTAGGCCAGTAAATACTATGTTTACGGAGCACCACACACCCCACTACTACACCAGGCACAGCCAGATACGGGCTAGGCCTAGTGTCAGCCTCGTGGCTTAGTGGAGTTGCACATAGCATTGAATTACACTATTCTGGGGTTTCCGGTTTCTGCTAAGGATGATTGGCTGCAAAGCATATTCTCTTTGGATTGTTTCCTTTGCAATGGGTGAAAACAAAATACAAGCTCATTTCAGTCCAACTAACAATAAGGCAATCTCAAAATAGACACACTAAATATTGGCTAAGAGGGTAAAACAGGAACAAGAGCCATAGCTTTGATGAGGACGAGTGGAAATGTGCAGAATCAATCTGAATCTACTGTATGAGAGTAAACAGAAGCTTGAGGTAACCTATGAATATCCACAACTGAGACTGACATAGACACAGGTTGGTACATGCTCGAACTGTACATTGGCATTGACTTACAGCATGACCAAGAAGCATCCAAACTCATGGAACAATATAAAGGTATCTGTTCAGCTGAGAAATTAATGTAGCCTTTGTAGGTATAGACATATATAAAATGTTTTTTTTTGTTGTGGTATAAGAGGTACAACAAACATTTAGATGTTACTCAACAAAGAATAATGGGTTACATAAACAAGATGGAAATGTCAGATTCAGGCCATGCGGGTAGGGGTGGTTTAATTAGCTATTGTGGAATGAACAGTGATGACATACAAAGATCTCTTTGTGAACTCCTTCTAAGATAGACATTCTAGCCAAATGCTGCTGAGAATGCTGTGAATGCTGTGAATGTGGAATCCTTTTTCAAGGCCATAATCTCTGCTACCATCTACGGGCCCTCCATGCACTGAACACCCCACACGTGCACAGAAGCACACACACACACACACACAGAAGCACGTGCACATGTGCGCTAGGCCAGTCCTGGTTAATCTTTTCACTGGATTAGTGGAATCATGCCTTGGCCCAGTAATGGGCACTGACTGTTTTGTTGATATATCACTGGGAACTGTGTCTGTGAGTGGTAGGTGCAGATTTTTACAACCCACCAAACTTAAGTCAGAACTGCCTCCTGTGGTTACTGCTGGGGGGTTGTTCTTAAGAGCTAGGGTAACGTAGTGGCTTGATGTCAGACTGGAACCTAGTAAATATTGACCTCAATACTGACTAACCACTTATGCTGAGTTTAGACGAGGGGTGCAAAAAACATCATACCAGTCGTTATAGCAGGACAAGAAAGCAAGAAAGAGGGTGACAGGAAGCAAGGCAGCACGACAGTATGCGTTGCTATGGTGATTTCAGTAAACAAACTTTGCAAGTCAACATTCGGTAGAAAACAACCCTATGCTCAGACGTTGAAATATTTGAATTCTGGAGGAAAGTTCTGTCTACTGTGGTGCCTGACAGTATTCACCGCCAGCCTCAACGGCATTTACCGTCGTGCTCTGATTGAAAACAATGACATCCGGTTGGCCGTGTCACCTGAATTTGGACAGCCATGGGTGAGTAATTACTCTGTAATTGAGTCGGTGTGGTTTCGGGCAAATTCCCCTGCATATTCCACTCAACCAATGAGAACATTAACATATTATTGCCATAAAATATCAAATCAATACAAACAGAAGATGCAGGACAGATAATTCAAAAGTTTGACTTTAGATCTGATGAGGGTAGGCCGATCATTTCATACCAGCATGAATGACGATAAAAATGCCCAAAAAATATGCAATTATGGGCCAGCAAAACATGTTGAACAACATAGTATCGTGATAGCACGGGGAGGAAACTTCACAGTGGCATAGCATCCTGTTCCATACTTGTTCCAGGTTTTTTTAAACCTGTCACTGATATTCACACTTCTACTCAATACAACACATATGGCATTTAACTTCCCACTGTTCACTGTATAACAGAATACTGCATATAATGGCAGAGGCCTACCCATTTGAAAAGGCCTACCTGTGATTTGGCTGGAGGAATGGCAGAAAGAATATACATGCCATTGTGTCAGTAAGAGGAAATCTCACACACCTACTCATTCAAGGGTTTTTCTGAAATTGTTTATTATTTTCTACATTTTAAAATAATAGTGAAGACATCAAAAATATGAAATAACACACTCTTCACATTCTCTCTAACAGCTTCATGAGGTAGTCACCTGAAATGAGTAGGTGTGTCCAAACGTTTGACTGTATACTGTATGTAAAGTGTCAAATTGAATCAACTCTATATCTGACATGGTACAGGTGTCTCCTTTATTAAGCCCAGAACCATGTGTGTAACGTGTATACTTTTGTTTTCGAAGTAGATTTGTTTCAGACTACCAACAATCCCTTTGTGTGACCCTGATTTAGATCACTGCAGTAAAAAGTTAAACACATTAGGCACCAAACAGAATGTAAGGAGCACCAGAAAGAGATAGATTTCTGATTGTTTAGGCTTACATTAGGCCTATATAGTTATACAGGGATTAAACGATATACCATGTATCAACTTTGCTCGCTCTGCGCGCTTCTCCAATGTGTCAAATGTACAAATTTAACATCGGGAGACTGATCAGGGTCTCCAACTCCACATTTGAAAAGCTGATGGAATAGATGTGCATGAAGAGCAGATGGAGAGAGGCACAGGTGAGTGATGGCTGGAAGGGGATGTAAACTGGCAGATTACAGCTGCCACACGTGATATGTGCATGAAAGTGAAGTGGACATTATTGAACAGGCACATACAAGAGAAGAGTTGCTGTTGCTTAAAAAAATGTAACAGGATTTTTTTTTTTTTAAACATCATAAACATTTTATAACAGCCGCCAGCAGGTTAGATCGGTCTGGCTGAAAAATGTTGTAGTATCGTATGAAACAATCATTAGTAGCCAACATAAACACGTATACTAAATAATATATGTAAAGACAAGATTAATAAATCAAGAATAGTGTGATGGGTATAGGGTGATAACAATATTAGTGTGATGACAATATTAGCCTATCACTTGTGAATGATGCCCAGCATAAGGCAAGAAATAAATACTTTTTTTGCCAACTTTTTCGAATCATAGTCCCACACCTCATGTAGCCCATCCCATAGGCCTTTATGTTTGATAAGGTTTGTGTCACAACTAAAGTGACCAAATAACTTCTTAAAATTCAGCACATTAATCTGCTTTACAAGGGGTGTAAGAGCCTAACTGTCATACATAAAGAGTGTGTGAGTTTCAAGTTTGGGGGAGATCATTTTCACCATAAAATGCACCTTTAAAATAAAAGAATTACATGCAAAATTGCATTTGCGGTCTCTTTTGATAATGGTGTTTTCCACTAATGGAACATTTTCACTTATAGCCTACTACCATGTGTGCATTGCTGAGTTTATAACGTGAATAAATAAACTAATAGTTTATCAACATTTAAAGCTAAATGTTCTAATCTGTTGCTTAAATGTAATGTAAATGTTGCGTCAGCCACAATGCTTTTTTTTATGCTAGTGGTTGTATTCATTTGGGATCTATTGCATCCCACAATAGTCTCTATTGCATCCCACAATAGTCCCTATTGTATCCCACAATAGTCCCTATTGTATCCCACAATAGTCTCTATTGCATCCCACAATAGTCTCCATTGCATCCCTCAATAGTCTCTATTGCATCCCACAATAGTCTCTATTGCATCCCACAATAGTCCCTATTGTATCCCACAATAGTCTCTATTGCATCCCACAATAGTCTCTATTGCATCCCACAATAGTCCCAGACTATGTTTGGAATATTTGTTTCACGCACAGAATAGGTCAACTTTTGTACTATGGGGGATAGTAGACTGACATTGACACATTTTGCTGTTCGTTAGGCCTACTCATCTTGTTGGCTGACGAAAAGTACATGTGGACAGTTCAATATGCACCTCGGAATTGTATAAGGACACGCGCAGTTGCGTCCCATATCTATCTTCACTTGTAGCCTGTGAGAATGACCCAATCACGTGATGCAGACCCATGTGAGAGGTTCTTCGTAGCGCGCAGCACTCAGGGAGAAGGGTACAATTTAGCACACTGGGCCAAGGGCACAATGGCCACAAAAGGCATGGATCTTTTTAGGATGCATTACGGCCACACAATGGGGATGCAGCCGTGAAATTCGAGGCAATATCAAGTGCTTGTCAAATTGTGAATGAGAGACTGATAAAGTGTGTACAGCCTGCGCAAAAAAACTAAGAGAGCATCACTAGAGTTGCATCATGCAGCTTTACAACGTATTACAAATCTAAACATATAACTCTAAATTAAGCATATAGGAGGACCTATTTCTTTGTTAACCGCTCAACACAGAATAGCCTCATGTGCACACTCCCTCAAATCATTTGGAGAAAATATCCTTTCCATTTTATTCAGCTTTGTTCAATTGTATTTTTCATAATATAAAATAATATAAAATAATGCCACGGAATTCTAAGCAAATCTTGTCTGCTAAATGAACTAGTGTAGCCCACAGCCATTTGGCATAGCCAGATCAGGACAACTATGCAACTCTGTTCTTCTGATGTAGACTACATTTTCTTCATATCATGATTCTTTAGACCTGTCTAGAATAAATGACAGAGTCATTGTGAAGGTGTAGGCTATATTACATGGCTGTATTAGACTTTTTAAAATGTAGATGTTACAAAGGTCTGCATCAGTGGCTTGTAGGTTGTGTGTGGAAGCCAGGAAATGCTAAATGTGTTTATGTTAATTCACGTCAATTACCATAAGACCGACAGTTATTTCTTTGACAATCACTGGGCTGACAAATTTTCGTGACCGCCACAGCCCTACGTGGCAACACTAATCCCTGCTACTCCAAATACTGCATGGCTGGCATTCTGAAATGTGCTCTTGTAGACGCCTGGTTAGTTGTGAGATATGCACCGCTAACACCCTCCCGAAAACAACAATGAGAGCAAAAGTACACAGTGGACACGGCAATCTACTTTCAGATTCATTATAGAGCTTTGGGAAATGTCCATTAGGGCCTACATGCTGTTTTTGTTTGTCTGTCTCTCACCCATACCTCCTCTTGAGTGTCTTACCACAATGCACAAGTGAGAGTCACAGTGACACTTTCCTCATTCACTCACTGTGATAACTGGAATTTAGTCTACCCGGTAGGTCTATGCTACACACTGCTACACACTGTCTGTGACGGTAACTGAATAACTTTGTAACTGATGGCTACGGATGAAGACCACCATGAGAAACATAAATAAGTTCAAACTTATTTAAATCAAATTGTATTGGTCACGTACACATGGGTGGCAGATGTTATTGTGAGTGTAGCGAAATGCTTGTAAATAGGCCTACATTCATTTTTCATTCATTTTTATTAACTTTATCTTCATGTAGATAAACTTGACCTAATTGCGGTACTGTTTACCAGTGATCATAAGCAATTGTTTTGCAAACGTAGTCTGTCTACATCTCTTCCTCATTCCAACTGTCGTTTGATTCTCAAGCAGCTAATCCGCTAGATGTGTGGGATGTAGAAGCGCTAGCCTATAGGCTATGGCACTTCAGTAAAAAAAATGCTTGATGTGTGGACTTTCTTTTATACAATGCATGTTTTCATTGCTTGCTTGTCTCTTTTCAAGCTGCAATACGTAACTTTTGAGGGCGACCCGACCAAATCCACGTATAAAATGTGAGTTATAGATCTGTCATTCTCATTGAAAGCAAGTCTATGAAGCGGTATATCTGTTCTATGTGCACTATTTCTATGCTTCCCGTTCTTAAGTTTAGTTTTTGGGTGGTTTACTTTCGGTTTTGTACACCAGCTTCAAACTGCTGAAAATACAATATTTTTGGTTTTGGAAAATATATTTCACAGTGGTTAAGATGGTACAATGATTCTTTACACTATACTTGCTTGTTTTGTCAGAAACTGAAATTAGGCGAACTATTAGAATTTTAGCAACCGGGAAATGGTGCAGCAATTTCAAAAAGTGCACCTTTAAAAAAGGTTGGATGTGTCTGACTATTCATGAATTATTAAACAGCAGCTAACAAAGTTGTTTTGACTCGGAGGTCTATAATGCACTAATGTTGTGCCAAATGGACAATGCTACCAATCCTATCCAACTTGGCATGATATAATTTGATACGGAATCTTTTCTTAATTTATAGACTAATCAACACTGATAAAAAGGCTATGGACATGTTCCATGTATATGTTTCTATTTGAATGATTGTCAATTTCATCTTCATACTATCGCATAGCTGTCTCTCCCCTTCATACATTCCTTGTCAATTCATTATCTTATACCTTACTTTCGGAAAGGTTTTTTAATAAGTTTTAACCTCTAATGACTCCCCATCCCGCATGAGGGAGCGTAATCATCGACTGACACTAATTAGCATAATGCAACGGACATAAATATTCCTAGAAAATATTCCTATTCATGAAAATGACAAGTGAAATATATTGAGACACAGCTTAGCCTTTTGTTAATCACCCTGTCATCTCAGATTTTCAAAATATGCTTTACAGCCAAAGTCACGGAAATCAGAAAAGCAATCAAATTAAATTGTTTACCTTTGATGAGCTTAGGATGTTTTCACTCACGAGACTCCCAGTTAGATAGCCAATGTTCCTTTTTTCCAAAAATATTATTTTTGTAGGCGTAATAGCTCCGTTTGTTCTTCACGTTTGGCTGAGAAATCACCCAGAAAATATTCCAAATTAGCTCCATAATATCGACAGAAACATGGCAAACGTTGTTTATAATCAATCCTCAAGGTGTTTTTCAAAGATCTATTCAATAATATATCCACCGGGACAATTGGTTTTTCAGTATGACCGATTGGAATAATGGCTACCTCTGTATTTTACACGAGAATCACTCTGGGAGCCATCAGGTGACCAGTTACGAAATGTAGCCGCTTACGGGTATTCTTCAACATAAATGCGTAAAACTACGTCACAATGCTGTAGACACCTTGGGGAATACGGAGAAAAAGTAATCTGGTTGATAGCCCATTCACTGCTCAATAGGGACGCATTGGAACGCAGCGCTTTCAAAACATGAGGCACTTCCAGATTGTATTTTTTCTCAGGCTTTCGGCTGCAATATCAGTTCTGTTATACTCTCAGACAATATTTTTACAGTTTTGAAACCTTTAGAGTGTTTTATATCCTAAGCTGTCAATTATATGCATATTCTAGCATCTTATCCTGACAAAATATCCCGTTTACTACGGGAACGTTATTTTTCCAAAAATGAAAATACTGCCCCCTATTCACAAAAGGTTTTAAGGAAGGGAGAAATATTTGCTTGAGTCTGACATACTGGTGGCTTTGATTGACCGGTCCTTTTACGTGGGTGTGCGTGTCAGTTCACTGATTCTCTCTATAGGCCTATATGTCCATTCAGAAAGTTCTCTAAAGTAGCCTGTCTGAACTCTCTCTTTAATAAGAATCAAACGCTCCTGTCATGTTTTCATCTTGTAAAAGGCCTTTTAGGAAAGGCCCTTTCTCACCAAGTCCGTTATTTTCATCAGACACATTCGGAAGAAGAAGAAAAAATATGATAAACGAATATCGTCCTCCAAAAATCAATGATTTATTCGTAACATGTTAGATACATCTTCGCATGCGAAAATAGGATATTGACCAATAGAAATGTAACGGTTCTCTTGGTGTGAAGGAGAGTCGGACCAAAATGCAGCGTGTAGATTGCGATCCATGTTTTAATAAACAAACGTAACACGAATCTAAATACAAACACTACAAAAAACAATAAACGTAACGAAAACCGAAACAGCCTATACTTGTGTACACTAACACATAGACAGGAACAAGGACACTAAGGACAATCACCCACGACAAACTCAAAGAATATGGCTGCCTAAATATGGTTCCCAATCAGAGACAACGATAAACACCTGTCTCTGATTGAGAACCACTCCAGACAGCCATAGACTTTGCTAGATCACCCCACTAGCTACAATCCCAATATATACACACCACATACAAAAACCCATGCCACACCCTGGCCTGACCCAATACATGAAGATAAAAGCAAAATACTTCGACCAGGGCGTGACAGAACCCCCCCCCTAAGGTGCGGACTCCCGAATGCACCTCAAAACAATAGGGAGAGTCCGCCGGACGTGGACCCCACTCAGTCAATGTCTTAGTCCCCTCTCCTCGCGTCCCTGGATAGTCCACCCTCGCCACCGGCCATGGCCTAGTAGTCCTCACCCAGAACCCCACTGGACTGAGGAGCAGATCGGGACTGAAGGGCAGCTCGGGACTGAGGCAGCTCGGGACTGAGGGAAAGCTCGGGAGTGAGAGAAAGCTCGGGAGTGAGAGGAAGCTCAGGCAGGTAGATAGATCTACCAGATCCTGGCTGACTGGCGGATCTGGCGGATCCTGGCCGACTGGCAGATCCTGGCCGACTGGCAGATCCTGGCAGATCCCGGCTGACTGGCGGATCTGGAAGAGTCTGGTTGACTGGCAGATCTGGAAGAGTCTGGCTGACTGGCAGATCTGGAAGAGTCTGGCTGACTGGCGGATCTGGAAGAGTCTGGCTGACTGGCGCATCTGGAAGAGTCTGGTTGGCTGGCAGATCTGGAAGAGTCTGGTTGACTGGCAGATCTGGAAGAGTCTGGTTGACTGGCGGATCCTGGCAGACTGAAAGATCTGGCTGCTCCATGCTGACTGGCGGCTCTGGCTGCTCCATGTAGGCTGGCAGCTCTGGCGGCTTCTTACAGACTAGCAGCTCTGGCGGCTCCGTGCAGACTGGCAGCTCCTTGCAGACTGGCAGCTCCATGCAGACTGGCATCTCCTTGTAAATTGGCAGCTCCTTGCAGACTGAGAGGCGGGAGACTCCGACAGCGCAGGAGAGGCGAGGCGCACTGTAGGCCTGATGCGTGGTGCTGGCACTGGTGGTACTGAACCGAGGACATGCACAGGAAGCCTGGTGCGGGGAGCTGCTACCGGAGGGCTGGGGTGTGGAGGTGGTACTGGATAGACCGGACCGTGCAGGCGCACTGGAGCTCTTGAGCACCGAGCCTGCCCAACCTCACCTGGTTGAATACTCTCGGTCGCCCTGCCAGTGCGGCGAGGTGGAATAGCCCGCACTGGGCTATGCAGGCGAACCGGAGACACCGAGCGCAAGGCTGGTGCCATGTAAGCCGGCCCAAGAAAACGCACTGGGGACCAGATGCGTAGATGTAGTTTGTTAATAAGAAATTTGTGGAGTGGTTGAAAAACGAGTTTTCATGTCTCCAACCTAAGTGTATGTAAACTTCTGACTTCAACTGTATGTATTACAAGCTTACTAGACCTACCACACATGCCTTTGATTTAGGCCTATACAGTGTAAAAAACAGTAAGAACACTTTCCTAATATTGAGTTGCACCCCTCCTTTTGCCCTCAGAATATCCTCAGTTTTTTTGGGGCATGGACTCTACAAGGTTTTCAAAGCTGGCCCATGTTGACTCCAATGCTTCCCACAGTTGTCAAGTTGGCTTGATGTCCTTTGGGTGGTGGACCATTCTTGATACAGAAACTGTTGAGTGTGAAAATCCCAGCAGTATTGTAGTTCTTGACACAAACCAGTGTGCCTGGCACCTACTACCATAACCCGTTCAAAGGCTCTTAAATCTTTTGTCTTGCCCACAAACCCTCAATGGCACACATACATGTCTCAATTGTCCTCCATGTCACATCCATGTCTCAAGGCTGAAAAATCCTTCTTCATGCAGATTCTGCAAACGTTTTTGTTACAAACTGTTTACTCCAAATGGAAAACGCAAGCAAGAGTTTCTATTAGACAAATTCAGGTAGGTCCCGTTTCGTTCCATTTGCTTCAGTTTGGTTCTTGAACGGTTTCCATAATGAATAAACCCCAGGGGTGTAGGCTAATCATTAGTACAAATAGTTCAAACAAAAATGTTGATTGGACCAAAACATTAGGAACACCTGACAATTGAGACTTGGATTGTGTATGTGTGCCATTCAGAGGGTGAATGGGCAAGACAAAATATTTAAGTGCCTTTGAGCCAAGTATGCTAGTAGGTTCCAGGCGTACTGGTTTGAGTGAGTCGAGAACTGTAACACTGGTTTGGTTTCTGCACTCAACAGTGTGTATCAAGAATGGTCCACCACCCAAAGGATATTGAGCCAACTTTTGAAAAAAAACACACTGCCACTAATAACAATAAGTCACTCAGGAACTAATAAACCAAATAATTGTTTAGCCATTTGAAAATTCTCACAAGTCTTTTAAAGACATAGCCTATTTCCCAGCTTTTACACAAGCATCAGAGTGAGTATGGTTATAGACAACAACTGACAATAACCAAAGGTTACTGTTACTAACAAACACATTAGATAGGGGAAATCCACAAATGTTCATGGGGATTACAGGTGTTAAATTAAAGCTACAGTCCTATATTAGGTGAAATTAGTTAAATATAACTTACAAATGTCTCATGCTTAGTATAACTGTATCATATTGTCATAATGGAAGATCTCAGGCTCTAATAGTCCATTGTTTATGTTTTCCTATAATTTGAGTGTGAACAAACAGGCCCCGAAATATGTCTAATAACACCAGCTTGATCTATGAATTATAGGATGATGAGCTACGCTATTTCCCCAGGCTGACCAAACCCAATCCCTCAGTTTACCAAACAGTGTCAGGATGTTGAAACGGCAGAATGTGCCTTTAATATTGGTTGACCTCTTTAAGCTAAGTTAACTTGTTGAGAAATGTCCAACGTTGCTTTATGAAACCACAGAGACTTCTTCTATATTGATGAAGCCCTGACATCATTGAATGGATATGTTGATGATTCTCACAGCATCTAATGTCTGAGAATCGTCAACATATCCATTCCATGATGTCATAACAACAACTAGGGAAGTAGCTTACCGTTAACGTTATCTGACACTGCCACGTGTTGAGTAGCAATGTTGAAATTGGTTTTAAATATCTGTAACCACCGCACAACTGTAGCATGAGTTAATTCAAAAAGAAGTAACGGTGATATTACAAATAGTAAGTACAGCCAGTTGCAGATAACCTGTTATAACTGGAGTGAATAAGCTAACACTGTGTGGGCAAGCGGTTGAAATGGCTATTTATCTCGTCCTTCTTACCAAAATGTGTATCATACTCGGAGTAAACAACTAGCTAACCACCAAGCTAATTTTAATTAACTTTAGTAAAGTCAAGGCAAAAAATCATATATTTCAGCATCCACACATGGCTAGCCTAAGTTACGTGCCCATGTCTTTACTGTGGGTTAACATTAAAGTTGATTGATGCTCCTATTCAAACTACTGAACGTACCAAGAAAGCTAGCTATAATAATGTATGATCATCTTATTGCAATGTTTTGTGTCATTGGTTGCTTACCATAGCGTGGTGTCGTATAGATCGGGTGGCAGGTTGTGTCAATTCGGAATTTTCAGTTGCATCACCTTGTCTGAAGTCTTCCTCTTCGCGGAGTTTCTTCCCTCCTCCTTTTTTCTCAATCATTTTCTACGCCCACGAGGGGTCTTGAATTATGAGCTGCTGCGCGTGCATTGATCCAGCCACCTACAAATAATACTAATAGGATAATTAAAATGATTCATTTAATATGATCTATACGGCCGCCACAACCTGTTTAATCAAAGTCCCATCCAAGACCCCATTTCTAGTAAGCTACCTTGTTATTCACCGACCTGTTAGAATGGACATGTCTTGTCCTGTGGTGTAAAATTAAACACAACAAAGTAGCCTAGGGTAAGCTTGTCCGGCTGAACTGAAACTGTGGAATACCCCCCCCCCCCCCCCACAAACAGATGATGATGATGATGATGATGATGATGATGATGATAAGCGATAGCCTACTATCATGCATGATGATCACACTTTAGGTCATGCAGGTTTTCTGACATATTTTTGAAGCCTGCGTGCGTGCACATGCTGAGAACGAAATAGGTCCTTTGTGTGATAAATCGGTCTGCAAGAAACAGAAAAGCTTAAGCTATAGCCTACTATGCATTGTAATTTAGCCATCCTATATCATGGAATGAGCAATGACAATCTCGGGATTATGTCAAATCTAATAGCTGTCTACAAGTATGTATGTATCATTCACAGGATGTCTTTGCCAATGTCAGTGGAGAGAGACAGCTGTGGTGTTCAAATGATGATAATGGCATCCACATGTCATTGAAGAAAGAGAGCTATTTCATTCAGAAAAAAAGAGGTTAAGAAAATGAGTAGGCTAAAGGATGAAATCTAATTCGGAGATAGATAATGATTTACCTCGTTGTTAAAACAGGCGGGAGGCAGAGTCGTGGGGGATTTCAGAGAAGGCAGTGCGCTGCGTAGTGGCAAGTTTCGACAATACAGACTGGGGAGAGAGAGAGGCTTCCCATTGTATTACATGGGCCCTGTTCTCTGTTGTAATACTTATAAAATGCAGCTTTGCATCGTTCCAGGGCTTGCTCTAGCCGCTTTGACGGCCGTAAAAGGGTATTTGGTTGGGGTGCCCTCCACCTCGCTGCAAAACATTTTTAGGTGAGAACCATTTAATTTCCTGCAATTCAACACATTTTGCTATGGGGAATAAAGAAAATGTTGCCGCTAAAAAGCAAGATTTCTGCAATTCTACCTACTAATTCGCAAAGGGGCAGGGATTAACAAAAGCTATCCCTGTTTTACAGCAAATATCCTGCAATTACCCATTTTGCCGTTGGGTGGAGAGCAGTGGGGAACCGCCTGGGCCCTCTACTCCCTCAGAGAGGGCCTAAGGATAAATACACATTTTTTAAATCTTTATTTAACTAGGCAAGTCAGTTAGGAACAAATTCTTATTTTCAATGATGTCCTAGGAACAGTGGGTTAACTGCCCTGTTCAGGGGCGGAATGACAGATTTTTGCCTTGTCAGTTTGGGGATTCGATCTTGCAACCTTTCGGTTACTAGTGCAACACTAACCACTAGGCTACCTGCCACCCCATAAAACTGTATATATTATAATTTGTCATTTTGTCTTAATTGTAAGGATCTTCCTATTGAATTTATTCAGTTTGTGTTGGAAAAAGAAGAGTTAATATCCAAGAGAAAAAAATATCCCAAATTTTTCTTTGGCCATCCCTTGGTAGAAATAATCAAGCTGGGCTCAATGCTCATTGGCTAGGCCCTCAGGCTTTGAATAGAAAACAACAGCCAATGACACTGACTTAAATTAAAGCAGCATTTTGGAATGACAGTAGAATCAACCAATCACAAATTGTCTTGTAATAGGTGGGACAATTGTATGATGCTTCAAGGCCCTCTACAGGGCCTAAGAATACGTCACTTATTCAGAGCCAATAACGAGCCTTATCTTGTTTTCTCACGCTTGGGCCTAGTATGTAACGATGGCGATGGAAACTGCAGAGAGAGTAATTGAGGACGATGTTGCGGCTAAAGTGTTTTCAACACTAGCTTTTAATGAAAAGTTCAATCTTGTACAGACCGGGAGACCTAACTCCTGCACTGCCTGATTTGGTGCAACCAGGAAAGAGTTTTGAAAGGCATTTTCAAGTTAATAATTAGGAGTGCTATCCGTGGATAACCAGCTGTGAGCTGACAAAAAAAGCTTTATTGTTGCCTACTCTTCAGCACCGATAACAGCTCAAACTGGACAACTGGTTTCAAAGATTTAGCTTGATTGAGAAAGTCAGCACTTTGACACCACAACTCAACTTCACACCTGCAAGCTACAGTGTGCTTAAAAACATTTGGGGAAACAAGAGTAGACCATCTTCTTAACGAGCAATGGCGCAATGAGACACTTGCTCACAATGATAAAATCAGGCACAACAGGGAGATTCTAAAGCGCCTTATTCATACGATTGTGTTTTTAGGCTAGCAAGATTTAGCATTCAGAGGACATAAAGGATCAGCTAATAAGGGAAACTACTTGGAAATACTGGATTTCTTGGCTGAGTATGACAGCACGTTAAACTGCCATTTGGCTACGGCTACCGTGTTCACAGGTACTTCCAGCTAAATCGAAAATGACCTGAAACACGCGGTCGCGAATGCAATGACAAATGTCAAGAAGGAAGAATTGAAGAAAACCCCCTTTGTAACCATCATGGTTGACGAGACGACAGACATCAGCAATGTAGCCCAAATTTCTTATGTGTTCCGTTACACTACTGATGGTGGTGTGAAGGAAAGGTTTTTCCAATTTGAGGATGTAACTGAGGATAAACAGGCAGAAGCGGTTGCTGCCCGAATTATGAGCTTTTTAGAGGAGTGTGAATGCTCGGCCAAAGTTGTGGCAAAGTGTTACGATGGGGCAACAGTCATGGCCTCTGGTATAAATGGAGTACAAACCAAGGTGAAAGAAACTATCTCGCAAACTCTGTTCATTCGCAAACTCTTCAGCGGAGACTACCCAGAGTGGTGCCAACACGATGGAACTTCTCCTCATGCTTAGTTTACACTGTGTAGGGAAAAAAGGCGGAACTCATTGAACTCTTTGAATACATCACGATGACTCTGATGAAGACACCGTTCACAGCGCAGATGGATACATGATGCAACTGACAAGCTTCGAGTTCTGCTTCCTGCTATCCGCGTTCTACTCCATATGTGCGTACTCCGAAGTGCTATTTGGAATATTTGCAGAACAGGGAGTTTGACATGCAGTTCTACTTGTCAAGGGTGGACGACTTCTGCAACACCACAGAGAGGGAAAATGTGATTCCATCTACGAGGACACTGTGAGTGAGACCGGAGTTCCAAGGGGGCGCAGGACACATATGCAAGGAGACGTTTGAAGACATAAGGAGACATATGTGGGCAGTACATACAGCCACACAGTGCGATAATCGACAACATTGTCACTCAGCTAAGAAACCGGTTCAATGACCATGAAAGGCTCATGTTCCTTGCCCTTCTTGGCCCCCAAAAGATCCCAATATATAGAGAAACCCCAAACCTTCCAAACGCTGCGTTCTCAAGTCTCGAGGAAAGCTATGGCCCTAATTTTGATTTAAAACAGAACTCACCGTTACTCAGTGTCTGACTTGGAGGGTAAGAGCCCAGCTGATCTGCTCCACCTTCTCCAGCAGAAGAGACTAATTGATTGTGTGCATCAATTGTATCTGCTTTCCTGTCTAGTTTTGACAATTCCAGTGTCCACTGCATCAGTAGAAAGAACATTTTCTGCACTGAAACTAACATATTGCTCACAGGCAACTATCCAAAATCAAGATCCCACACAGCACAATGGGGAAATGGCTACCTAAATATGATACGATAAACAGCTGTCGATAAACAACGATAAACAGCTGTCTCTGATTGGGAACCATACCAGGCCAACATAGATATACAATTCCCCTAGATAACCCACCCTTAATCACACCCAAACCTAACCAACATAGAGAATAAACAGCTCTCTATGGTCAGGGTGTGACAGACTGTTTGTTTTGGCAAATGTTTCTTTGTGAGCCACGGCCGAGGCGTGGCTTAGGACCGTTTGACTCTGTCATCAAATAATTGCTTCTCCTACATAGGTCTGCAAAATAAAGGTCTCAGACATGCTCTGTATACACAGGCATCCGAGTTCTTTATCTATATGTATGACGTCAGATATTTTTCCACAGTTGAGGACCTAGCTCCAATAGTCACGGTTCGCCACTGGTGAAGAGACATTTTTGCTGATTTAAAGCTAAATAATATTAATATTACTATATTATAATACACAAAGGACTATAAGATTCAGGAGGATCTCCTCCTACAATTTTGGGCACATTTTCTTAATTTTACTCATAAAATAAGCACAACGTTCTGTCAACTTTATATTCCGCAGTGTTTGTATTTTTGTTTATTTGACCAGTTTATGTGATTGGAATGGCATGGTTACTATTGTGCCATGTCAATGACATTACAACGTGATTTTGTTCCCCAGGCAAAGCAATATAAAAGCGCAGGTCCCAGCTACGCTTGGGTGGTATATTGTATACAGTGCATTCAGGAAGTATTCAGACACCTTGACATTTTCCACATGTATTTACATTACAGCCTTATTCTAAAATGGATGAAATTATAGATGAAACACGATACCCTATAATGACAAAGCAAAAACAAGTTTAGATTTTTTTGTAAATTTATTACAAATAACAAACTGAAATATTACATTTACATAAGTATTCAGACCCTTTACTCAGTACTTTGATGAAGCACCTTTGGCAGCGATTACAGCCTCGAGACTTCTTGGGTATGACACTACAAGCTTTGCACACCTGTATTTGGGGAGCTTCTCCCATTCTTCTCTGCAGATCCTCTCAACCTCTGTCAGATTGGATGGGGAGCATCGCTACACAGCTATTTTCAGGTCTCTCCAGAGATGTTCGATAAGGTTCAAGTCCGGGCTCAAGGACATTCAGAGACTTGTCCCGAAGCCACTCCTGCGTTGTCTTGGCTGTGTGTTTAGGGTCATTGTCCTGTTGGAAGGTGAACCTTCGCCCAGGTCCTGAGCACTCTGGAGCAGATTTTCATCAAGGATCTCTCAGTACTTTGCTCCATTCATCTTTGCCTCAATCCTGACTAAAAATGAAAAACAATCTCCATAGCATGATTCTGCCACCACCATGCTTCACTGTCGGGATGGTGCCATGTTTCATCCAAATGTGACGCTTGGCATTCAAGACAAAGAGTTCAATCTTGGTTTCATCAGACCAGAGAATCTTGTTGCTCATGGTCTGAGAGTCTTTAGGTGCATTTTGACAAATTCCAAGTGGGTTTTCATGTGCCTTTTACTGAGGAGTAGCTTCCATATGGCCACTCTACCATAAAGGCCAGATTGATGGAGTGCTGCAGTGATGGTTGTTCTTCTTGAAGGTTCTCCCATCTCCAGAGAGGAACTCAGGAGCTCTGTCAGAGTGACCATCGGGTTCTTGGTCACCCCCCTGACCAAGGCCCTTCTCCACCGATTGATCAGTTTTGCCGGGCAGCCAGCTCTAGAAAGAGTCTTGGTGGTTCCAAACTGCTTCCATTTAACAGTGGAGGCCACTGTGTTCTTGGGAACCTTCAATGCTGCCAAAATGTTTTGGTACCATTCCCCAGATCTGTGCCTCAACACAATCCTGTCTCTGAGCTCGAAGGACAATTCCTTCGACCTCATGCCTTGGTTTTTGATCTAACATGCACTGTCAAATGTGGGACCTTATATAGATAGGTGTGTGCCTTTCCAATTCAAATCAAATCAAAGTTTATTTGTCACGTGCGCCAAATACAACAAATGTAGTCCTTACAGTGTAATGCTTACTTACAAGCCCTAACCAACAGTGGAAATTTTAAGTAAAAAATAGGTATTAGGTAAACAATATATAGGTAAAGAGGATTTTTTTAAATGTAAAATGACAGTGAAAATAACAGTAGAGAGGCTATATACAGGTGGTACCGGCACAGAGTCAATGTGCGGAGGCACCAGTTTAGTCAGGCTAATTGAGGTAATATGTACGTATAGCTATAGTTAAAGTGACTATGCATAGATGATAAACAGAGAGTAGCAGCGACGTAAAAGAGGGGGTTGGTGGGTAGGGGGTGGCGGGTGGCGGGACACAATGCAAATAGTCCAGGTAGCCATTTTATTACCTTATGGCTTTGGCGTAAAAGCTGTTGAAAAGCCTTTGGTTCCTAGACTTGGCGTGCGGTAGCAGAGAAAACAGTCTGACTGGGGTGGCTGGGTTTTTTACCATTTTTAGGGCCACTGCCTGGTATAGAGGTCCTGGATGACGGGCAGCTTAGCTCCAGTGATATACTGCGCCGTACGAACTACCCTCTGTAGTGCCTTGCGGTTGGAGGTTGCCGTATCAGGCAGTGATGCAATGCTTTCCATGGTGCAGCTGTAAAACCTTGTGAGGATCATGCCAAATCTTTTAGGTTTTGATAATAGGTTTTGTCGTGCCCTCTTCATGACTGTCTTGGTGTGTTTGGACCATTCTAGTTTGTTGGTGATGTGGATACAAAGGAACTTGTAGCTCTAAACCTGCTCCGCTACATCCCCATCAATGAGAATGGGAGTGTGCTCAGTCCTCCTCCTGTAGTCCACAATCATCTCCTTTGTCTTGATTATGTTGAGGGATAGGTTGTTATTCATGCACCACCCGGCCAAGTCTCTGACCTCCTCCCTATAGGCCGTTTCGTCGTTGTTGGTGATCAAGCCTACCACTGTTGCGTCGTCTGCAAACTTATAATAATAATAATATATGCCATTTAGCAGACGCTTTTATCCCAAAGCGACTTACAGTCATGTGTGCATACATTCTACGTATGGGTGGTCCCGGGGATCGAACCCACTACCCTGGCGTTACAAGCGCCATGCTCTACCAACTGAGCTAATGATGGTGTTGGATTCGTGCCTGACCATGCAGTCGTGGGTGAACAAGGAGTAGAAGAGGGGACTGAGCACGCACCCTTGAGGGGCTCGTTCAGCGTGGCAGATGTGTTGCTTACCTACCCTCACCACCTGGGGACGGCCCGTCAGGAAGTACAGGATCCAGTTGCGGAGGGAGGTGTTTAGTCCCAGGATCCTTTGAGCTTTGAGGGCACTATGGTGTTGAATGCTGAGCTGTAGTCAATGAACAGCATTCTCACATAGGTGTTCCTTTTGTCCAGGTGGGAAAGGGCAGTGTGGAGTGCAATAGAAATTGCATAATCTCTGGATCTGTTTAAGCGGTATGCAAATTGGAGTGGGTCTATGGTTTCTGGGATGATGGTGTTAATGTGAGCCATTACCAGCCTTTCAAATCACTTCATGGCTACGGACGTTACTCATGTCGGCTACAGAGAGCGTGATCACACAATCGTCCGGAACAGCTGATGCAAGTCTCTAAGCGAGCATAGAAGTGATTTAGCTCATGTGGTGGGCTCGTGTCACTGGGCAGCTTCCAGCTGTGCTTCACTTTGTAGTCTGTAATAGTTTGCAGGGGCTGCCACATCCGACGAGCGTCGGAGCCGGTGTAGTACGATTCAATCTTAGTCCTGAATTGGCGTTTTGCCTGTTTGATGCTTCATTGGAGGGCATAGCAGGATTTCTTATAAACTTCCGGGTTAGAGTCCTGCATTTTGAAGCGGCAGCTTTACCCCTTAGCTCAGTGCAAATGTTTTTTTGACTCCACTGGAGTGCCCTTCTTTGTCTACACCCATTCAGCATCATTCACACCCTCTTAAGCTTTAGCCCCACCCTGTCTCTTTAAGGGTTGATCAAAGCGTTCTGTACTAACCACAGCAGTCAAGCAACCCTGTACAGACCTTTATTATACACAGATTCAAAATAGCTATTGATAACAAATGTGTATTTTGTGGTTATGACCCAGAGACTCTTTATTTTGGGACTGTTCTTATGTCATAAGATTTTGGAGTGAGTCAGAAGATTTGTCTTTTAAAAGAAACTACTATTAATGTTAATACAAAAGAGTCTGATATTATATTTTATATGATCCAAATTATATGGACCCTGATTTAACTTTCATTGTTAATTTGTTTATTTTTCATGGCAGATTCTATATCCATAAAATGAAGTGGGCGGACAGGTCGCTCCTACCAGGTGGCGTGGTGAGAATCTGTCTCCTCACCACGCACTCTCACCACTGGTGTCCCCCAGGGCTCTGTTCTAGGCCCTCTCCTATTCTCGCTATACACCAAGTCACTTGGCTCTGTCATAACCTCACATGGTCTCTCCTATCATTGCTATGCAGACGACACACAATTAATCTTCTCCTTTCCCCCTTCTGATGACCAGGTGGCGAATCGCATCTCTGCATGTCTGGCAGACATATCAGTGTGGATGACGGATCACCACCTCAAGCTGAACCTCGGCAAGACGGAGCTTCTCTTCCTCCCGGGGAAGGACTGCCCGTTCAATGATCTCGCCATCACGGTTGACAACTCCATTGTGTCCTCCTCCCAGAGCGCTAAGAACCTTGGCGTGATCCTGGACAACACCCTGTCGTTCTCAACCAACATCAAGGCGGTGGCCCGTTCCTGTAGGTTCATGCTCTACAACATCCGCAGAGTACGACCCTGCCTCACACAGGAAGCGGCGCAGGTCCTAATCCAGACACTTGTCATCTCCCGTCTGGATTACTGCAACTCGCTGTTGGCTGGGCTCCCTGCCTGTGCCATTAAACCCCTTCAACTCATCCAGAACGCCGCAGCCCGTCTGGTGTTCAACCTTCCCAAGTTCTCTCACGTCACCCCGCTCCTCCGTTCTCTCCACTGGCTTCCAGTTGAAGCTCGCATCCGCTACAAGACCATGGTGCTTGCCTACGGAGCTGTGAGGGGAACGGCACCTCAGTACCTCCAGGCTCTGATCAGGCCCTACACCCAAACAAGGGCACTGCGTTCATCCACCTCTGGCCTGCTCGCTTCCCTACCACTGAGGAAGTACAGTTCCCGCTCAGCCCAGTCAAAACTGTTCGCTGCTCTAGCTCCCCAATGGTGGAACAAACTCCCTCACGACGCCAGGACAGCGGAGTCAATCACCACCTTCCGGAGACACCTGAAACCCCACCTCTTTAAGGAATACCTAGGATAGGATAAAGTAATCCTTCTCACCCCCCCCCTTAAAATATTTAGATGCACTATTGTAAAGTGGCTGTTCCACTGGATGTCATAAGGTGAATGCACCAATTTGTAAGTCGCTCTGGATAAGAGCGTCTGCTAAATGACTTAAATGTAAATGTAAATGAAGCAAAAGGAACTGCAAGCGTATTTCTATTAAAACGGGCTTGTCACAGGAAACCAATGGAAAACAGATGGATTGTGCTTGGGGTTATGCCTGCCAAATAAGTTCTGTTATACTCACAGACATTATTCAAACAGTTTTAAAAACTTCTGAGTGTTTTCTACCCAAATCTACTAATAATATGCATATCCTAGCTTCCGGGCCTGAGTAGCAGGCAGTTTACTTTGGGCATGCTTTTCATCCGGACGTGTAAATACCGCCCCCTATCGCAGAGAGGTTTTGTTAAGACATGTAGCTAACTAGCTAGCTAAACAATGAACCATAATCCCAAATCATGACGTTACTATGCTGCATGAATCTGCAGGTAGCTAACCAACCAGGTTCAATGTTAGCTAGCTAGTTAAGCAAATGACTCTGAGATAGGAATAATCAGACTATACACGTAACGTTAGCTAGCGAGCAAGTAGGCTAGCTAACATTACCCTTTAACTTGAAATTAAACTACTTTCTGTCAAAATTTGAAATTAGTAATATCTTAAAATGGACACGTCTCCTGTCGGACGGTTGCCCTTAGTTTGAAGATGTAATCTGAAGACAGGTGTTTTCTCCATCTCCTTACCTATCATACTCAAATTCCACTGATTTTCAAAACTCGGTCCTCCAAAAAGTGGAGGGCATACACGTATCGTTAGCTAGCTAACGATAGACTTTAACCTGACTTTAGGTTTATGCATTTTTACATCACAATAAAAAAATTAAAAAGCCGCATTAGACAGGATTACCTAGACATACTGACCAGCTCAAAGTTACAGAAGCGTGCTATATGGCAGACCAATCCAAACTCATCTCTCAGGATATCCAGCCCAGTCATTATCTCAGCCAATCATGGCTAATGGGAAGGTTGCTGACTTTTTCTGTGACTAAACCAACTAGGCTCATAATTTAAAATATGTATTTGTATTTACAGATGGCATACAAGTTTGTTATTAAGGCACATGAAAGTTCACAAGTTCGAGAAGGCATTGTTGCCTCAAAAAATGCATTTTGATTTAGAAAAGTTTATGTTCAAAAAGCTCTCCTGTGAAGTAATGACCCGCGACATATGCCTAGTTTCCTAAAACAGGTCACAAATAATTTTTGGGGGATAAGCCTAAATTAATTACGGGCACAATTGACCACCCACCTCCCTCCCGGCACTCATTCTTCTTGTGCTTCAGTTCGTCCTCCCAATGGCACAAGTTCAAAGAGGATGGCCCTTGATAATGCCTCTCACCTAAGCTGCCACTGTCTCTTAACAGTCCATTATGTCTTTGTCCACTTTCCTACCAGTACACCAGCAGCATGAGAGAAGTGTGGATGTGATCCCGTCAAGACTCATTGTAGGATAACTTATTTAGCCAATTCTACCACTTTTACAAGCTAGGAGATTAATGTAAAAATATACACAGAACACAGTGTTCTCTCTACGGTGCCATTTTGTCACCCCCTCAAAGTCATTCTTAATGGAATCATTGTTTACTATCAGCACACTGGAGAGGCTCCAACCAAGTTAATGCACCAAGTAAACATGTCGATCAGGAGTTCCACCTGGGCAATCCCGTTTGTTCTCGTATATACAGACAAGATACACTACTGGTAAAAAGTTTTAGAACACCTATTCATTCTAAGGATATTCTTGATGTGACTATTTTCTACATTGTAGGATAATAGTGAATACTTCAGAACTATGAAATAACACATATGGAATCATATGTGTTAAACAAATCAAAATATATTTGAGATTCTTCAAATAGCCTTTGCCTCGATGACAGCTTTGCCTACTCTTGGCATTCTCTCAATCATCTTCATGAGGTAGTCACCTAGAATGCATTTAAATTAACAGGTGTGCCTCCTTAAATGTACATGTTAGGAATTGATTTCTTACTTAATGCGTTTGAGCCAATCAGTTGTGTTGTGTTAAGGTTGGGGGGGGGTAGACAGAATATAGCCCTATTTGGTAAAAGACAAAGTCCATATTATGGAAAGAACAGCTCAAATAAGCAAAGAGAAATGACAGTCCATCATTACTTTAAAACATGAAAGTCAGTCAATACGGAACATTTGAAGAACTTTGCAAGTTTCTTCAAGTGCAGTCGCAACAACCATCAAGCGCTATGATGAAACTGGCTCTTATCAGGACTGCGACAGGAATGGAAGACCTAGAGTTACCTCTGCTGCAGAGGATAAGTTCCTTATAGTTACCAGCCTCAGAAATTGCAGCCCAAATAAATGCTTCACATAGTTCAAGTAACAGACACATCTCAACATCAACTGTTCTGAGGAGAATGTGTGAATCAGGCCTTCATGGTCGAATTACTGCAAAGAAACTACTACGAAAGGACACCAATAATAAGAAGAGACTTGCTTGGGCCAAGAAACATGAGCAATGGACATTAGACCAGTGGAAATTTGTCCTTTGGTCTGGAGTCCAAATTTGAGATTTTTGGTTCCAACTGTTGTGTTTTTGTTGGTAGCCCTTTGATTAGCTGTTCAGGAATCTTATGGCTTGGGGATAGATGCTGTTTAGAAGCCCCTTGGACCTAGACTTGGCGTTCCGGTACCACTTGCTGTGCGGTAGCAGAGAGATTAGTCTATGACTAGGGTGACTGGAGTCTTGGACAAATTTTAGGGCCATCCTCTGACACCACCTGGTATAGAGGTCCTGGATGGCAGGAAGCTTGGCCCAGGTGATGTACTGGGCCGTACACACTACCCTCTGTAGTGCCTTGCGGTCGGAGGCCGAGCAGTTGCCATTCCTGGTGATGCAACCAGTCAGGATGTTCTTGATGTTACAGCTGTAAAACCTTTTGAGAATCTGAGGATGCCAAATCCTTTCAGTCTCCTGAGGAGGAATGGGTTTTGTCATGCCCTCTTCTCGACATTCTTGAGTGCTTGGACCATGTTAGTTTGTCGGTGATGTGGATGCCATGGAACTTGAAGCTCTCAACCTGCTCCACTACAGCCACTACAACTTGAAGCTCTCAACCTGCTCCACTCCACTAATTGAAATGCATTCCAGGTGACTACCTCATGAAGCTAGTTGAATGAATGCTAAGACTGTGCAAAGCTGTCATCAAGGCAAAGGGTGGCTACTTTGAAGAATCTGAAATATAAAATATATTTAGATTTGTTTAACATTTTGGTTACTACATAATTCCATATGTGTTATTTCATAGTTTTAATATCTTCACTATTAATCTACAATGTAGAAAATAATACAAATAAAGAAAAACCCTTGAATAAGTATATGTATATTGTCCATTTGGGTCATTGTCCATTTGGACGACCATTTGCGACCAAGCTTTAACTTCCTGACTGATGTCTTGAGATATTGCTTCAATATATGCACATAATTTTCCTGCCTCATGATGCCGTCTATTTTGTGAAGTGCACCAGTCCCTCTTGCAGCAAAGCACCCCCACAACATGATGCTGCCACCCCCGTGCTTCACGGTTGGGTTGGTGTTCTTCGGGTTGCAAGCCTCCCCCTTTTCCTCCAAACATAATGATGGTCATTATGGCCAAACATTTCTATTGTTGTTTCATCAGACCAGAGGACATTTTTCCAAAAGTACGATATTTTTCTGTATGTGCAGTTGCAAACCATAGTCTGGCTTTTTTATGACGGTTTTGGAGCAGTGGCTTCTTTCTTGCTGAGTAGCCTTTCAGGTTATGTCGATATAGGACTCGTTTTACTGTGGATGTAGATACTTTTGTACCTTTTTCCTCCAGCATCTTCACAAGGCCCTTTGCTGTTGTTCTGGGATTGATTTGCACTTTAAGCACCAAAGTACATTCATCTTTAGGAGACAGAACGCGTTTCCTTCCTGATCAGTATGACGGCTGCGTGGTCCCATGGTGTTAATACTTGCGTACTATTGTTTGCACAGATGAACGTGGTACCTTCAGGAGTTTGGAAATTGAACCAGACTTGTGGAGGTCAACTATTTTTTTCTGAGGTCTTGGCTGATTTCTTTTGAGTTTCCCATGATGTCAAGCAAAGAGGCACTGAGTTTGAAGGTAGGCCTTGAAATACATACACAGGTACACCTCCAATTCACTCAAATCATGTCAATTACCCGACCAGACGCTTCTAGAGCCATTATATCATTTTCTGGAATTTTCCAAGCTGTTGAAAGGCACAGTCAACTTAGTGTATGTAAACCTCTGACCCACTGGAACTGTGATACAGTGAATTATAAGTGAAATAATCTGTCTGTAAACAATTGTTGGAAAAATGACTTGTGTCATGCATAAAGTAGATGTCCTAACCGACTTGCCAAAACTATGGTTTGTTAACAAGAGATTTGTGGAGTGGTTGAAAAACTCCAACCTACGTGTATGTAAACTTCCGACTTCAACTGTTTATTGAAGCAACATCTCAATACATCAGTCAGGATGTTAAAGCTTGGTCGAAAATGGTTCTTCCAAATTAACAATGACCCCAATCATACTTCCAAAGTTGTGGCAAAATGGATTATGGACAACAATGTCAAGGTATTGGAGTGGCCATCACAAAGCTCTGACCTCAGTCCTATAGAAAATGTGTAGGCAGAACTGGAAAAGTGTGTGAGATCAAGGAGGCTTACAAACCTGACTCAATTACACCAGCTCTGTCAGCAGGAATGAGACAAAATTCACCCAACTTATTGTGGGAAGCTTGTGGAAGGCTACGCCAAACGTTTGACCCAAGTTAACAATTTAAAGGCAATGCTACCAAATGCTAATTGAGTGTATGTAAACTTCTGACCCACTGGGAATGTGATGAAAGAAATCAAATCTGAAATAAATCATTCTCTCTACTATTATTCTGACATTTCACATTCTTCAAATAAATTGGTGATCCTAACTGACCTAAAACAAGGAATTTTTACTAGGATTAAATGTCATGAATTGTGAAAAACTGAGTTTAAATGTATTTGGCTAAGGTGTATGTAAACGTCCGACTACAACTGTATATATGGGGGATTGAAAATTATGCAGACAATTACATTAATGGAAGTTACAATCTATCTGCAATATTACCCCCTAATCTACCCCCTAATATATATATATATATATATATATATATATATATATATATATATATATATATATATATATATATATATATATATATTTAATTCCACAATAAGCTTTGCTTGGTAAGAGCAGAGAATCGTCTCCTGGATCAAGAACTTTGCTGTCTAATATTTGTTGTATGTGTGCAGTAAACTGTTAGTAGAATTTGTTTGTTACTTGTATAACTTTATGAACTGGGATGTCTGTCCTGTAAATACTTTCGGTCAGAGACTATAAAATGTTCACAGTGCGCTTGGTATCTTTTAGCTAGCATTCTCTATGGGATTTTACATGTGCTAGTTTGCATTGCTAACCTTTGGATTACCAAGGCTCAGTGGTGATTGAAAAGCGCTCCTTGTGTTCAGTGCCGCTATTATTGAATATCCCGGTGTGGCACAAGGTGGGTATGAAAGTATGACGATCTGGATCCCGCCCAAGCCGATTCCGAGCCCTCGCACTGGATATAATACTATATACTATATACTATATAGTATCATGCTCAGATGCAGACGATCCACTTCTCGCCCAGACCGCAGGAGGCGTAGAGCAACTCGGAGCATGAGGCACAAGAGGAGAGTTACCATGGCAATTATGCATCACAGTAGTAATGTTCCTTAGTAGCTCAGTTGGTAGAGCATGGCACTTGTAACGCCAGGATTATGTGCTCGATTCCCGGGATTTCACCTGTGTAAAATATATGCAAGCATGACTGGAAGGCGCTTTGGATAAAAGCATCCTGTAAATGGCATTTATTATTTTTATTATTATTATATTAGTTAATAATATGAATTAATTAAACAATCCATGGTACAGTACCAATTGCTCTGCTGCACTTAGTCCAACTCTATACATAGGTGAGTTAAAATCTGCCATGTGCTTTGACTGTCAATCAATGGAATCTAGAGAATTTATTACGGTATAACTGTATAATACTAAAATGTGAACTAATATGAATCAACACTTATGACCATATGTCTGCTTCTACTTGATGGTACAGTTATTGAATGGCGCTGTCAACTATCCAAAAGGATTAGATATATTTGGGAAACAATCAATTATTATGCACACCCTCATTCCCTACAAACATAAGAATCATAGACAATCAGCAACAAGCAACCTTGTTACCCAATCACTTAGGATGTCTAGGATGCCTTAGGAAGGGACACATTTAAAGTAAACATTGTGTCCCCCACGCTATGCTAAGTGAAACCCAGGTTGAACCACCCATATATCAGATAGATGTATTATTCAGCTCTATATAGGCCATGTATAGCTCCAAAAGTGTTGGGACAGTGACACATGTTTTGTTGTTTTGTTTTGATTCCAGAAAGTTGGATTTGAAATGATACAATTACTATAAGGGTTAAAGTGCAGACTGGGTGAACAGTTGAGAAATTGCAGCACTTTCTGTACATAGTCCCTCCTTTAAGGGACCAAAAATATTGGGACAAATTCACTTGTATGTGTATTAAAGTAGTGAAAAGTTAAAAATTTGGTCCCATATTCCTAGCACACAATGCTTACAAGCTTGTGACTTTGCAGTTTGTTTTGATTGTGTTTCAGATGATTTTGTGCCCAATACAAATTAATGGTAAATAATACATTGTGTCATTTTGGAGTCACTTTTATTGTGAAAAATAATATGTTTCTAAACCCTTCTACATTAATGTGGATGCAACCATGATTACGGATAATCCTGAATGAATCGTGAATAAAGAGACCATATTATAATTGCAATATTATTACAGTGTAGATCATCAGTTTTTGTCAGCACATGTGTTTGTATTTCTATTTAGTTAAGTGTGAGCTAATGTCATTTTGGAAATTAAAAGTAAACAAATATACTCCATTTCATGAATACTAAGACCAAGGAAAAAGGGATATCCTTGCTTTGACTTGGCTCAATTGAATTCTGGAGGTATTACTGCTTGGTTATATCAGTGTAATGGTGCAGGACTGCCCTCGTGAGGTAGGTGATAGAATTGTAAACATTTTTCACTTTAAATGTAGCTTAATAAATGGAAGTTGGTCAAATGAACACGAGAGGGCGACATGTGCCTTCTGTTCAGCCAATCAGGATAGTGGCACCAAAAAATCCACCTATTTACAGTGTATTACTATAAATATAGTCGTAACTGTTGTTATGGCATCTCTTCATTTGGCTTTGCAATAATATTAAATTACATAGGTGGTTCAGAAGCAGGGAAGTAGGTTCCAACCTGCCGTTCTTATAATCCCTGTGCTCAGAATTTGAGCACAGGGATTATAGACTGAAGTTAACGTCAATTGCAGTTTACTTTATGGCGCTGACATTCAAAAAATAAACTAAGTGTCTTATGTCTTGAGGCAACAAGTACAAACATTTTGGCGTGAAATGCTGTATAATAGAGTATTATTAGTATTACTCAGAGAAGATGTGAACCTGCCCTCAGCTGACAATACACTCAATACACTCTTAGAAAAAAGGGTTCCAAAAGGGTTCTTTGGCTGTCCCTATAGGTGAACCCTTTTTGGATCCAAGTAGAACTCTTTTTGCTTTTAGGTACAACCCTTTTGGGTCACCTGTAGAAGGTTCTACATGGACGCCAAAAGGGTTCTACTTGGAAAGAAAAAGGGTTCATCAAAGGGTTTTCCTATGGGGACAGCAGAATAACTGTTTTAGGTTCTAGATGGCACTTGTTTTTCTAAGAGTGTAAGATATCAATCTAAAGAGCCACACATATTTTGGTTTCCTCATTTTGAATTCAGATATGTGAGAGAAGTAGAGAACAACACCCATGTGCTAAGGGTCGGACCGCTTCTCTCATACTAGATCCATTTCTGGGCCAGACCTTTGTTGGATACTGTAATGTGAACACTATTCATGTTAAATGAAAAAGAAAAACAATTATTTATTTTCATATCATTTTATTTTCATAAAACACAGAACTCTTTTAACACTTTGTCTTGGTGATTTTACAAAACAATATTTGCTTTGATGCAGTTTAAAGTATCCGAATTAAGAGGTATTGCTCTTACAGAGTAAAACACAATTTGTTGCTGTCCAAGAATGATAATGCATTGCCCTTACAAGTATACTTTAAAAAATATTTTGCCCAGAACTTCAAGTATATCTAGTACAGTTTTCGGACAATATTTCCATACAACTTTAGCATTATTATTTAAACAAAATGTATAAAACATTGAAAAGCCATGTTTAGTGCCTGATTTAGTTAAGAGCACTTTGAGAAGCATAATAAGCTTTCACACTATTAAATAGAAAAAAGTGTTTTTAAATGTACATCATATTTTATTGTATAGAAAACCACAGAAAAAAATAATGGTGTTTCTTATAATAAGCAACAAAAAAGGAAAAACCCTGACCTGATGTGAAAGTATCAAAATGATGCAGTGGGCATAAGTGATAGATGGGCTTTAACATG
Source organism: Oncorhynchus gorbuscha (assembly GCF_021184085.1). Classification (NCBI taxonomy): domain Eukaryota; kingdom Metazoa; phylum Chordata; class Actinopteri; order Salmoniformes; family Salmonidae; genus Oncorhynchus; species Oncorhynchus gorbuscha. The sequence continues at coordinate 55,632,674 of NC_060180.1, read as the reverse complement.
TACAGTATGTAAAGACATATTGGGTCCTGCCCTTGTTCAGTGTTTTAATTCAAAAGCCAAAAATAGCAACCATCAGCAGTCACCAACACTCATAAATAGAAGAGCAAGCAAGAAAGGCTATTCTTCTCCTTAATTAAATACTGTACTACCATAATTTAGAATATAATGATAATATGTACAAGCATTTACATGTCATGCGCCATGATACAAAAATAGAACGCTGAAAGTCCAACTTTCTCTGTTTACATGTGCCTCTTCATGTGCAGCGCAAGGTGATCGGAGCGCGAGAATGCCCTCTCGCACAAGTGGCACTGGAAAGGCCTGTGACCGGTGTGCTTTCTATAATGACGCGTCAGCTCGTCAGACCTCGCGAATTTCCACCCGCAGCCTTCCCAATTGCAATGGTATGGCTTCTCGCCTATGGATAACAAAGAAAATACAGGTAAGCTACATGTTGTTGGAAATCATTAGAAAAACGGGGCTAACATTTTTTTTTTTACAACATAGCAGATATCAATGAAAAATATATAAAATGAAAAATATAATTACCTGTGTGTGTTCGCATGTGAGCCTTTAGATGGGAACTCTTGGTGTAAGTCTTCCCACATCCAGGGAATTCACAGCTGTGCGTCGCGGTTCGTTTTCTCGCCCAAGACCTGCGGCCCCGTTTGGGTTTGCTATCTTCTGGTGCGTAGAACTCCAAAAGTGGCGATGATGGTGGTGTCAATATCACCCCCGGCATGGACGGATGGTGCACCCGCATGGGCTCTCTAAACATCCAGTGCTGTTGCTCACCTTGGTGATGGGCGTACTGTGGTGGATATGGGGCATACTGTTGCGGGTGTGCCATGTGAGAATCCTGGCGATGAGAGCTAATCTCTGCCAAGTGACAGTCTTTGCGCCCCATCCCGTCTCGGGACACACTCTGTTGCATGTCGTGAGATGCAAACCCCTGAGCAGCATGTTGATGGTGCGCGAACGCTGTGTGCATGGAACGCATGTGTTTCTGTTCATACGTGTGTCCCATAAAGTCACCTGCCATCATGCACGACTGCTCAGTGGTTTCAGTCTTTATTTTATATCCCATGGGATGAGAGTTAGTCAGTTCAAAGTGCACTGCAGTGGCAGGGGCTGTGTTCAGGGCATGCAGTTCAGTATACTCCGGCCTGTCCGTGGCAGGCTGTTTCAGGCTGTAGTCTAGCAGTAAGTCGCTATGAAAGTTCATCTCGGGGGTCAGCAGCTCGGCTACCAGACTGTGTCCAGGACTTGTGTTGAAATTCCTGCTGCCGTATGCGTTGGGTGTAAATTGAGAGCCCTCACTGTCATGCCCTGTGCTGCAGCTTTCCGGGGACTCAGGCAGTGAGTAGGAGTAAGCCTGCTGAGAAGATAAGTTGTTATTGGTTCCACTTTCAGATCCAATGGTGTTGGATAAAATGAACTCTAAATCCAAGAATTTCCCCAGGTCGTCTTCATCTCTGGTCACCGCAGGTGATTCAACAATACTGAACTCCACTTCGATCTGGGATTTCAAATCGTCACCTGTTGCGCTGGTATGGCAACCATCAACTTTCCAGTCCTATAATGCAAATAAAACGAAATTGGCATTCAAATATTGTTTCAGTCAAGAACCTCTTTCCGAAACAGTTGTATATTTTTTATGTGTGTAATAGGCTATACATACAATAGGCTATCCAAATTACATTTAAAAAAATTCAGCAAATTTCAGCTGAAGAAATGGCATAGAACAACGTACACTTACATGGAATATTGCAGACTGCTTCTCCTCCATAGTCGGACTGCTGGAAAACGTAGTAATCGACTGCAGCATCGCATCAGCAAGAGCCATTGCAAAATGTTATTATATTCAACCTTTTACTCCTGTCCAAATGCAGTAAACCAAACGAAACTGTCCGATTTACCCCCAAAACATCTAACGACACGATGGGTTGCGATCCAAGTCAAACGATGTAAGTCCTGATGACTAGAGCCAGCTTGTTTATAGCCAGTACTGGGAGGACTTTGCGGGGGTGTCTCACCTGTCGACCAATAGGGTGAAGTGTTGAGGTAGGCTAACTACTATTTTACATGTCCTGTATTGCCACCAAATACCAGTGTCTGAATTAGCGAAATGCATTTTTAAAGTCTTACAAAATATCAAAATATTATTTAGTAAAAGCCATAGGATGTTGGGCTTAATTAAATAGAAGAAAGGTTGCATGGGGGCATATAGCACACGTTCTTTTCAGTAAGTTTTACTGCAGATAAAGCTGTCATGATATTACATTTTTACAAAGCCAAGTTTATTTTGTCATTATGATTTGTGAAGTACACCTTGTACAATTGCAACAATTGCAAATCTACACTCATATTTCAATTAAATGATTAGTCAATAATAATAATCATGTAATAACCATATTCTAGTAGAATATTATTGACACCGTATTATTGACACCATATTATATATTATAAGGAGATGTGTCCTACGTGTATATGTATTGATATTCGTTTGAATCCTTGTTCCCTTTGCTTTCCCACTCAAAACCAAGTCCTTTTGAGACCTTGCCAAAACAAACCCAACCGCTCCGCATAAGATTCCATCATGTATAACCGAAGGGGGCGACACTCACCCTGTGCGAACCTGCTATGCAATTCGTTCAATAATCGGAGAATTGATCTGATACAATTGATCTGAAATCATGTTTCTAACGTTTCTAAACTTCAATATGACAGTATGGTCTTCTAAATTAGACCACTCAAAAATACATATTTCAAGTGTTTAAAAAGTTAAGTGGAACAACTGTTGAATGCATTCTTTTGAAAGTTAAATATCCAGCTAATTCTCGAGTTTCGTTTCACCCCTCTGTGACATGTTCTTGCAAAGATTTGACAATCTATGGCTAGGCCTAATACCATTCATTTGTCTCAACGTGATCCACTAGTTGTTTAACATTTAAACAATTAGAAATGTGTGAACGTGTGCCATTAACAGGGCCATCGATACAATGTGTTAATCCTGACGGTAGACAAAGCGGTTAGTGTACACGTGTGTTAATGACCTTTACATAAACAAGCCCATTCGTTGGCTTGATTATTATGCACATCAAGGTGCTTGGCGCGTAGAGCATTTTACAGGTGGTTGAAACATCTGCTGCGAGGCTCGCCACCCTGATGACAAGGTTGAATTGTATAAATATGTAGGTGTTTGTATAAATATAAGAACGTTTTTTTAATCGTTTTTTAAAAACCTGGAAATATACAGTTTAAAGAGAAATTCAACAAATAGTGTCTTATGTTCAATATGATGTGACCAGCTGCATAAGAAATCTGTGAAACTTTTGTTGAACAGCTAAAGTTGTGCTTCAAGTGCCATGCACCACCACGCTATCTATATATCTATATATTAAATAGACTACATTAAACATACAATAAGGAGTTTCTAATTGAAAAAAAAAACATTATGATTAAGAGATATGTGTGAATCATCTTTAAACCAGAGACTCATAACCTATCTAGAGCTCATGTGCGGAGTGGACTGCCCAATTCCTCCTATGTGTGACCATGCCTTTATACCCCGTTATTTTTAAACGTCCTACGCAAATCAGACTCCAGAGTAACGGTTGTGTCTGGAGCCAAGTGGAAATGGAGTTAGTTTCCTGAGGAAAAACTGGACTTTTCCCCTTCACTTTCACTCTCCCTGCGCGCCTATTACACATGCGCTCGCACGTGCTTTCTTTTTTACGGTGTCATACAGACTCAACCAGGCAATTTCATGTCCAGCAGATAGCCGTTTTTATGTTTTGGCTCAATGTCAACCAAAACGAAACCAATTGTTGACGATGTTCATGATATAACTTCTACCAGCCTATTCTAAAGTGTATATTTCTAGATTTAAATGAACAAAAATAGAAAGCTAAATCCTATCTTGTATTATCAAATACAATATCAGCCCAAGACATCTCGGACAAATATAAATTAAGATAAGAATGGCTGGTAGGGTCACGTTTCTCCTTTTGTATTTCTCCCTGTTCAAAGAGAGTAAGTATCCTTCTGTTTTATAAACAATTATGAAGATTTCCGTTTAGCAGACAGTGCCATGGCCTACCTTCGTGGATATATTTCATTTTACTCACAAGGAAATCTACGATGGGACTTAATTTGTTATTTTGCAAGCAGCTCAATACAAACATCGTCTTGTTCTCTATGGACTGTAATTATTCAATAACCTAAACCATATCTCACATTGACATATTATTGTGATGATAAGTTTTAGCTTGCAAAATAACATAACAGAGGTCCTGGAAAAGTATGATTTGTTTCCACACAGGTGTGGTCCCAGTGGCATAGCGCAGTTTCGCGGGGGTCTGCCAGATTTAGAACACAGAAACAATATGTATAAAGCAAACATTATCCACTAGGTCTAGCATAGAAAATACTTCAATGTTTAAACATATGTTGCAGAACAGTAATGACAATATTTTTTCAGAATTTTGACCAAAAACATCTTATGGAGGTTAGCCGTCAGTAATAGAATTGACACGCCACTGACGGAGTTGACAAACAGATACTCTAGACAAACATTTTTGCTTCTAAAAACAAAAAAGTTAAACGCAAACATTTGTAAAATATGGACAACCATTCAATCAGATCTTTCAGCACTCTGAAGTAGTTGACGTTTTATTGAGTTTACAAAAACGACGGTGAGTGGTCCACACTCATGATATGGTCAGACATGTACAGTAGACCTGTTGTTTACACAAATGGGTTTATGTCAAAAGATACATGTTTTTTTGCAGACTAGACTACATTCACACCACACACTGGCGTTTTTGCATTCACACCACACACTGGCGTTTTTGCATTCACACCACACACTGGCGTTTTTGCATTCACACCACACACTGGCGTTTTTGCATTCACACCACACACTGGCGTTTTTGCATTCACACCACACACTGGCGTTTTTGCATTCACACCACACACTGGCGTTTTTGCATTCACACCACACACTGGCGTTTTTGCATTCACACCACACACTGGCGTTTTTGCATTCACACCACACACTGGCGTTTTTGCATTCACACCACACACTGGCGTTTTTGCATTCACACCACACACTGGCGTTTTTGCATTCACACCACACACTGGCGTTTTTGCATTCACACCACACACTGGCGTTTTTGCATTCACACCACACACTGGCGTTTTTGCATTCACACCACACACTGGCGTTTTTGCATTCACACCACACACTGGCGTTTTTGCATTCACACCACACACTGGCGTTTTTGCATTCACACCACACACTGGCGTTTTTGCATTCACACCACACACTGGCGTTTTTGCATTCACACCACACACTGGCGTTTTTGCATTCACACCACACACTGGCGTTTTTGCATTCACACCACACACTGGCGTTTTTGCATTCACACCACACACTGGCGTTTTTGCATTCACACCACACACTGGCGTTTTTGCATTCACACCACAGCGCAGTTTCAATGGGCTTTGTATATGATGCATTTATTTTGACCAGATTTGGAAAATTGAATTGGATGTAATGTTTCTACTAATGAGTATATATGAAAAGGTTCTTTAATCATGCAGGATCTGTTGCTGATAAATGTGTTTTACAAATGGGAGTTAAAGAAAGGCATCGTAGCATTAATTAAATTCAAATGGCAAGGAACAGTGCATTCGGAAAGAATTCAGACCGCTTGTCTTTTTCCACATTTTGTTACTTACAGCCTTATTCTAAAGTTGATCGAATAATTTATTTTCCTCATCAATCTACACACAATACCCCATTATGACAAAGCAAAAACTGTTGTTTTAAAAATGAAATGTAAATTTATTAAAAATTTAAAATCAGAAATAACTTATTTACATAAGTATTCAGACCCAATGCTATGAGACTCGAAATTGAGCTCACGTGCATCCTGTTTCCTATGATCATTCTTGAGATCTTTCTACAACTTGATTGAAATCCACCTGTGGTAAATGCAATTGATTGGAGATGATTTGGAAAGCCACACACCTGTCTACAGTATATATAAGGTCCCACAGTTGACAGTGCATGGGGAGCAAAAATCAAGCCATGAGGTCGAAGGAATTGTCCGTAGAGCTTTGAAACAGGATTGTGTCGAGGCACAAACATTTTTTTCCAGCATTGAAGGTCCCCAAGAACACAATGGCCCCCATCATTATTAAATGTAAGAAGTTTGGAACCACCAAGACTCTTGCTGGAGACTCAACTGAGCAATTGGAGGATAAGGGCCTTGGACAGGGAGGTGAACAAGAACCCGATGGTCACTCAGACAGAGCTCCAGAGTTCCTCTGTGTCGATGGGACAGCTTTCCAGAAGGACAACCATCTCTGCAGCACTCCACCAATCAAGCCTTTATGGTAGAGTGGCCAGACGGAAGCCACTCATCCGTAGAAGGCACATGACAGCCCTCTTGGAGTTTGCCAAAAGGCACCTAAAGGACTCTCAGACCATGTGAAAGAAGATTCTCTGGTCTGATGAAACCAAGATTGAACTGTTTGTCCTGAATGCCAAGCGTCACGTCTGGAGGAAACCTGGCACCATCCCGACAGTGAAGCATGGTGGTGGCAGAAATTATTCACAGCAGAAATGCTGTGGGGATTGTTTTTCATTTTTAGTCAGGATCGAAGCAAAGATGAACGGAGCAAAGTACTGAGAGATCCTTGATGAAAACCTGCTCCAGAGCGCTCAGGACCTCAGACTGGGGCGAAGGTTCACCTTCCAACAGAACAACAATCCTAAGCACACAGCCAAGACAATGCAGGAGTGGCTTCTGGACAAGTCTCTGAATGTCCTTGAGTGGCCCAGCCAGAGCCCAGACTTGAACCCGATTGAACAGCTGAAAATAGCTGTGCAGAGACGCTCCCCATCAAACCTGACAGAGTTTGAGAGAATCTGCAGAGAAGAATGGGAAGAAACTCCCCAAATACAGGTGTTCCAAGCTTGTAGCGTCTTACCCAAGAAGACTCGAGGCTGTAATCAGTACCAAAGGTCCTTCAGAAAGTATTGAGTAAAGGGTCTGAATGCTTATGTAAATGTAATATTTCAATTTTAATTTTTTTATACATTTGCAAGCATTTCTAAAAACCTGTTTTTGGTTTGTCATTATGGGGTATTTTGTGTAGATTTTTAAAAATCTTTTAGAATAAGGCTGTAACGTAACAAAATGTGGAAAAAGTCAAGGGGTCTGAATACTTTCTGAATGCACTGTAGATCTGTTCCACACCCAAAGACAACTGTCAAGATTACACATTGTGGCTTTATCAAATATTTTTTGGTTTAGTCACATACATTCTGCAGAATCGACTCCACGTCTTCTCTGATTGGTGATGACCACCTTTTCTTTTTGAATCACTCAGCATTCTGCCCTGTAATTGGTTCACCCTCTCTACCACATGACTGTCAGTCATCACAAACTAAGACAGATGGACCGTGTCTGTTCAAAATCGAATCAAATATCACGCTGTCTCAGCAATATGGAGGTTGATTCCCGTACAGCAGTAGTTAAGGTTACTGTACAATCCTTGGCAGCCATATCACTCTTTTTTACCCCATCCATGGACCATGGGGAGACACCTCCCTGTTTGGGCAAAAGTGTGTTCATGTGACCAAGTAAATATTTGTGCCCACCATCACTGCCCGCTTTCCTGATCCATCTTCTCTTAGCCTGCTGTCCATGTTATCTGTCTGAACAAGCCTAGAAGGCTTCTCTTCTCTGTCTCCTGAAGGAGACTTGACAATAACAAAGGCCAGAGGAGAAAAGACTTGAGACGAGATCTCAATCACCACATGACTGGTTAAATGTCCCAACCAGGAGCCAACAGACCTGTCTGCTAGATTGAGAGAAACAGACACAGGTTACTAGTGTGTGTTCGTGGGTTATTGTGTGTGTGTGTTTGTGTGTGGGGACAAAGCACAGCAGCCTGCCTAGATACCCCCCCACCCCAACAGTCTCAGGACAGAGCACACAATTAGAGATTTTTACTGATTGTTGTCCTGTTTCGCTTCGGAAACCTTTTAAAATATATTTTAATTTGAACATATTTAAAATGTTGTTGGTCCTTTCATCATGGTGTGTTGTGTGGGTCATTAGACCATCCTACATCCTTCTTCTCTCTCTTTGATGCATGATAATAGTAACCTAGAAGTGGTTGGGACATGCTGTAGTCTGTATTTCTTCTTCTTCCCCCTCTTTTCCCACTGTTCTGTTTGTCTTTCCCACTGTTCTGTTTGTCTTCCTGTAGTTTCACTCAGGCACTTTGACAAATCAATTACAATCTAATCTGGTGACTCCAGTCACTAGTAATTATCCTCCATCACAGAAGCAGAGGGAAAACCCACACTATCTAATATAAATACGCTGCTTTGCATGACATGAAAAAGCCACACAGAAGCGTTACCTTTTCTGATATATCAAAGGAGGTGAGGCCATTGGTCAAGAAGAGAGGAAGTAGGAACAAATACAGAATCTTGGAATAATCATGGGAAAAGAAAAGTAATAACACTGGCTGGGAAGTGGCCGGTTGGCTGACTTGGTAATCAGTAATTCAGCTCTTCCTGAGTGCACACGCCTGCTTTGTTAAATAGTCTGTTGTCTGGACTGTGCTGGAACCTGCTGGCTTTCTGTGAACATCTAGTACATTTAAAAAATGTGTTTATCAAACCCCTAACTATCTATACTGAACAAAAATATAAACGCAACATGCAATAATTTAAAAGGTTTTACTGAGTTACAGTTCATATAAGGAAATCAGTCAATTGAAATAAATTCATTAGGCCCTAATCTATGTATTTCACATGACTGGGCAGGGGTGCAGCCATGGGTGGGTCTTGGAGGGCTTGGGACCACCCACTTGGCAGCCAGGCCCACCCACTGGGGAGCCAAGCACAGCCAATCAAAATGGCTTTATTACAGACAGAAATACTCCTCAGCAACCCCATCAGATGATCCCGCAGGTGAAGAAGCCAGATGTGGATGTCCTGGGCTGTCGTGGTTATACTTGGTCTGCGGTTGTGAAGCTGGTTGGACGTACTGCCAAATTCTCTAAAACAACATTGGAGGCAGTTTATGGTAGATAAATTAACATTCAATTCTCTGCCAACAGCTTTGGCGGACATTCCTAGAGTCAGCATGCCAATTGCACACTAACTCAAAACTTCAGACATCTGCGGCATTGTGTTGTGTGACAAAACTGCACATTTTAGAATGGCCTTTTATTGTCCCCCAGCACAAGGTGCACCTGTGTAATGATCATGTGTTTTATCCGTTTCTTGATATGCCACACCTGTCAGGTAGATGGATTATCTTGGCATATGAGAAATGCTCACTAACAGGAATGTAAACAAATTTGTGTACACAATTTGAGAGAAATAAGCTTTACATGTTGCATTTCTATTCTTGTTCAGTATAGTACCCGGCATGTATAAAGTGTTTTTGTAGTATTGAGTGCTAACAAATTTCTAGTTCACACTTAATAAGATCAGGATACTTAACAGTTTCCAGTAGCAGTTTACCATTATAACGATGACTACTGGGGGTGAGGAGGAACAGAAACACTGCTTCACTGAGACAGAGCAGGATAAAGGCGTCCGCATGTTTCCCATTCAAAACAGCTGAAGTCTACGCCACGTCGTCTGTGATTGGTCAACAGTAGGGATTTTTAATGAAGTGTTGGTTGTCATTCAACGAGAAATTGTTTTAATGTAAAAAAAATGTTACTTGAGAAATACTGCACCAAGCAAATTGCGTGACTAAGCTCTTCCCGGCAAACAAAAAACGTCAAAATGAATGACAGATTTCTTGAGGTATTTTAGATTAATTCAGACTATTTTGAGGAAGTGTATACTGGCTACAGCATCTCAAGATGGACAAACTGCATTATTGCAGTTTTTTCTTGTTTTTCAAGCGAATGTCTTTTAAGGGTGTATACTAGGCACACTCGGGAGTATGTGAGCACAATCATTCAGCTGAACTGAAGCATGCGGAAGGCTTTAGGAGTAGGGATGTTTGCTCTCAGCTGGTAGTTTCACACTGATATTATGAGGTGGAGATGGGGTGGGGGTTGGGATGACTTGGCCTTCACTGTCTCTTTGCACAGTGGTTTTTCAGGGATGTCCATCTATTTCCACAGAGTTTTACATTCTGCTGCTTTCACTGGCTCCTGGTGGCCCCTGACCCAGCCAGGGTCCTGTTCTCAGTCACTCATCCCCCTCTTGGGTCCTTTGTCCTGGGATGTAATTGCCCTTGCCGGCTCTGTATGAACCGTTGTCTGGGGACACAAAACCGTCTCTCTGTGTGTCTGCATCTGTCTGGGGTCAAAAAGACAGCCCAAGAGGACCTGCTTCAGGCCTCCTTGCTCTCCTACTTACTAACAATGGGGGAAATACCTGGAAAAAAACATGATTTGTTCTCCTATCTGTTCTACAGCTTTTCATATTCTACTGCTGCAGTAAGAATTTAGTCGCGCAAAAGAAAGATTGTGTCACTAACTGGAGTCTCTGCTAAAATGCAATGCTCTATCTGGCTTTCAAAACTTCAGCCACTTTCTTTTTCTGCTTAGGCCTCTTGACTCCATGAAAATACTGCATTAATTTCAGTTGTTAAAACTGAAATACATCAGGAAAAAACATTTATGACCTGGATCTAAACAAGTAGCTTTTTGTCTGTCTGCAGACTTGGCATTTCCATAGAAAACTCACACAGCACAACAACAATGTTCCATTTTGTGTTATTGTCATGGATTGTCATGGTTATTGTCTAAAATCTAATTATCCTTGAAATACAGTAGCTGGGTCATTCCATGAATAGAGTACATTTTAAAGACCGTCTGTCTTTACTTTAAGACATGAAGAGCTGTCAATCCAGAAAATGTGAAGAACTTTGAAAGGTTCATCAAGCTCTATGATGAAATAGGCTCTCATGAGGACCGCCACAGGAAATGAAGACATAGTTACCTCTGCTGCAGAGGATAAGTTCATTAGAGTTAACTGCACCTCAGATTGTAGCCCAAATAAATGCTTCACAGAGTACAAGTAACAGACACATTACAACATCGACTGTTCAGAGAAGACTGCATGAATCAGGCCTTCATGGCCGAATTGCTGCAAAGAAACAACTACTAAAGGACACCAATAATGAGAAGAGACTTGCTTTGTCCAAGAAACAGACCGGTGGAAATCTGTCCTTTGGTCTGATGAGTCCAAATTTGAGTTTTTTGGTTCCAACCGCCGTGTCTTTCTGCGATAAAGAGTAGGTGAGCGCATGATCTCCGCACGTGTGGTTCCGACCATGAAGCATGGAGGAGGTGTGATGGAATTCAAGGCACACTTAACTACCACAGCATTCTGCAGCGATACTCCATCCCATCTGGTTAGCGCTTAGTGGGAATATCATATGTTTTTCAACAGGACCCAAAACACACCTCCAGGCTGTGTAAAGGCTATTTGACCAAGGAGAGTGATGGATTGCTGCATCAGATGGCCTGGCCTCAACAATCACCCGACCTCAACCCAATTGAGATGGTTTGGGATGAGTTTGACCACAGAGTAAAGGAAAAGCAGCCAACAACTGCTCAGCATATGTGGGAACACCTTCAAGACTGTTGGAAAAGCATTCCTAAGGAAACTGGTTTAGAGAATGCCAAGAGTGTGCAAAGCTGTCATCAAGGCAAAGGGTGGCTACTTTTAAGAATCTAAAATATTTGTTGAACACTTTTTTGGTTACTACATGATTCAATATGTGCTATTTCATAGTTTTGATATCTTCACAATTATTCTACAATGTAGAAAATAGTAAAAACAAAGAAAAACCCTGGAATGAGTAGGTGTGTCCAAGCTTTTGACTGATACTGTATACAGTTGAAGTCGGACGTTTCCACACACCTTAGCCAAATACATTTAAACTCAGTTTTTCCACAATTCCTGAAATGTAATCCTAGTAAAAAAATCCCTTTTTTAGGTCAGTTAGGATCACCACTTCATTTTAAGAATGTGAAATGTCAGAATAATAGTAGAGAGAATGATTTATTTCAGCTTTTATTTATTTCATCACATTCCCAATGGGTCAGAATTTTACATACACTCAATTGGTATTTGGTAGCATTACTTACATTTTTTAACTTGGGTCAAATGTTTTGGGTAGCCTTCCACAAGCTTCCCACAATAAGTTGGGTGAATTTTGGCCCATTCCTCCTCACAGAGTTGCCGTAACTGAGTCAGGTTTCTAGGCCTCCTTGCTCGCACATGCTTTTCAGTTCTGTCCACAAATTTTCTATAGGATTGAGGTCAGGGCTTTGTGATGGCCACTCCAATACCTTGACTTTGTTGTCCTTAATCCATTTGCCACAACTTTTGAAGTATGCTTGGGGTCATTCTCCATTTGAAAGACCCATTTGCGACCAAGCTTTAACTTCCTGACTGATGTCTTGAGATGTTGCTTCAATATATCCACATAATTTTCCATCCTCATGATGCCATCTACTTTGCGAAGTGCACCAGTCCCTCCTGAAGCAAAGCCCCCCCCCACAACATGATGCTGCCACCCCCCGTGCTTCACGGTAGGGATGGTGTTCTTCGGCTTGCAAGCCCCCCCCCCTTTTTCCTCCAAACATAACGATGGTCATTATGGCGAAACAGTTCTATTTTTGTTTCATCAGACCAGAGGAAATTGCTCCAAAAACTACAATCTTTGTTCCCATGTGCAGTTGCAAACCATAGTCTGTCTATTTTTATGGTGGTTTTGGAGCAGTGGTTTCTTCCTTGTTGAGCGGCCTTTCAGGTTATGTCGATATAGGACTCGTTTAACTCTGGATATATATTGTAACTGTTTCCTCCAGCATCTTCACAAGGTCCTTTGCTGTTGTTCTGGGATTGATTTGCACTTTTCGCCCCAAAGTACATTCATCTCTAGGAGACAGAACGCATCTCCTTCCTGAGAGGTATGACGGCTGCGTGGTCCCATGTTGTTTATACCTGCGTAATATTATTTGTACAGATGAACGTGGTACCTTCAGGCATTAGGAAATTGCTCCCAAGGATGAACCAGACTTGTGGAGGTCTACAATATTTTTTTCTGAGGTCTTGGCTGATTTATTTTGATTTTCCCATGATGTCAAGCAAAAAATCACTGAGTTTGAAGGTAAGCCTTGAAATACATCCACAGGTACACCTCCAATTGACTCAAATTATGTCAATTAGCCTATCATAAGCTTCTAAAGCCATGACATAATTTTTTTGAATTTTCCAAGCTGTTTAAAGGCACAGTCAATTTAGTGTATGTAAAATTATGACCCACTGGAATTGTGATACAGTGAATGATAAGTGAAATAATCTGTCTGTAAACAATTGTTAGAAAAATGACTTGTGTCATGCACAAAGTAGATGCCCTAACTGACTTGCCAACACTATAGTTTGCTAACAAGAGATTTGTGGAGTGGTCTGCCCACGGAGGCAGATTGCTTGGATTGTGTTGCCAGCTATTTGCTATGAGGGGAAACTGCCAATAAATCACAGGATTTCAAATGATAAATTATAACAGCACAAAGTAAATGGGCAATCCTGAGATGCTCACATGTGTGTCCGTTCAGTCAGAACTTCGGGGTCTGCTCTAATCTCCTCCCTCCAATGAGTCTCTCATGCCAAACGGCTTACTTCCACATGTGAGACTAGATCTGCTCTATCATGTACAGATGGTGACAAAACAAAAAGTAAATAAATAATCATAACAGTCATGGGAGTTTAGGACAACTACATCCAACAAGAGCCTAAGGACAGAGAGATACACAAGCTAGAACCTTTTCTTTGCAGATCTAGTAGGACAAATAAAGCATGGCCAATTGTATTATTTTCCCTGTTGTTCATCATGTTCTACTGTAGGTGACAGGGCGACGTGTTATGTGGACTAAAACAGTATAAAACTTAATTAGCCTGTTACAGTAAATGTTGGGAACATTGAGAAATAGTTTGGTCGATTTTTGGGGGTCAAATTATCCAGTTATCTTTGACAAGCAGCTTGCTTGACAGTTAGCTCCCATGCCAATTTCAAGTAATGCTAAACTAATATCTGACTAACTCGGAAATATTATGTTATTCCAGAATGAAAGTTAACTGGCTAGTGCATCATGCTTTTTGACATTATGTTAGCTAGCTATCCCCAGTTTTGTGACATTATGTTAACTAGTTATCCCCAGTTAGATAATGTGTTTTCACTTATTGCGTATGCATGCTTGTTGCGTTCTGCCTGGTGCACTCGTTCATTCGTAAACTGGCTGCTCGTTCTAAATAGTTTAATCTAATCTGCTCAAAACAGTGGCAGCATGTGCAGCGGTGGTCATTCGGTTTTTGACATGCAAAAGTCAAATAGGCGTATTTATGCTGTTGTTTAAATGTACAGATCACTTTATATATTTTCTCAAAGAAACTACCAGTAGTTTGAAAACTTGCCATCATATTTCTGTCATGGTGATTTGTTGACAACTCCAACCACCTCAAGCCCCGGGTATTCAGCCAATCAGTGGCCACCACTGATTTTGGGTAGTGTATCTTGGTTAAAAAAAATACAAATGTTCACCTAATTTTAACATTCTGTCATAAAGAGCACATGTTCAACTTCATAGAAAACATGTTTTCTACTGAAAAGGGAAGCAAAATGTAATCTATCCATTGAACAAGCCAGCTACTAGTTGAAAACGGACCCATCTGTAGCAACTGAGATGGTTGGTGTGATGGTTATCAGTTAATGCCCTGGAGGTTGAGGAGAGTGTGTTTCTACAGCTGCACTGCACTGTGCATTATATTACAGTACTGAAAAAGGTGTACATTTTCAGCTGTTTTTCTCAAAAGAGAAACCGATTTGTAATGATAGGGCTTTCTATTAATGGAAACCGAAGAGCTATAAAACACACACCAGGCCGCCTGACGAGATATCCTCTCTATGTCATTTTTAAAAACCTAGTGTTATTGAATGATTGTTTAGAAATGATAGTCAGAAGGTTAATATTGTTCGATATCAGCTAATGTGTTGCAGTTGTCTGGATACAATCAATTAACTTTGGCTCTAGACATTATGCAATATCCTTGCTCTTTACTTTGTACATTCCCTACAGTGCCTCCAGAAAGTATTCACACCCCTTGACTTTTTTACATTTTGTTGTGTTACAGCCTGAATTCAAAATGTATTACATTGAGATGACACTGGTCTACACACAATACCCCATAATGTCAAAGTGGAATTATGTTTTTAGAAATGTTTACAAATTAATCAAATAAAATAAATCTGAAATGTATTGAGTCAATAAGTATTCAACCCCTTTGTTATGGCAAGCCTAAATATGTTCAGCAGTAAAAATGTGCTTAACAAGTCACATAATAAGTTGGATTCACGCTGTGTTCAATAATAGTGTTTAACTTGTTTTTTTTTATGACATCTATTTTTTTTATGGTCCCTCAGTCGAGCAGCGAATTTCAAATACAGATTCAACCACAAAGACCAGGGAGGTTTTACAATGCCTCACAAAGAAGGGTACCTGTTAGTAGATGGGTAAAAGTTGAAAATAAGTAGACAGTGAATATTCCTTTGAGCATGGTGCAGTTATTAAGTTCATTTTGGATGGTGTATCAATACACCCAGTCACTACGAAGATACAGGTGTCCTTTCTAACTCAGTTGCCGGAGAGGAAGGAAACTGGTCAGGGATTTCACCATAAGGCCAATAGTGACTTTACAGTTACAGAGTTTAATGGCTGTGATAGGAGAAATTTTAGGATGGATCAACAACATTGTAGTTACTCCACAATACTAACCTAAATGACAGTGTGAAAAGAAGGAAGCCTATACAGAATAAAAATATGCCAAAACATTCATCCTGTTTGCAATAATGCACTAAAGTAATATGCTGACCAAACCACTCGTGCGATTGCGCATGTTTTTTTAATATACCCAGACATGATCAGGACACGCAGGTTGAAATATCAAAACAAACTCTGAACCACAGACAGGTCGAAAACCATTAAACATTTATGGCAATTTAGCTAGCTAGCTTGTTGTTGCTAGATAATTTGTCCTGGGATATAAACATGGGTTGTTATTTTACCTGAAATGCACAAGGTCCTCTACTCCAACAATTAACCCACAGATAAAACTGTAAACTGAATTCATTTCTCATCATCTCTCCTCCTTCCTTCAGGCTTCTTTTTCTTCTTTGGGCTTTATATGGCGGTTGGCAACCAACTTTATGGTGCATTACTACCACCGACTGGAGTGTGGACGTCAGTTAATCTTTCAATCACCCACGTGGGTATATGCTCCCAAAAACCAATGAGGAGATTTGAGAGGCAGGACTTGTTCTATTTTAGCGCCTTACTACACAGACTCTCGCGCAATGATTGAATAACATGTGTACATTTATTTTGCAAAGCTCGCGAACGCGACGTGTCCGGTCTGGTCAGCATGTAATACTGCAAAAAATGTGGCAAAGAAATTAACCTTATGTCCAGAATACAAAGCGTCATATTTGGGGAAAATCAACACAACACATCACCTTGTACCATTCTTCATATTTTCAAGAATGGTGATGGCTGCATCTTGTCATGGGTATGCTTGTCTTCCGCAAGGAAGTTTTTATTTTTTTATTTAAAAAAATAGAGCTAAGCACAGGCAAAATCCTAGATGAACCTGGTTCAGTCTGCTTTCAAACAGACAAATGCACCTTTCAGCAGGAGAACCTAAAACAAAAGGCCAAATATACACTGGAGTTTCTTGCCAAGACAACATTGAATGTTCCTGATTGGCCTAGTTACAGTTTTGACTTAAATAAGCTTGAAAATCTATGGCAAGTACAAATATTGTATAATCCAGGTGTGCAAAAATGTAAGACTCACAGAAGTAATTGCTGCCAAAGATGATTGTCACAGGTATTGACTCATGGGTCTGAATACTTATGTAAATGAAATATTTTTGTATATTTCAGGCTGTAACACAACAAAATGTGAAATAAGTCAAGGGGTATGAAAACGTTCTGAAGGCACTGTAAGTACACTATGAATGGCTCTCTCTTGCTGGGTAAAACAAACTCATATTGACAGTTGACAGAATAATCCTGGGTAGTTCATCAGAGCAGACTTGTGGCACTGCTCCTGAACCAAACAGGTGGAACCGGTCCATCCTATAATCCTGCAGGTTGCCATGGAAGCATTTGGGCTGCTAATAGGCAGACGCCCAGAGAGACTCCGTGATAGCTGCAGGTTCGTTTGTTCTCTGCTTTACCCTAACTGTTACCCATTCACACTTGACCTGACTGAGCTGAAACCTTTGTGGATAGTGTACCACATGCTAATATCATGCTCATTGGACATAGACTTTCTGGCATTGTCACCCACAATTATTTCCTTAGTCCACTGAGCTGAGAGCAACATGGATAGTAAAGGGATTGTTTGGGGATTTTGGCAATAAGGCCCTTTATCTACATCCCCAGATTCAGATTCACCTGTGGATACACTTTTTATGTATGTGTTTGCAGTTTGAAGGAAGTTGCTAACTCGAATTAGCGCAATGACTGGATGAGGCCTTTAAAATAGATTTTCAAATATCTAGCCTATGTTCTCCATCCGCTTTTCCATTGTAATTTCCATTCCATTGTCAGTGTTGAAGGGATGTTGAGACAGAAATTCGATATATCACAGTCAGTGGGGTTTATTGCAGTGATACTCATGACCATTCTAATGACTACCAGGTGTAAGTATAAGTACTCTACATGCCCTTGTCGACAAACACCTCACTAGTTTAATACGGTTCCCCGTGAAACCAATGCATATACTCAGTTGTCAATGGGGTTGCCATTGTCATGTTGAGTGCCGTGGGACAAAGCAAGGCCCTTATCCACAACAGAGACTCTGGGATGTCTATTTTATCAGATGTGTGTGTCATTGCCTTTCTATTATTCTACAAGAATCTCAAGAGACTGACCATTCACTGAAAAGAGCTTTTTAACATTACAATTGTTAATAGCACATTTTTTATACAGTATTTATCTTTTTGTTAAGACACTCAAATGAGCATCCTGTGTGGGGTCTTGGTACTCTACAGTAGGGTAGCTAATGCCGTTGGGTGAATGAACAAACTGGAAACAAAGCCGTGGTATCATCTGAGAAGCCAAATATTGTCTTTACAACAAACACTTTTTATTTTTACATTTTTTATTTAACCTTTATTTAACTAGGCAAGTCAGTTAAGAACACATTTGTATTTACAATGACGGCCTAGGAACAGTGGGTTAACTGCCTTGTTCAGGGACAGAACGACAGATTTTTACCTTGTAAACTCTGGGATATATTCTAGCAACCTTTTAGTTACTGGCCCAATGCTCTAACCACTAGGCTACCTGCCGCCCCAAAAGGCTACCTAGACTACCTGCCACCCTGGGCTACCTGCCACCCCATACTTACAATAAATTAATTGCAGTCTTTGCCCGGGGCTAAGCTGTGGGTTTTTAGGTTAAACCACTGGGTGTAAAAACTCCCATAGTTGAAACCTGGCAATGTTCACACTCATGTGGCTTTTGATTTTAAAACCTGACACCCGGTCCTATTGCCCATTGGCCCAATGTATTTGTGATGTTAAAGATATAGAGTGAGAGCATGTGAATGCCCATGCCCCGGCATGTCTTGGGCTGTCAGGTACAGAAAGAGCCTACTCAGGTGATATGTGCTCTGCTCTGTGCTCTGCTCTCCAGGCCCCTGGGAATGAACATGACTCATTCAACCTAGTTTCAATGAGAATGACAGTTGTCAACACTCTCAAGTCGATTTGTATGTTGAGCGCAATATAGACTTATCAGTAGAAAACATACACACCCTTGAGTGGCTACATGGTGATGGCCAAACAGGAGGGAAATACAGGACCTTTTTTGATTCATTTATATCTGGGTTATAAAGCTGAAATGTGTCTGTATACAAATACTTGTTGAGATGTATAGTGAACATGTAAATTGTAGGGTTGGCATTATATAATCTATGAATTTGGTCATTTGTAACATACTTTTGTGATGTTAGGGTACTGTTTAAATCTTGTGCATGGCTCTGCTGAAGTGAGCTGTTTCATAATGTTATTATCTAATGCCTCCCCTTTTCACCAAGTCTACTGTAAATTCAATCTGTTGGCCTTTGAAATGTAGACAGGAAGATGGGCCTGTTATTTAACCGATTATGAGATTTAGAACCAAATTCCCTTCAGGTGTTTGAAAGTGCAAGTGCTCAGTGTTACTTGTCACACACAAGCTCCTCCCCTCCTATTCAAACTAGTCATTAGAGCTGGCATTGGTTAGACATGATTTATGTCAGCATTTTGGATAAAACCTTGTAAAAAGATTTCCATTGATGTCTTTATTCATTTTTTACTTCTGTTACTTTACAGAATATCTCATACAAAACTGCACAGGACGTGACAGCATTCAGTAGCCCTTATGCCATGCAACTACTTGAAAACTACTTTGGTACAGAATGAAGTTACTCAGCTGCACATGTAACTGCTCTGATAAGGTGCATGAGACAATGCATGAATATTCCATTTGTATATTTACTATTTGCTTCTTGCATGTGATTGCACCAAGGAATTCAAATGATTTGTTACTATGTAGCATCTATACAAATTCATGTAAAACATGACCCAAAACAGAATAGAGAACACACATGACAATATAGCTAATTATTAGGCTACAACTAATTCACATTAGAATGTTTTTGGTGATTAAACTGCAGGAACATGTCTTAAAAGAGGCCAAGCCTGTTCCACGGGAACACAGAGATCACCAGTCTATCATTTGGACCAGTTAATGAAAATCTTAATTGGAATGGTGAACAGGATAAGCCTGGCCCTGGGCTAGATTAACAGAATTATAGTGCTGCTCACAGCTATCATCTCCTCATCCATAAAATATGACTGGCATCTCCCATATTAGGGCCAAGCCATGTCACCTTATGGAAGATTGATGCAACACAGCCATGTTGACAATGTGATGTGAACATGTTAATAACCTGTTGATTCAAATGACAGACTCAATAATAATTTGAGAAACTTCTCTCAAACAAAACATTTAAGGCATTCACAGTTATGTCTTGTAACACTGAAATATTCCAGTTTTCTCCACAGGAGGAATGTTTTCTTCCATACATCTAATGTATCATTATCTATAGACATGCTAAAGACTCAGACATGAGTGACACAGATGTGAAGGTAAATGGGTCCACTACAGATAAGAGTGTTTGTCCTGGTCTCTCTGTCTCCAACCTCCTCTAACAGTCTGTAAACAGTTTTGGGACATAATATAATATAATAATAATATAATAATATATGCCATTTGGCAGACGCTTTTATCCAAAGCGACTTACAGTCATGTGTGCATACATTCTACGTATGGGTGGTCCCGGGGATCAAACCCACTACCCTGGCGTTACAAGCGCCATGCTCTACCAACTGAGCTACAGAAGGACCGCATGACTAAGTGCAGAAGTTAGGACATGCTGGACAGGAGTGAACAACATAAATCATAGATTCTTTTAAAGACACTGTAGTGGTTGTCCATCGTTATGCGTAGGCATTATTGAATCCAAGATGTTAATACCAGACATACAGGTGTAGATGTCATCTGGTGGTGTGAGTTTCTGGTGACTGGAGTTTCAGTCTCCACTCCCCCAGACCTGAGAAGTTTGGACACAGTTCCCTGGGGGGACGAGATTAGTCAAATGGGGACGGGAATAATTGTTTGTCTTCAACCAATTCTACAGAGGAGCTGCTGATTATAAAGCCGCTCTTATGGTAGATCTCTCTACCGTAGTGTGTTTCACATTCGCCCGTAAAGAACAAGTGAAAAGAGTTTGGGGTGCGAAGCCTTTCCCTGAGCAGTGTCATTCTTTCTGAGAATTCACTCTGCCTATCACATAGACCTGGAGCCTGGGGAGAGTGGTCTTGGCCCCTTATCTGGCAGTCCCTCTTGTGTTTCCGTTGGTGCTGAAGCACTATCTCCACCTGCCTTTGGCCTGACCGGCCTGTGTTCGAGCGATAGCGGTACCGTCGATTACCAGGAGCAGCCACACACTCCAGCTAGCTACAAGATGTTCTTCTAATGCCAAGCTGTCATCAGCAGGACCTACTGTATTTCTTAGCAGGACAGTACTGAGACTAGGGGGACAATAGGTCATTTTATATTTGAGTCATTTTGCAGATGCTCTTATAAGGAGCGAGGTGAGACAGCCACATTTCACAGTCATACATTTTTCCTCAATAAAGAAGTTATCAGCTAGTTATCAGTGCTAGTAGGAAAAGACAGATCCGGCTCTGTGGTTCCAACGGTTTGTTACATAGGCTTCTTACAGACAAATCTAAAATGGGTCCTAACCAATCTACCACAACATAATAATATTGTTGGTGGTTTATCTTGTTTCTTGGTAGAATGTCAGTTGTGACTGTTTGGATTCTAAATCGGTCCTCTACTCTGACCATCGGAATCATTGTAGAACAAAAATATCAGTAGCAACATCATTCACTAACAAGGACGTCCTGTTTATCATAACATGCTGATACACCTCAAGAGCCATGTGGTTTCATACCATATAGTTTATCTCACCAAAACAGTTCCTGAAAAGACAATACTGACTGGGGTAAGGATCGGGTCACAGTCCTTCACCTCAGACATATCTGCATGGATTACTAGATGCCGTTCAAAGGGAACAGTAGGCCCATCAGCATACCAGACATCTCTGTAGTCAGACAACAATTGGACATACACCAAGAGAATGCAAAACAACAATCAGGCAGCAGAAGAAATCAGATAGTTGTCTGTACATGTCACCAGAAAAATACTCATCCTGACGTAACGTCTTCAACTCTAAAGCTGTGTACTGGGCATATCATTTCCTCTTTACAGATATGGAGGTAGAGATCAGGCCAGAATGGAGCACCACTGTCAATGTACAAAATCAGGGGCGCAACTTTCATTGGGGACGGGACATGTCCCACCCCACATTCTGAAATTGCATTTTTGTCCCCCCCCAGTTTTACCATTGGAATGTGATACACAATTAGGCAAGGTCGTGCTTTAGGACCATGCGGACGCCTCTGAACGGTCGGATAGGCTGTTTGGAGTGTTTATCTGATTGGATAAAAAATAAAAATTAATCATAATAATAATTATGTCCCCCCCACTTCTAAAATCAAAGTTGCAGATCCTCTCAAGCTCTGTCAGATTGGATGAGGAGCATTGCTGTACAGCTATTTTCAGGTCTCACCAGATATGTTCGATCGGGTTCAAGTCCGGGCCCTGGCTGGGCCACTCAAGGACATTCAGAGACCTGTCCCGAAGCCATTCCTGCCTTGTCTTGGCTGTGTTCTTAGGGTTGTTGTCCCGTTGGAAGGTGAACCTTCGCCCCAGTCTGAGGTCCTGAGTGCTCTGGAGCAGGTTTTCATCAAGGATCTTTCTGTACTTTGCTCCATTCATCTTTGCCTCGATCCTGACTAGTCTCCCAGGCTCTGCCACTGAAAAACATCCCCATAGCTTGATGCTGCCACCACCATGCTTCATCGTAGGGATGTTGCCAGGTTTCACCAAGACATGATGCTTGGCAATCAGGCCAAACAGTTCAATCTTGGTTTCATCAGACTAGAGAATGTTGCCTTTTGGCAAACTTCAAGAGGGCTCTCATGTGACTTTTACTGAGGAGTGGCTTCCATCTGGCTTGGTGGATTGGTGGAGTGCTGCAGAGATGGTTGTCCTTCTGGAAGGTTCTCCCATCTCCACAGAGGAACTCTAGAGCTCTGTCAGAGTGACCATCAGGTTCTTGGTCACCTCCCTGACCAAGGCCCTTCTCCCCCGATTGCTCAGTTTGGCCGGGCGGCCAGCTCTAGAAAGAGTCTTGGTGGTTCCAAGCTTCTTCTGTTTGTGTTCTTTGGGACCTTCTATGCTTTGGTACCCTTCCCTAGATCTGTGCCTCGACACAATCCTGTCTCTGAGCTTTACAGAAAATTCCTTCGACCTCATGGCTTGGTTTTTACTCAGACATGCACTGTCAACTGTGGGACCTTATATAGACCGTTGTGTGCCTTTCCAAATCCTGTCAAATCAATTGAATTTATCACAGGTTGATGCCAATCAAGTTGTAGAAACATCTCATGGATGATCAATGGAAACAGGATGCAAGTGAACTTAATTTTGAGTCTCATAGCAAAGGGTCTGAATATTTATAAGGTATTTCAGTTTATTTTTTTATACATTTGCAAAATGTCAACAAATGTATTTTCCCTTTGCTATTATGGGGTATTGTGTGTTGATTGCTGAAAAACACTAATATTTAATCTATTTTAGAATAAGGCTGTAATGTAACAAAATGTGGAAAAAGTCAAGGGGTCTGAATACTTTCCAAAGGCACTGTACAAAACTAGAGGTCCACATTTCTTGCTAAACCATATAATTGTTTGGGTAAAAACGGTAGCCAGCCAGCCCTGTAGCCAGCCCTGTAGCCTGTTCCTGCCTCATTGTAAACCAGGTCCGAGGCTCCTTGCTGTCCCCAGGGATGTGGAAATGAGATGTGACAGCCTTATGTCACAACTGGGACCTGAACTAAGCCCCTACACAAACACACACCGAGCGACACCATGCCAGTTCCCATACCGGACCACAGACCACACAATTCGCCAGGAAAAGCAGAAAGCAGATTGCCATATTCCACAGGTTTTTCTCCAGAAATGGCGCCCATGATAAGATCGTACCATGACCACATGAATAGAAAAACCAACATCTAGTTATCCAATTTAGGCTGATGGGGATGGGGGCAAGATAATGAAACCTGCATTCAGGCTGTATCACAACCGGCTGTGATTGGGAGTCCCATAGGGCGGCGTACAATTGGCCCAGCGTCTTCCGGGTTTGGCCGGTGTAGGCCGTCATTGTAAATAAGAATTTGTTCTTAACTGACTTGCCTAGAGGTTACATTTTTTAATAAAAATAAATGTAAAAAATGAGGCCATTGTCAATATTCACAGCTACTGGCAAAAACATATGTATATGTGTATTTTCTTTGGCAGAAGCCGAGAGTAAGGTTCTGCCTTAAATGGCCCACATCCTGTGAGGCTCTTCCTTGGAGATTCTCTTTGGAGGGTGGTGGATGACAGTTTGAGTTATAGAAATGTTGTGAGTCATTGATGCAGCTGACAAAGGCTTTGAATTAGGTGTTCAAGACATGTCTATTATTACAGACTGGGCAGAACTCTCTCAGTAAAGCAGTGAAATCTGCATATGGATAAGCAGTAGAACACTCAAGTCAGAAATCCACAGTGAACTTTGGGTGGTCCAAAAAAATGTCAGACAAAAATGAGTCATTCTAGCATGTTGTGTTCTGCTCAAAATATAATTCTTGTTTAGTTCTCATCAATGTCTATAGTGTGCTAATAACGTCAAAATAAATATAAAACTCTGGTCTTTCTGCAAACTATCTTTCACTTCTCTTTCCTTCAGTGACACTGATTCATTCACCATTTCAAAAGTAGAGCATTAGATCTTATCAAAGCTACGTTCCTGAGCAAGGCTTTATCAAAATAGCAGTCATCATCACGGCCGAAGTTACATATGAGGACATCGAGGTTCGGAGTTCTGTAAAAATACAATTATATAAAATGTATACAGTTGAAGTCAGAAGTTTACAAACACTAAGGTTGGAGTCATTAAAAGTAGTTTTTCAACCACTCTACAAATTTCTTGTAA
Organism: Oncorhynchus gorbuscha; assembly: GCF_021184085.1. Lineage (NCBI taxonomy): Eukaryota > Metazoa > Chordata > Actinopteri > Salmoniformes > Salmonidae > Oncorhynchus > Oncorhynchus gorbuscha. The sequence goes on along the minus strand of NC_060180.1, from coordinate 55,607,886 downwards.
ACAAACTATAGTTTTGGCAAGTCGGTTAGGGCATCTACTTTGTGCATGAAACAAGTCATTTTTACAGACAGATTATTTCACTTATAATTCACTGTATCACAATTCCATTGGGTCAGATGTTTACATACACTAAGTTGACATTGCCTTTAAACAGCTTGGAAAATTCCAGAAAATAATGTCATGGCTTTAGAAGCTTCTGATAGGCTAATTGACATAATTTGAGTCAATTGGTACCTGTGTATGTATTTCAAGGCCTACTTTCAAACTCAGTGCCTCTTTGCTTGACATCATGGGAAAATCAAAAGAAATCAGCCAAGAACTAATAAAGAAAATTGTAGACCTCGACAAGTCTGGTTCATCCTTGGGAGCAATTTCCAAACGCCTGAAGGTACCACGTTCATCTGTACAAACAATAGTACGCAAGTATAAACACCATGGGACCACGCAGCCATCATACCACTCAGGAAGGAGACGCGTTCTGTCTCCTAGAGATGAATGTACTTTGGTGCAAAAAGTGCAAATCAATCCCAGAACAACAGCAAAGGACCTTGTAAAGATATGGGAGGAAACAGGAACAAAAGTATCTATATCCACAGTAAAACGAGTCCTATATGGACATAACCTGAATGGCCGCTCAGCAAGGAAGACGCCATTGCTCCAAAACCACCATAAAAAAGCCAGACTACGGTTTGCAACTGCACATGGGGACAATATCGTACTTTTTTGGAGAAATGTCCTTTGTTCTGATGAAACAAAATAGAACTGTTTGGCCATAATGACCATCGTTATGTTTGGAGGAAAAAGGGGGATGCTTGCAAGCCGAAGAACACCATCCCAACCGTGAAGCACGGGGGTGGCAGCATCATGTTGTGGGGGTGCTTTGCTGCAGGAGGGACTGATGCAAAATAGATGGCGTCATGAGGATGGAAAATTATATGGATATATTGAAGCAACATCTCAAGACATCAGTCAGGAAGTTAAAGCTTGGTTGCAAATGGGGTCTTCCAAATGGACAATGACCTCAAGCATACTTCCAAAGTTGTGGCAAAATGGATTAAGGACAAAAAAGTCAAGGTATTGGAGTGGCCATCACAAAGCCCTGACCTCAATCCTATAGATAATTTGTGGGCAGAACTAAAATAGTGCGTGCGAGCAAGTAGGCCTACAAACCTGACTCAGTTACACCAGCTCTGTTAGGAGGAATGGGCCAAAATTCACCCAACTTACTGTGGGAAGCTTGTGGGAGGCTACCCGAAACGTTTGACCCAAGTTAAACCATTTTAAGGCAATGCTACCAAATACTAATTGAGTGCATGTAAACTGACCCACTGGGAATGTGATGAAATAATTAAAATCTGAAATAAATCATTCTCTCCACTATTATCCTGACATTTTACATTCTTCAAATAAAGTGGTGATCCTAACTGACCCAAAACAGGGAATTTTCATTAGGATTAAATGTCAGGAATTGTGAAAAACTGAGTTTAAATGTATTTGGCTAAGGTGTATGTAAACATCCAACTTTAACTGTATAAATATAACACCAGTCAAAAGTTTGGATACACCTACTCATTCAAGGGTTTTTATTTATTTTTTAAACTATTTTCTCCATTGTAAAATAATAGTCAAGATGTCAAACTATGACATAACACATATGGAATCATGTAGTAACCAAAAAAGTGTTAAACAAATCCAAATATATTTTATTGTGCGATTCTTAAAAGTAGCTACTCTTTTGCCTTGATGACAGCTTTGCATACTTGACATTCTCTCAACCAGCTTCATGAGGTAGTCACCTGGAATGCATTTCAATGTTCAATTAACAGGTGTGCCTTGTTTAAAGTTAATCAGTTGTGTTTTGACAAGTTAGTGTTGGTATACAGAATATAGCCCTACTTGGTAAAAGACCAAGTCTATATTATGGCAAGAACATATCAAATAATCAAAGAGAAATGACAGCCCATCAGTACTTTAAGCGCTGTGATGAAACTGGCTCTCATGAGGACTGCCGCAGGAATGAAAGACCCAGAGTGATCTCTGTTGCAGAGGATAATAATATATATAATAATATAATATATGCCATTTAGCAGACGCTTTTATCCAAAGCGACTTACAGTCATGTGTGCATACATTCTACGTATGGGTGGTCCCGGGAATCGAACCCACTACCCTGGCGTTACAAGCACATGCTCTACCAACTGAGCTACAGAAGGACCAGTTCATTAGATTTATTAGCCTCAGAAATCAGCAATTAACTGCACCTCAGATTGTGCCCAAATAAATGCTTCACAGAGTTCAAGTAACACAAACATCTCTACATCGACTGTTCAGAGGAGACTACGTGAATCAGGCCTTCATGGTCGAATTGCTGAAAAGAAACCACTACTTAAGGACACGAATAAGAAGAAGAGACTTGCGTGGGTCAAGAAACACGAGCAATGGACATTAGACCGGTGGAAATCTGTCCTTTGGTCTGATGAACCCAAATTTGAGATATTTGGTTCTAACCGCCTTGTCTTTGTGAGACGCAGAGTAGATGAGCGGATGATCTTTGCATGTGTGGTCCTACCGTGAAGCTTGGAGGAAGAGTTGTGATGGTGTGGGGGTACTTTGCTGGTGACACTGTCTATGATTTATTTAGAATTAAAGGCACACTTAACCAGCATGGCTACCACAGCATTCTGCAGCGATACTCCATCCCATCTGGTTAGTGCTTAGTGGGACTATCATTTGTCTTTCAACATGACAATGATCCAAGACACACCCCCAGGCTGTGTAAGGGCTATTTGACCAAGGAGAGTGATGGTGTGCTGTATCAGATGACCTGGCCTCCACAATCATTCAAACTCAACCCAATTGAGATGGTTTGGGATGAGTTGAACCGCAGAGTGTAGGAAAGGCATTCAACAAGTGCTCAGCATATGGAGGAACACCTTCAAGACTGTTGGAAAAGCATTCCTTATATAGCTGGTTGAGAGAATACCAAGAGTGTGCAACGTTGTCATCAAGGCATTTAAAAAAACCTGTTTTCACTTTGTCATAATGGGGTATTGTGTGTAGATTGATGAGGAAAACATTTATTTAATCAATTTTAGAATAAGGCTGTAACGTAACACAATTTGGAAAAAGTCAAGGGGTCTGAATACTTTCCGAATGCACTGTATATATATGTACTACATTACCAAGTATGTGGACACCTGCTACTCAACTTACTGTTGAGGGTTAGAATAGTAGAATACACAAGGTGCAATTTCGAAACTTGGTTGTGCATCAGAAGTTTTTCTCTTGTTTTATGTCATTCACTGACATTCACTCAATTGGACCATGTCATTTAACATTTTTTTAGATTAGTAAATCAGTCCAGTTAGTCTCGCCAGCTACCTAAACTTGCAGTAATCATGGCCTAATTACCGACCGGGCACGCAGGGCACATGCCCAGGGGCCCTGACCTCCAGGGGACCCCCATTGATTTAGTTAGTCACTCTCACTCAGATATCATATTTAATGTAGTAATATAGGTCATTCACTCATTGCTGTACAATGCAGTTTCAAGATTCAAGAGGGTGCTATGAAATGAATGTCAAAATGTAGTTTTCTTTGCCTTTAGTCATTATAAATGACAGAATTAATCATTAGATTGTTCTCTACAATATTATAACCTTAATAGACTTGTATGTGACAATGTTGATGAAATAAGAACGTTAATTTGCTGTGATCATTGCTAGTTTAGACTGTGTCGCTCCTGGTTGTATCTCTTCCATATTTGGTGTTGTGAGGTGGCACCATTTGGAGGTGTTACCTGCTGGTTGGACCAATCAAAATAATTTTGTCATTGTCATCTCCAGATCCTTGGCTTTCATTGCCCATAATGGCGATCAATCTACGTTGAGAGGGCTGTTTCTATCATGATTTAAAGGGAAAGACTCAGAAATAAACAATGAAAACAGGAAAACAGATGCTCTTTGCAGAGGATGGATATTGAAATTCAGCCTGTTAGCTTTGTAAATAAAAATATATATTTTTTGTTTTCTGTAGATTTTATTTCGAAAAATACGATCTTTTCACTCACGAAACTGCAGCCACTAGTTAGCTTGTCAGTTGACATTCGAAGTTAGCTCCGTTCTGCAGTGGAGCAGCACCACAGAGTTCTATTAAGCTTTATAAACGGGGTGGTTTACTGCTCTAATTATGTTGGTACCAGTTTATCATAGCAGTAAGGCACCTTGGGGGTTTGTGATATATGGCCAATATACCACGGCTAATGGCTGTGTCCTAGCATTCCACGTTGAGTTGTGCATAAGAATATGCCTTAGCCATGGTATATTGGCCATATGCCACACCCCGTCGGGCCTTATTGCTTAAGTGACCACTTTTTGATTATGCCTGTGATGACATTCCATTCACTCTAAACATTCTGAGAGTAAATTGTCTCTAACTTTTGAAACATATATGGTAGATACATGAGGTTCTGACTGAATTTTCCATTCCATAGACATATTTATTTAAACCTTGAATGAATTCATCTTTTTATGGGTGAACACCCTACACAATAAGTCCTGGCAAAACTTATAGAATTGCAGAAAATCTGCTTAAAAACAGGAAAAAAAATGTCCTCCCACATGGCAAAATGTGTACAATTGCAGGAAATTAACTGTAAAACTGCAAAAAAAATATGTTTTGTAAAACAAACTTATTTATTTACCTTTTGTTCATAAAATACTTTTTCTGCTCCCTCTGTAAGTATGAAATTATAGTTTTTAGTGCTGAGTTCATGTGAGTTAATGTGTAGCAGCTAAATGTATAGCTAATAGGCTATGTGTTTGTAGACTGACTGAGGTGAATGAAACTACAGCAACCAATGTGATAATGGCTGGGGTCATTTTGGCTTGTTTTTGATATTCTCCAAATAGCATTTGAGAGTTTTCAGAATGAATAGAAATGCAGTAAATGAGCATCAGCTTTCTTAAAAGGTCCCAAATAGTCATCCTATTTCCCAAGTAAGATTCAGCCTGGATTCAAACCAGGGACTGCAGTGACACCTCTTGCACTGAGATGCATTACCTTAGACCGCTGCGCCACTCGGGAGCCCAATTTGATGAAAAAGGAGAACTGAAGAAATTGTACCTCTTCTCTCATCTCTAACTATCAGGCAGCCTGAAAGAGCAGGCTGAGTGGACGGGGAGCTTACTGTATATGCATGAGCTCGCTTTGACTGACAGCTCTTTGAACCTTGTGGTTGTTGCCAAGTAACAAGGTAAACAATGGGCCACATGTCATTGATGACAAGGTAAACAATGGATCACATGTCATTGAGAGCCTAAATAGTATGCCTTAACCCATTTTCTCTGCAAAATGCTCTCATGGTCAACAGAGCTGAACATGGGCTGTTGGATATCAGACAAACAGCAGCAATAAACAATTGCATTTGTATTGTTTTGTAACTTATTACAGAATACAGTTCACTGATACACTTCTTCACAAGAATTAGTAAAGCCTGAGTCACCTTGGAAGCTTAGACATAAAGGAATGCACATGAAGACAGTAGAAAATAAGTGTACTGGACAATTTATTGGTGCCTCTGCATTAGCATTATAAATGACAATATGTTCAGAATTGCATGTATTGATCAGACATTTTTTTGTTAATTTACAATAGACCAGCAAAGCAGAAATATTGATTAAGTTTACAGTTTACCATGAACATGAATACACATGAGAAATAATGATGAGACATCATTTTACATTTTAGCCATAAGTCCAATATAGTCACCCGGCCACCCAACAGTGTGTAGGACACAATCATTTGTGCAATTTGTAAAACTCATCTCCCTTCTTGAATGCTTGAAAAAACTTTAGGAAATGCAACCAACTACCAACTATGGGGAGGGAAGTGGGAGAGGAGAGGGACCCATGTAACCCGCTTCAATCAAGCAGGCTGCAGTCACCCACTTGGCTTCTGTCATCCCCAAGATTGAACCTGGAGACAAATCCAGCTATTGCCTCCTCCTTGTCAGGCCACTCACACTGGGCAGACAGGAGTCCTGGGTTGGAGAGCTCGCACAGCTTCTGTACATACGCCACTGGATCAAAGTTGGCGTCATTGAAGAGGAGATCCAGGAGCCTGTCTACGTAGACCGTCATCTTTTTGAAAAGGGAAATGTTTGTTAAATGAGTAGTCGATTTCATTTCCTTTTATTTTCTGTTCTGAGTTATGATGCTAAAATGTGTGGATGTAGTGATCTACTCATTCTGCAATGTGTTGATGTAGTGATCTACTCATTCTACAATGTGTTGATGTAGTGATCTACTCATTCTACAATGTGTTGATGTAGTGATCTACTCATTCTACAATGTGTTGATGTAGTGATCTACTCATTCTACAATGTGTTGATGTAGTGATCTACTCATACAATGTGTTTTCTGGGTACTCAATTTGAACTATTTTATTAACTTTTTTGGTCGTGAAACTTTTCAATACTGGTATTTGAAATGTTCGTGCGCCTGAAATGCTCAAATTCAGATTTTAAATGAATAACTATTAAATCATGATTAGCCTCAATAACACAAGCTACATCAACTGTAAGACAACAACCCACACAATGGAATGGCAAAATATGATTTTCAGGGGTAAAATTAAAAATACTATACACAGCGCATCTCTTGTGGAAAACATTCCTTTGTGGCAGCTATGTGTCTGCAGTTCTCAGACTCAATGTAGGGGGATGGAAGAACTAAAACCATAGTGACTATCAGGTGTGTTACAGTAAAATTATTCAGACCCCTTGACTTTTTTCACATTTTGTTACTTGACAGCCTTAAATTATTATTTGTTCCTCGTCAATCTACTGTACACATAATATTCCATATTGACAAAGCAATTATTATTTATTTATTTGGGCTAGTTTATTTAAAAAACAAAAACAGAAGTACCTTTTTTCATAATTATTTGGACCCTTTGCCTTTGCTATGAGAATCGAAATTCAGCTCAGGTGCATCCTGTTTCTACTGATCATCCTTGAGATGTTTCTACAACTTGTTTGGAGTCCACCTGTGGTATATTCAATTGATTGGACATGATTTGCAAAGGCACACACCTGTCTATAATAGGTCCCACAGTTGACATTGCAGAGCATAAACCAAGCCATGAGGTCGAAGGAATTGTCTGTAGAGCAGGATTGTGTCAAACCATAGATCTGAGGAAGGGTACCAAAATGTTTTGCAGCATTGATGGTCCCCAAGAACACAGTGGCCTCCATTATTCTTAAATGGAAGAAGTTTAGAACCCCCAAACGCCGTCCGCCCGGCCAATCTGAGCAATTGGGGGAGAAGGGCCTTGGTCAGGGAGGTGACCAAAAACCTGATGGTCACTCTGAGAGAGCTCCAGAGTTCCTCTGTGGAGATGGGAAAACTTTCCAGAAGGACAACCATCTCTGCAGCACTCCACCAATCAGGCATTTATGGTAGAGGGGCCAGACAGAAGCCACTCCTCAGTAAAAGGCACATGACAGCCCACTTGGAGCCAAAAGTCACCTAAAGGACTCTCGAGCCATGGAAACAAGATTCTCTAGTCTGATGAAATCAAGATTGAATCTTAGTTCTGAATGCCAAGCATCACGTCTGGAGGAAACCTGGCACCATCCCTACGGTGAAGCATGGTGGTGGCAGCATCATGCTGTGGGGATGTTTTTCAGCGCCAGGGACGGGGAGTCTAGTCAGGGTCGAGGGAAAGATGACCGGAGCAAATTACAGAGAGATCCTTGATGAAAACCTGCTCCAGAGCGCTCAGGACCTCAGTCTGGGGCAAATGTTCACCTTCCAACAGGACAACGACCCAAAGCACACAGCCAAGATAATGCAGGAGTGACTTCGGGACAAGTCTCTACATGTCCTTGAGTGGCCCAGCCAGAGCCTGGACTTGAACCCAATCGAACATCTCTGGAGAGACCTGTAAATAGCTGTGCAGCAATGCTCCACATCCAATCTGACAGAGCTTGAGAGGATCTGCAGAGAAGAATGGGAGAAACTCCCCAAATACACAAGTGTGCCAAGCTTGTAGCGTCGTACCCAAGAAAGCTCAATGCTGTACTCGTTGCCAAAGGTGCTTCAACAAAGTACTGAGTAAAAGGTCTGAATACTTATGTAAATGTGATATTTCAGTTTCTTATTTTGAATAAATTTGTAACCATCTAAAAAAAGATCTATTTTTTTGCTTTGTCATTATGGGGTATCATGTGTAGATTGACAAGGGGAAGAAAATATTTAGAACAAGGCTGTAACGTCTCTCCTTGTCCGTCCAACATTTCCTCATCTCCCACCCCTTTTAACGTGACTATCCTGATGCCTTTCCCTCTTTCCCCCTGCCCGCTACAAAGTTTCTCCCTGCAGGCAGTCACTGAGTCCCAGGTGCTACTTGACCCCAAAAAAACATCTGGGTCATGGTCTAGACCCTTTCTTCTTTAAGGTTGCTGCACCTGTCAGTGCTAAGCCTATCTCTGATATTTTTACCTGTCTCTCCATTCTGGGGAGGTTCCCATTGCTTGGAAGGCAGCCACGATTCATCCTTTATTTAAAGGGGGAGATCAAGCTGATCCTAACTGTTATAGGCCTATTTCTATTTTGTCCTGTTATTCAAAAGTGTTGGAAAAACTTGTCAATAATCAATTGACTGGCTTTCTTGATGTCTATAGTATTCTCTCTGGTATGCAATCTGATTTCCGCTCAGGTTATGGATGTGTCACTCTAACCTTGAAGGTCCTCAATGATGTCACCATTGCCTTTGAATCTAAGCAATGTTGTGCTCCTATTTTATTGAATTGGTCAATGCTTTTGATACGGTAGACCATTCCATTTTTGTGTCCGGCTAAGGAGTATTGGTGTCTCTGATGGGCCTTTGGCCTGGTTTGCTAACTACCTCTCTCAAAGAGTGCAGTGTATAAAGTCAGAAAATCTGCTGTCTCAGCCATGGCCTGTTACCAAGGGACTACCCCAAGTCTCAATCCTGGGCCCCACGCTCTTCTCAATTTACATCAGATGATACAGTCTTATACTCAGCTGGCCCTCCCCGGGTTTTTATGTTAAATGCTCTACAACAAAGCTTTCTTAGTGTCCAACAAGCTTTCTCTACCCTTAACCTTGTTCTGAACACCTCCAAAACAAAGGTCATGTGGTTTGGTAAGAAGAATGCCCAGCACCTCACATATGTGATGACTACTTCTGAGGGTTTAGAGCTTGAGGTAGTCACCTCATACAAGTACTTGGGGGTATGGCTAGACAGTACACTGTCCTTTTCTCAGCACATATCAAAGCTGCAGGTTAAGTTAAATCTGGACTACCCACGCTAGATTGCGGAGACATAATTTATAGATCAGCAGGTAAGGGTGTTCTTGCGCGGCTAAATGTTCTTTACCATTTGGCCATCAGATTTGCCACCAATGCTCCTTATGAGGACACACTCCTCTGTAAACTGGTCATCTATTTATACCCGTCGCAAGACCCACTGGTTGATGTTTATTTATAAAACCCTCTTAGGCCTCCCTCCCCCTATCTGAGATATCTACTGCAGCCCTCATTCTCCACATACAACACCCGTTCTGCCAGTCACATTCTGTTAAAGGTCCCCAAAGCACACACATCCCTGGGTCGCTCGTCTTTTCAGTTCACTGCAGCTAGCGACTGAAACGAGATGCAACAAACACTCAAACTGGACAGTTGTATCTCAATCTCTTCATTCAAAGACGCAATCATGGACACTCTTACTGACAGTTGTGGCTGCTTCGCGTGATGTATTGTTGTCTCTACCTTCTTGCCCTTTGTGCTGTGGTCTGTGCCCAATAATGTTTGTACCATGTTTTGTGCTGCTACCATGTTGTGTTGCTACCACGATGTGTTATCATGTCTTGCTGCCTTGCTATGTTGTTGTCTTAGGTCTCTCTTTATGTAGTGTTGTGTTGTCTCTCTTGTCGTGATGTGTGTTTTGTCCTATATGTATGTTATTTCATTTTCAATTTGTCATTTTTAATCCCAGCCCCCATCTCCGCAGGAGGTCTTTTGCCTTTTGGTAGGCAGTCATTGTAAATAAGAATTTGTTCTTAACTGACTTGCCTAGTTAAATAAAGGTTCGATAAAATAAATAAATAAATGTAACAAAATGTGTAAAACGTGAAGGGGTCTGAATACTTTCCGAATGTACTTTATACCATTCACAAGTCAAAGCAGCCACAGACACAGTTGTATTATCTAACGTTTAGCCCTCCGATCCACCCCAAAATGTTGGATACAGTGTCAGACTCCTCATCAAACTCTGATACATACATTATGGTCAGAGGTTGCAAGATCCACTACCTTTGATGGTATAGCATCTATCTTCAGCATTAGCTTCCTGGCATGACCCATCGAAAGTTCTCCGCAATTTATAAAGCGACTTCGCTTTAAATGTGCACTGCACACGTGTGACATGATCGTAATCACCATCTCTCAATTACCCTGTCTCTTTTCAGAACAGCATATCCAAAAACAGGAAGCAGAGGTACCTACTTATGGCTACTTTAGTCTGACCTGGTGTATTGTCCCTGGAGGCCCAGCCAACCACAGTAGGCCTACTGCTGGAGGCTGGAGCCCTGCTTCAATGTGACGTCTATTGCCACCACCCCAAGGCAATGTGACACATGAGTTTTCTATGAGCTGAGCGGCTTGAACTCCCTGGTGCCTGAAACCATAGCCCCTTTAAAACAATACGGTAATTAAGAGCCAACACATGGACACGAAAACTGTAATGCTAGTCCTCTCCTTTCTTCCACCATTGTTGTTTTGTAACTTCAAACATCAAATGGTAACAGGACACTGAGGTGATTTGAACATGCTGTGAGGAGTGGAGATGTGGGTTTAGAGACTGCTCCAGGGACTTTGGGGCAGAATAACCAGGCAAGGCTGGTTTCTGAGGCTGTGTGAAAGAAAGTTTCCCTCACATTACACCGTGGCCCCTGAGAGGGTCTTGTTCCCTCTGAGGATAGTTTCCTTACTTGCATGTCCCATGGCTTTTTTCACAGGCCATGAATTTCCTCTAGAATGAATGGGACAGTGCTCGCAAGACTAGGATATATTTACCATATCCTTGTTTGTTGACAATGTCTTCTTTCTCTCTGAATGGGTAGTCAGTTATGTAAGGGATAATCCAAGTGGGGCTATGCGTTCTATGGAAAATAATGCACACCTAACTTCACTTTTTGTGAATTGCCAAGCATTTATGTATACTGAACAAATATATAAACGCAAATGTGATTTGATTTGAACACGCAACAATTTCAACGACTTTACTGACTTACAGTTCATATAAGAAGATTCAATTGAAATAAATTCACTAGGCCCTAATCTATGGGTTTCACATGACAGGGCAGGGGCGCAGCCATGGGTAGGCCTCGGAGGTCATAGGCCCACCCACTAGGAAGCCAGGCCCAGCCAATCAGAATTAGTTTTTGCCCACAAAAGGGATTTATTACAGACAGAAATACTCCTCAGTTTCATCTGCTGTCCGGGGGCTGGTCTCAGACGATCCCGCAGGTGAAGATGTGGAGGTCCTGGGTTGGCGTGGTCACACGTGGACTGTGGTTGCAGTTAGCATGCCAATTGCACACTCCCTCAAAACTTGAGACATCTGTGGCATTGTGTTGTGAGACAAAACTGCACATTTTAGAGTGGCCTTTTATTGTCCGGAGCACAAGGTGCACCTGTGTAATGATCATGCTGTTTAATCAGTTTCTTGATATGCCACACCTGTCAGGTGGATGGATTATCTTGGCAAATGAGAAATGCTCACTAACAGGGGTGTAAACAAATTTGTGCACAACATTTGAGAGAAATAAGCTTTTTGTGCATATGGAACATTTCTGGGATCTTTTATTTCAGCTCATGAAACATGGGACCAACACTTTACATGTTGTGTTTATATTTTTGTTCAGTATAATAAAAAAATGCACATAAAGCACATAAAGGCTTCATAATTCATAAAGGTAATGTTAACTGACTGCTATTATCTCATAGAACAAGACGTTTAAGCTCTCCTAAGCCTGTGTTAACCTCAGACCTTGTTTTCTGTGTTTATTACAAAACCCTATTCTTTCCCCATTCATTTTCCACATAGGGATGGCTGAACGAACCAGAGGTAACTTATTCCCAGGTTTTAGGACTACAAGCTGGCGAGCTCAATTGCCGTGCATTATAGGGAAATGATGCACACTCTAGAATGCCCTTCAAGCCAATCAGAAATGAGTATTCAACAATGCCACGGTATAATTAAGCAATAAGTCATGAGGGGGTGTGGTATACGTATGGCAATATACCACAGCTAAGGGCTGTTCTTATATACAACGCAATGCGGAATGCCTGGATACAGCCTTTAGCCATGTTATATTGTCCATGTACCACAAACCCCAAAGATGCTTTATTGCTATTATAAACTGGTTACCAACATAATTAAAGCAGTAAAAATACATGTTTTGTCATACCCGTGGTATACGGTCTGATATAGAATGGCTGTCAGCCAATCAGAATTCAGGGCTGGATCCACCCAGTTTATAACTTCCTTTATGGACTTTGTGTACGTTTTAAAGACGTTAAAATATATTTCCTCTAGCGATACTACCGTAGAAACATTGACTTTAATATCAACTCTTTTCCTATACTTGACCCAGAGGTATAATACACCATTTGAATTCAAACATTTCAATTAGCCCTATGCCATGACTATATGGCTCATAGATAGTTTGTATGAAAGTATAAAATACACTTGGGAATCATAGTCAAGTAACACAAAGTATGTACACCTGGTGCAATTGCCTCCACAAACCCTTGACAAATAGACTTGATCTTCGACCGCAGAACAACAAAAGTGCCCTGAAGACATGGAGCAATTTGTTACGGTGCTGCTCAGAGGTGTTGCCTTCCTCTAACATACATCCCTTTTAACTTGACCTCCTTTCACCAGTCACTTTCCCAGAGTGACACCGCTCCAATGATAGGTGACACATTGTGCTCTGTGTAATTGTAGCTGCTTCAGAAACTCTCTGTCTCTCTCTTTCTCAGTCGGCGTCGTCATATTTAAAGCAGCACTATACTTAGGGGAGCAGCAGAGATCAAACAAGGTTCTGTTTGGAGGCGGTGGAATTCTGAAGCTCTGGGCAGTGAGGATTTCACTTTGAAGGATCAGGGTAACATTCTATGGGTCCTATGTGGCCATCGTGAGTCACAGCTGCTGGTACATACAAGTCACATTTTATCTGATTAAAAACCAAAGGCTTCATGACAAACAATTTATTTTCATAAAAGATCACCCCAATTATAAGATTCTTGCATTGCCGAAATATTTATAAACACTGCCTTATATCTGGTATTGTAATACTGACAGGCCTTATATTGTAGTATTGACACAACTAAGTACAGTGTGTCTAGTTGTATCTGTGTTACAATAAAGGCTCAATCTGAGTAGTATTACAATATCAGATCACCATAAGCGTCATAACTATTGGGGGCACAGGAGCACGTGCCCCCTCAGATACTGTATGTCCAGTAAAACATTTTTTATATTTTTTATAATAATTGTCATTTTTGTTGTGGTTGTTTCTCTGTAAAACTATTGACCACCTAGCAATTTTTTGAAGTTGTCTTTGGCCCAGTTAGATTCCCAATCTCCCACCTTCATAACTAGCTACCAAGAAGCCATTTCAGGCTATCAATCAAGTTAGAGTAGCTAGCTTGTCTAACTGTCTTACCTGACATAGGCATAAAAATAAACATTTGTTTGTTTGTTCATAAAATTAAGCATAATGATTATGACTTTAGATTGCAGGAAATAACTGTTTCAGGCCAAATTCTCCAACTTCCACCCCGAGCCGACTTCATGTACTTTGTGCCCCGTCAGATTTTTGTGGCTCATAACACCCCTGCAGATACTGCTTATAAAAACTGAAGCTATCTTTTTTCATGGGCAATAATTGTTTAGTGGATGAATACAGCCCCTCATAGCAAAAACCCACTTGATGGAGCAATCATATAATTACAAATTATAGGGGACACAGGTTTTTTAGGGAGACAAAACTCAACGGTTATTATTTCTAAATAATTGTGAAGCCAAGTAAAAGCCTGGATATATTTTGGTTTGAATCAGATACTCACAAAAGCACTCATCAATGGCCTTCACAAAAAGTATAATGTGAGATTATACCCCAATCACAGTTATAATAAACCCCAATCAGACCATGACAAAACCTATAGTAAAAAGACTACCCTCCTTCACATGCTGTCATAATTATCACTCTTCACTATCAGTATTATGTAGATGAACATGCATTCAAAATATTATTTTCAAATACACTTCTTCTGTTTACAAACGGTTCACTATAAATCTGTTAGGGAGTTATCTGGCTTGTTGACAGAGTGTTTACTGTAGGATGAATATAATACTTCCATTGGTCTGGGGGAGCTATGGAAAGTGAAGACTGCTAGCGTCATACCACATAGAAAGTAACTCTCTCCAGCCCCTTTGGAAATTGGAAGCCCCTCTACTCGCGCGGCCATGGAAGAGGTCAACCCACCTTTCCATCTGGTTCAGGGCCTGCCACTGAACTGTGGTTATTACTCCTGCCATAGGTCAGCCTGCACACGCACACTGAACCCCAGAATAGACACATATACTGCTCTTTGGTGATAAAGACCTATACTCAGAAACAAGCAATAAACTGTAAATATTTAGAGGCATTTATCTACTTGTCAGAATAATAAACAAAGTGACATGATGCATACAAACAACTCACTTTAGTGAGTCATGTTCACGTTGTTTCCCAAAACGCAATCAAATGGAGTGAAACTCAAATTAAAGCAAAGGTTTACATTTTATTTGATTCGTTAGGATCTCCGTTAGCATAACAAAACAAATACATAACACACAAAATACTTTACAATTTACATACAGTTCATTTAAAAACCTTATCATGTAGTGTGCGTGTGTGTGCATCGATCAGTTACATTTCAGTACATACACACAACAAGTAGGTCATATGGGGGAGAAGTGTTGCTTTATTTGTTTTTTGAAACCAGGTTTGAGGTTCACTTGCGCTATATGAAATGGAAAGGAGTTCCAAGCACTCATGGATCAGAGAACTATGAAAAGACCCCTGGTGGCATGTCTGGTGGGGTAAGTGTCAGAAAAACAAGTTTGTAATGCACTTATTGTGTTGCTTATCAGCATTTACCTGCATTGTGGGTCTTTAGGGCTGTTAGGTGTATCAGAACAATGAACAATTCTCACTGTGTTTCAGAAAACGCCTTATTCTGTCATGGCCAATATCGAAAGATCTACAAAAAGCTGACTCAGGCCATACCAACAGTTATGACTCTGTTTGTAAGCATGTATTTGGGTGTACATCTATCATTGCCATGTTCCTAAGTGGGTGTCTGTGCACAATCCTTTACGATGAATCAATCAACTGAAAGAACACGCCCAAATATACCCTAAAGCATCCTCAGTTGTTCCCGGGGAGACTAGAGTACCGATAGGAATCTCATCAGAGCTGCAGGGAAATAACAGCTTTCGTCCTTGGCGTGGCCCTCATCTACCTGCCCTTTCTTCAAAGGTGAGGCTACCCCTTGCTGAGTCTGGTCTGTCCAAGCTGCTCCTATCCCAGGATCTCCTGTGGAGCTCACAGAGACCTGCCCAGGTCTCTCCCTCTCTGTGGGTCGAGTGGACAGTTTAAGGGGCTGTATTCTAATGTGCCCCCATTGGAATCTGGTTTACAGTTTAAAACCAGTTTACAGCTGTTTAAACACTACATCATAGCGTCAGTAAAATGTCTGAGTTGTTACAACCCCAATTGATTTAGATGGCTATTCATATTGAAATTAGGTCCACTTACAGTATTGCTGTACTGAATGTCACGCTTCTGTAGCTACAGTAAATGTATCACCAAATATGACTATTACTACATAAAGTGCACAACTCTACAGTTGGAAAATGTTGTTGTCGAATCAAATATAAATAGAATGCAAAACAGTCAGTCTAACATGAGTGATCACCATTGCCTGCGGCCGACAGGGCAGACAGCATCGGTAATTTAGGGGCTAAGTAAATTACAGGCCAGAGTGTGTGGTGTGGCCGAGGGCAGGGGGCCAGAGCCTAGCTACCTGCCCACAGGTGTATGGGTCTGGCTAGTGGACGTGTCCCCTGCCGTGCAGTGTGTTGGTGGTGGTGTAGGCCCAGGCCTGGGGCAGAGCAGGGTTGGGGCAGGGAGTGGAGCTGCCTGCTGGGGGTCATAAGGAGCCCTCCTCCCTTCTCTGCAGGGTCCCTTACTACAGCACCGGCCCCCTGCAGACCTTTATACCTGCCTGGATGCTTCAGCACACACACAGAGGTGAGTCTCTATCTAGGTGCTCAGCACCACTGCCAAACACTCTTTTATACCTGTCTAAAAGGGAAACTAAGAAATGCACATTGATGCTTAGTGTAATTTAATGTACTATTTCTTATATCAAAACTAACATTGTGTAATGTTTTCAGAAAGTTATAAAGAAAATTATTGGTTAGTGACTAAATTGTGCTTGTTAGGACCTATAACTTGCAATTTTTTCTGTTTTCTTTTCCAGACATATATACATTTGGACAACTATTGTAATGTTTAATTTTGGTTAATTTAGACATTCCTAAATCAGTTTAGTTGATTAAAATGTGTTTAGAAATGTGTTGCTGTCTATTACGTGTCGGTGTAGCGATTACATCATGGAACGTGTTACAAAAGCAAACTGATGTTGTCTAACCATTCAACGTTAACTGTCGAGCGGTTCAGTTTAGTGTTATAATTACTCCATAACCACATACAGGTCTCAGATATTCCTCTTGAGACGCTACAATAACGTATTTTTCTTTGAAATGAATAACAGGCTGTCAACAGAAGTGCCGCGCACGCATCGGTAAATGTTGACGCTTGTGATAAGAGTTCAAAACGAATCAGTTAAAGTAGTCATGGATTCCTGCATCTATCCTGGCAGGGAGGAGATGTTTCCACGACTGAGCTTCAAATGCGACACAACGTGTATAAGTACCAATATCACAGAACGGTCAATGTTCCAGTGGACCAGATGGAAAGATTGAAGCCAAAAACAACACTGAGTTTTACAGCCAAAATGGCAGCAGTAATTTCCCTTTGATGCCACTACCAGCACACTGTTCTTAGGGGAACAGCTAGTGACGTAAATATACGCAAGTGACAAATATGGATCAGCTTTTGCAGAATACCCTTAACTTCACTAAGACCTATTCTGACCAATTACATGTTCTGAAATAGGATCCAAAATAACTATGCATTAACGACGCCATAGATTAACAATGCAAATGCTGCTGCCAAATGGACAATCTAGAGATTTAAATCACATCAGATCCTGTTGGACAGTGGGGATAGAATTGAAGAATTGAAGTGGGGTCATTGGTTTGAACGAGTTCCTAAATGGCAAGCTGTCAAGCAGATAGGTCTTATGCAACTACAGGCTGAGTTGGTAAGGTTACCTGTAGGTTTCCTTTCTTTAAACCTGTTTAGACTGTGCCCTGTCTCAGGCCTTGAGACCTGGGTGAGGCCAGCTGGATACTGACTACAGGTGAGCTAGTTGGTGGCTGAGTCATAGGGGTTAAGCCTTGTAAAGCAATAGAAAAGATCTGTGTTTATATGCTATTAACAAATTGTTGGATGCGTCATAAATTACTTGTCACCTAAGCCAAAAAAAAAAAAAAAAACTGACTTGCCTGACTTGTTAAATCAAATAAATAAAAAGCTTCACCTTTATGCGTCTTGATATAAAGTGGCTATAATGCACATTTATCATGACTAACATTGAACTCATTTCATGATGTGTAACGTGGCACATGGATTACCGACATACTGTGCATACAGTAGAAGTAGGCCTACAAAACCATAATGGCGCATGATAGGACTAATAGTGGAAGTAGGCCAACATGAGAGCTATCAAGCTACTTCTGACCAGGAGGTTGATTGAAGCCTACTGATTGATGGCCACTGGCTTGGGGACTATTGATGCCACTTGTCTGCTCTGTAGGCTTCCCAGCAGTGTGCCAGCAGGCTTCCCAGCAGTGTGCCAGCAGGCTTCCCAGCAGTGTGCCAGCAAGCTTCCATGGGATCTCCCCCTGAAACAGGAGTCAGGAAGGGCTGCACACTGAGGAATGTTGTTGCCATTTAAGCGGCCATTACTACCTGCTAGCTCTCTTTCTCCTTGGCCTCTATTGCCCGGGGATTCAATTGGATTGGAGCTGTAAACCCTTGTGTTTCATGGGGCTGGGCAGGTAATTGAAGTAAGGCAGGCCCTCATTCAGGCTCCGTGGGGGGCTACAATCACAGACCAGCCCTAGCCTTTGGCCTGCTCTGCCAGGAGCTAAAGAGGGCACAGCGGGGGAACCTATCAAACACCACTGGTGTCTTGCTCCAGTTCCAAACACACACAACTGGATTCCAACTACTTCTATACCTGTTTGGTCTTGTATATTGCACCTGAATAAGGATTTGTGATGTGTGGGGACAAAGACAATGTTACTAAATAAGACATTTTTACTAGATTAACTCCATCTGTATATTAAAACGTGGGTTTAGTTTGACTGTACTCTCTGGGCCAAATCAGTCAAAGAAAGTGAATATGATTAATTTAATATTACTCATAATTTACACAGAGAAAGTTAATATTTTATTCATTAGTCAGGACTTGGCAACTGAGCTACACAGAAAAAGCAAATATTTTATTCATTAGTCAAGATTTGGCGATGGAGCTCACTTTACACAGGTGGAGTTTCTATGGAAGAAAAAGTAGCAGGGGCATCATGCACCCCCAAAATCTGAGGGGGCACAGAGTAAGCGAGGATGATGGAGAATTTGGAACTTTTCAAACACCTGAAAACTCCTGCAATCTAGAGCCATGCTTAATTCTATGTAACAAATGTGTACATCTTTCTGCATATCTAAGCATACCTCTTGAGCTGTCTGTATCCTCCTGTCTGGTGGTTCTTTTTTTAAAGAAACTAAATATTATTCTCTGCAACTCAGCTAAAATCTGGGTAAAAATGTTAAGGAATGTGAGTCTTATTCAGTATATGTAGTACTTGCTTGCTTTTCTAAGGTCTATTAAATTTGCCTGCAGGCATGCCAGCTTAAGATAGTTAGACAAGCTAACTATTAACTTGATTGATAGCCTGAAAAGGCTTCTTGGTAGCTTATTATGAGGTTGGGAGATTTGGAACCTATAATTGATCAAATTTACTTAAGTATCAAAAGTAAAAGTATAAATCATTTAACATTTCTTATATTAAGTAAACCAGATAGCACACTTTTGTTGTTTTCTTTATTGACTGACAGACAGGGGCTTCAACGCTCAGACATAATTCACAAACAAAGCATTTGTGTTTAGTGAGTCCGCCAGATCAGAGGCAGTAGAGATGTCCCTCAAGAAGGACGTGAAAGAAAGTCCCCACCACACCAATCACATGCAAATGACAACAAGTAGGTATAGTTTCACCTCTTCAATGGTAACAGAAACAGCCAAAAAGCAACAGCAAATACTCTCAATAATCCCACTGTGAATAAAGGATGTGCTAAAACAAAACAGAGAGGTTCAAAGAGTTCTGCATTGTGTTCATAAAAGGGCTGGGTCCTCGATGTTAAGAGCTTAGGAGTTAGACAAGGAACATCTCAAATGTCTATCATGAGGTGTCTCACATAGCATAGGCATGAGATAAGAGGGATTCTGAATGCATGGGTGTTCTGTATGGTCACAAGCTTTGTATTAAGATGAACAAGAGTTTTCTTTAAAGCCCTAGGAAATAGAGAACATCACACTGATTTTAGCATGTCAGTAGAACGACTGATCAAAGTTGATACAAAGGCTAAACTCATGCTCCTCTTTTGGCTCTTCTCTGTGTTTTCACAGCTGGCTGTCGGTGGTTGTTTCAGGCTGAGGTGTAGCATCATCATCCTGGATGGCAGACAGGGGAAGATGGGATGCCCTGCCTTCCTGCCCTGCCTCCACGCCACCAGCTGCCTGGGTCAGGTCTGTAGAGAGAGGGGCAGGGCAGTCCCAGCCAGGCTTACAGTACCTGGCTCTGGTTCTGGCAAATAAGCTGATTAGCAGTGAAGAACCACTATCACCTCTTGGGACACATTGTAGGAGAGGCATGGAGTATAAATGCTAACAGTCAGCTGTGTGATAAAGCTGTTTTCAAGTAATATGTATTATTTAACATTAAAGGTCCAATGCAGCCATTTTTAATTAAATTTCAAATAATTTCTCGGTAACAATTATGTACCTTACTGTGATTGTTTTCAATTAAAATGGTCAGAAAGAAACAAGAATAGCTTCTTTGTAAAGAGTCATTTCACAAGCAAGAATTTAGCTTAGGAGTGGTCTGATTGGGGATGGGAAAACTAGCTGTTATTGGCAGTGAGGTTTGGAACTCTCTTTCTTATTGGTCTATTAACCAATTTACCGCCTGTCAATGTCACCAGGCAGGCCAAAACTCCACCCCACCAAAACAGGCTGAAATTCAGTATTTTCAATCAGCTTTTACACTAAATGGGCATTATCATTATTTTCACAATTTAACAGTATTAGTCCAACCTCATAGTGTGAAAGTATATATAAGACACAGGCAAATCTAGTTTTTGACTGCCCTGGGCCTTTAAAATGTTAATTCCATCTCTTTATCCAGCCTGTATGTACAGTTGATTACAATTTATGAACAGGTCTGTCCTCACCATTCAAGCATAGTGATACACAAACAAATGTCAACACTTTAATTACATATTTTTTTAATTTATACTTTTTTTAACCCCTTTTTCTCCCCAATTTCATGATTTCCAATTGGTAGTTACAGTCTTGTCCAATCGCTGCAACTCCCATACAGACTCGGGAGAGGCAAAGGTCGAGAGCCATACGTCCTCCGAAACACGACCCCGCCAAACCACATTGCGTTTTGACACAATGCTCGCTTAACCCAGAAGCCTGCCGCACCAATGTGTCAGAGGAAACACCGTACACCTGGCGACTGTGTCAGTGTGCATGCACCCGGCCCGCCACAGGAGTTGCTAGAGCGTGATTGGACAAGGACATCCCGGTCGGCCAAACCCTCCCCTAACCCGGACGACCCTGGGTCAATTGTGCATCACCTCATGGGTCGCCCAATCACGGCAGGCTGCGACACAGCCTGGAATCCAACCAGGATCTGTAGTGATGCAGCTAGCACTGCGATGCAGTGCCTTAGACAGCTGCGCCACTCGGGAGGCTGTCAACACTTTGATTTGATTGAACTTTCCAAACAGACAGAGGTAAAGGTAAGGTTTAAGTGTCCCACGGCAGCCTATGGGGCCACTTAAAGGTGTTCAGAGATCAGGGGATCCCTGAAGGCATCAGCAGCAGTGAGTTCCACGAGAGTCAGGTAGAGATCAGGACCCTGGCCATGTCTGGACTCATCGGCTGCAGGGTGGTGGGTACACAGTCAGGGCCTGGGGCTGCCATGGTGGTGGGTACACAGTCAGGGCCTGGGGCTGCCATGGTGGTGGGTACACAGTCAGGGCCTGGGGCTGCCATGGTGGTGGGTACACAGTCAGGGCCTGGGGCTGCCATGGTGGTGGGTACACAGTCAGGGCCTGAGGCTGCCATGGTGGTGGGTACACAGTCAGGGCCTGAGGATGCCATGGTGAAGGAGAAATACCTCCACCATCAAATCAACTGGTTGTGAGTCTGGTCAAACTGCATTTTTACTCCCCTGCAGTAAAGGCCATATATACAGTAACTAAGCTAAAGTGACAGTTTCATGTATGTTCAGAGTATAGCTGAACTGGAGCTATAGTGTTGAGGGAAGCCACTTCCCTGGTCCCCTAACCACTGTCCTGGTAACACAACCTCCATTTTAGTGTAAAACTCAGAATATGAAGGATGTCTCCTTTTGATAAAAGCCCAACTTAGAGCAATAGTTTGCATTACCCCCTCATTATATATATATATATATATATATATATATATACAGTTCCAGTCAAAAGTTTGGACACACCTACTCATTCAAGTGTTTTTCTTCATTTTCTATGAGGAGAATGCTAAGAGTGTGCAAAGCTCTCATCAAGGCAAAGGGTGGCTACTTTGAAGAATCTCAAATAAATAAAATATATTGATTTGTTCAACACTTTTTTGCCTCATGATTCCATATGTGTTAATTCATAGTTTTGATGTCTTAACTTTTATTCTACAATGTAGAAAATAGTACAAATAAAGAAAAACCCTTGAATGAGTAGGTGTGTCCAAACTTTTGACTGGTACTGTTTAAGAAAAATTCAATAACAGTCCTGCAGCAGGCAGTGAGTTGAGGAAGCCAGCTTTGGTCTCTGAGACTTACCTCCGAGCCATGTCTGTCAATCTGCCTGACCCTTAGCTTACACTCCTCAGCCTGTCAGTCCTCAGCCTTACCTTACATCACATACCGAATATATCATTAAGAGACCCTATGAACATGGCCAGGGGCCAGAGAGAAATGACTTGGCTTCATAAAGAAAAGCAATCTCAGAAAGGGGCCACATAAAGAGGAAGCATTCACAATCTCTGACTAAAACTGACTCCGTGTACATGTTTGGTACCACTTAGGCCCAATTCCCTGACAATATAAACTGTATCACTTTGTAGTCAGTTTAGGTAATAAGGAAGAACATAACTTGATTAATAATCCATAAATGACAGTTCAGCTTTACCCCCCTTCCCCCACACACATGAGTTTCCAGAAGCTGCAGCAGAGAAAGGAAGGTATAAACACGCACATTGTCTATGTGCTCTCCGTAAAAGAAAAAACGATTACACCATAATTGCATCCAAGAAATGATACCTTATAGACAAATAAAGTAATATAGTGTATAGTGTTGGAGGAGCATGTTGATGCGGTACATTTCCCAGCAACCCGCACCATTTATTTTCCCATTAGCCTGGAGCTAAACCACGAAGTACCAAGGCAAACATTCCCCTTTTGATGTTATTAACAGGCTGACACTGACACTTGGCTCAGATTGCTCACTGCTGACAGGGTGCGTGAGGAAGTATGTGTCTGCAGGGGCACGAGGACCAGGGGATTGCTAGAGCGTTAACGGAGTCCAAAGGTCTCGGCAGAGACGGAAATGGGCGGCCCTTGTGTTTCCACAGTCATCGTAGTGAGTCGTTCTGTACTTTGCAAGAAAGAGCCTCGCCCATTTCATTGCATTGGGATCTGAAGTTGTAGCACTGCACAACTACTGGAACTGTACTGTCAATTCTGAACACATTAGATATCCTTCTGCAACGGAATTCAAGTATAATCTGTTATGGGAGAAATTTGGCTACTGCTTGCTGTGGGTTTTCACCTCCCAACTCCCTAACCGGGGTCGAAAAGTGGGGAAACCCCTTGTTTTCTGTTCGCTTTGTGTGGCCTATAAACTCAGAGGTAGAGTAGACACGACCACAAAGTAGCCCCCTGTTGCCGTGCGTTACGTAGTTAAAGATCTGAGGTTAACTGATGGAGACATGCAGGCTAACGGAAGGGGACCTGGTCCCCTAGCGGCAGGCAAAGCATCAGAGGAGGAAATGCCTCTGTTCTGGAGACCATTAGCTAGTTGCACATTAGGGGCGCATGAACTACTACAAGAACATGATCATCCACCACCTCCGCAGTCCTCAGTCCTCACACAGACAGGTCAGGAGGCTAAGAGTTCACCACAATAAGCTGTAACAACAATATGCACGTAATGACACAAATGCTTCAAATCAAATCACATTGTATTGGTCACATACATACATGGTTAGCAGATGTTAATGCGAGTGTAGCGAAATGCTTGTACTTCTAGTTCTGACAGTGCAGTAATAGCTAACAAGTAATCTAACAATTCCCCAACAACTACCTAATACACACAAATCTGATCATCTATGAAAGCCAACTGACATTTACTCCTGAGGTGCTGACCTGTTGCACCCTCGACAACCACTGTGATTATTACTATTTGACCCTGCTGGTCATCTATGAACATTTGAACATCTTGGCCATGTTCTGTTATAATCTCCACCAGGCACAGCCAGAAGAGGACTGGCCACCCCTCATAGCCTGGTTCCTCTCTAGGTTTCGTCCTAGGATCTGGCCTTTCTAGGGAGTTTTTCCTAGCCACCGTGCTTCTACACCTGGGTTTCTGGGTTTCGGTACAGCACTTTGAGATATTAGCTGATGTAAGAAGGGCTTTATAAATACATTTGATTTGATTTGAAATCTAAAGGGATGGAATAAGAATATGTAGATATAAATATATGGATGAGCGATGGCCGAGCGGCATAGGCAAGATGCAGTAGATGGTATAGAGTACAGTGTATACATATGAGATGAGTAATGTAAGATATGTAAACATTATTAATGTGGCACTGTTTAAAGTGACTAGTGATCCATTTATTAAAGTGGCCATTGATTGGGTCTCTATGTAGGCAGCAGCCTCTCTGAGTTAGCGATTGCTGTTTAGCAGTCTGATGGTCTTGAGATAGAAGCTGTTTTTCAGTCTCTCGATCCCAACTTTGATGCACCTGTACTGACCTCGCCTTCTGGATGATAGTGTGGTGAACAGGCAGTGGCTCGGGTGGTTGTTGTCCTTAATGATCTTTTTGGCCTTCCTGTGACATCCGGTGGTGTAGGTGTCATGGAGGGCAGGTAGTTTGCCCCTGGTGATGTGTTGTGCAGACCGCATCACCCTCTGGAGAGCCTTGCGGTTGAGGGCGGTGCACTTCCCGTACCAGGCGGTGATACAGCCCAACAGGATGCTCTCGATTGTGCATCTGTTTTTTCAGGGTTTTAGGTGACAAGCCAAATTTCTTCAGCCTCCTTTTTACAGTCATGCTTAGTACGTGAAAAGGTATTGGCCTGTACATGGTTGGTTGGTTGATAATAGGTTTATTATGCCCGGTACTGTTGAAACACCTTACCTGAATTACAATCTTTGTACACTCATTCAGTTCCCCCAAAATACACACACATAGGCTACGTTTATACAGGCAGCCAAATTTTTTACTAATTAGTCTTTTGACCAATCAGATCAGCTCATTTTTATTTAACTAGCTAAGTCAGTTAAGAACAAATTCTTATTTACAATGACGGCCTACCAAAAGGCAAAATACCTCCTGCGGGGACAGGGCTGGGATAAAAAATAAAAATAAAAATATAGGACAAAATACAATTCATGACAAGAGAGACACCACAACACTACATAAAGAGAGACCTAAGACAACAACATAGTATGGCAGCCACACATGACAACACAGCATGGTAGCAACACAACATGACAACAACATGGTCACATATACAGCATGGCAGTAGCACAACATGGTTTGATCATATTACTCCAGTGCTAGCCTCTCTACACTGGCTTCCTGTCAAAGCAAGGGCTGATTTCAAGGTTTTACTGCTAACCTACAAAGCATTACATGGGCTTGCTCCTACCTACCTCTCTGATTTGGTCCTGCCGTACATACCTATACGTACGCTACGGTCACAAGACGCAGGCCTCCTAATTGTCCCTAGAATTTCTAAGCAAACAGCTGGAGGCAGGGCTTTCTCCTATAGAGCTCCATTTTTATGGAACGGTCTGCCTACCCATGTCAGAGACGCAAACTCGGTCTCAACCTTTAAGTCTTTACTGAAGACTCATCTCTTCAGTGGGTCATATGATTGAGTGTAGTCTGGCCCAGGAGTGGGAAGGTGAACGGAAAGGCTCTGGAGCAACGAACCGCCCTTGCTGTCTCTGCCTGGCCGGTTCCCCTTTTTCCACTGGGATTCTCTGCCTCTAACCCTGTTACGGAGGCTGAGTCACTGGCTTGCTGGGGCTCTCTCGTGCCGTCCCTGGGGGGGGGATGCGTCACCTGGGTGGGTTGATTCACTGTTGTGGTCGGCCTGTCTGGGTTCCCCCCCACCCCTTGGGTTGTACCGTGTCGGAGATCTTTGTGGGCTATACTCGGCCTTGTCTCAGGATGGTAAGTTGGTGGTTGAAGATTTCCCTCTAGTGGTGTGGGGGCTGTGCTTTGGCAAAGTGGGTGGGGTTATATCCTTCCTGTTTGGCCCTGTCCGGGGTGTCCTCGGATGGGGCCACAGTGTCTCCTGACCCCTCCTGTCTCAGCCTCCAGTATTTATGCTGCAGTAGTTTATGTGTCGGGGGGCTAGGGTCAGTTTGTTTATCTGGAGTACTTCTCCTGTCCTATTCGGTGTCCTGTGTAAATCTAAGTGTGCGTTCTCTAATTCTCTCCTTCTCTCTTTCTTTCTCTCTCTCGAAGGACCTGAGCCCTAGAACCATGCCCCAGGACTACCTGACATGATGACTCCTTGCTGTCCCCAGTCCACCTGGCCATGCTGCTGCTCCAGTTTCAACTGGCCTGGGCCCTAGGACCATGTCCCAGGACTACCTGACATGAGGACTCCTTGCTGTCCCCAGTCCACCTGGCCATGCTCCTGCTCCAGTTTCAACTGTTCTGCCTTACTATTATTCAACCATGCTGGTCATTTATGAACATTTGAACATCTTGGCCACGTTCTGTTATAATCTCCACCTGGCACAGCCAGAAGAGGACTGGCCACCCCACATATGCTCTCTCTAATTCTCTCTTTCTTTCTCTCTCTCGGAGGACCTGAGCCCTAGGACCGTGCCCCAGGACTACCTGACATGATGGCTCCTTGCTGTCCCCAGTCCATCTGACTGTGCTGCTGCTCCAGTTTCAACTGTTCTGCCTTATTATTATTTGACCATGCTGGTCATTTATGAACATTTGAACATCTTGGTCATGTTCTGTTATAATCTCTACCCGGCACAGCCAGAAGAGGACTGGCCACCCCACATAGCCCGGTTCCTCTCTAGGTTTCTTCCTAGGTTTTGGCCTTTCTAGGGAGTTTTTCCTAGCCACCGTGCTTTTACACCTGCATTGTTTGCTGTTTGGGGTTTTAGGCTGGGTTTCTGTACAGCACTTTGAGATATCAGCTGATGTACGAAGGGCTATATAAATAAATTTGATTTGATTTGATTTGATAGCAGCACAAAACATGGTACAAACATTATTGGGCAGACAACAGCACAAAGGGCAAGACGTTAGAGACAACAATACATCACGCAAAGCAGCCACATCTGTCAGTAAGAGTATCCATAATTGAGTGTTTCATTTTTAAAATGTAACTTGGCAAGTCAGTTAAGAACAAATTCTTATTTACAATGACGGGCTACACCGGCAACGCCCTACAGAACCCCCAATCACAGCCAGTTATGATACAGCCTGGATCTGAACCAGGGTGACTGTAGTGATGCTTCTAGCACTGAGATGCAGTGCCTTAGACCACTGTGCCACTAGGGTGCCCAATGAAGAGATGGAGATAAAACTGTCCAGTCTGAGTGTTTGTTGCAGCTCGTTCCAGTCGCTAGCTGCTGCGAACTGAAAAGAGGAGCAACGCAGGGATGTGTGTGCTTTGGGGACCTTTGGGGACCTTTAATATGATGTGAAAAGATCTGATGTGATTGATCAAAAGACCAATTAGTGGGGGAAAAAAATATCAGAATTGGGCTGCCTGTGTGGACACAGCCTTAAGGTCATTTTTGGGCTGAGATCTGATTACAACATTTGGAAAACAAACACTCAGCAAAATCAAACACTTAGCAGTCATGGGTTACTCTGTTCAAACAGATCCAAACGGCTCTTGTTAGAGGCACTTTAGGTTGGTATAGATATCAGGTTTCCAGATTTGCCATAGCACATAGCAGCCGTTCAAATAACAACTAACCATGGCCTACCACAAAGTATACTAACAATACACATGAAAGGTAGATGGAGCACCTGATTTGAACCCATGTGACATCAACTTGTCTTTTGTTGTGCCATAAGTAGAGAGGGGGAGCGAGATGGCGGGAGCGAGAGTCGGGGAGCGAGAGGGGGAGCAAGAGAGAGAGAGAGAGAGAGAGAGAGAGAGAGAGAGAGAGAGAGAGAGAGAGAGAGAGAGAGAGAGAGAGAGAGGAAGGTTGGGTTGTTCATGACTTTTCTGGGATATTGTAGGAGATCTACCTGTAGCTGTATAGTGCAGAGGGTTCAGAAATCTTGAATATGTCCTTAGTCCATCACACGGAAAATGTGTAGAATTGCAGGAAATGTGCTTTAAATGTTAAATGTTTCTCTCTGCTAACAAGAGGGGTGAGAAAAGTTTGAACAGTTTAGGGTGGCATGGGTTCCGAGGTGGGGGTTTGTTACGACGCCGATAAATGACAATATCCATCTAGACCTTTGCCACCTAGGAAATGTGTGTAAACGAACCTTCTCAAATACTATTTAAGAACCCCTGATGTAGAATAAACAGGAGATAGCCATGTATACTTGCTAGCTTGGAGTCAAGCCAGCTTTATGGGAGTTCCTTGCTCTCTATATTTGGGCCCTTTCCGAGGTGTGGTTCTCTTGGCTGGTGGATAAGTCTTGTTTATAGAGGATGGCCACTAAATGGCCACTAAATTAGACAAGTAATAGTTAGTTATTAATACATGTGCAAGGGATTAAGTGAATGTGGGAATGGGTGTGGCAGTCCTCGTTGCATGAGAAATGGAACCATTATCTCACGTTTGATTGTGAACTGTCTAGTACCACAGGTACTGTAGTCCCACGGTGATGCTCATCTTATGTCTTCATTGATTAGCAGCTCATTAACTGCTGCAGCTATTAAAGAGAATATAATGTATGGTAGACTGTTGCCACACTTACACAGAAAGCCATTGTTGAATTTCACAATTCTATGTCATCTTGCTTCGTTGTTTTACAGTCCTATACCGGTAGTATGTTTCTCAGTCCAAACCCGATCTTATTGACAGGATGATGAGTCACGAGAAGGAAACGTAAGCTGCCTTTTAGGGTCCCCACCCTTACTGTTCTGCACCCATACACACCTCTACATTGCCGTCTCGTCTTTTCATTGGTCCGTCAGGTGGCAGAAAACAGCAGGGCTGAGGTTGGAGAAGAGGGTGGAACTCGTCGTGAGTCATGAACCGCTATGCCACTCTCTACAAACCGAACGCTCCCTTGCTATCTTCAGGTCAGTTGTTTCTATGACGATAGATTGACAGTTTATCATCTGCTAACAAAATCCAGCAGAAATGAGTCATACTGTACTGGTCACATGCCTTGCTTGTCTTTATCTGCAAAGACAGTACTTTGGTTCTCAAAAGCCCTTTCTCAAAATTGCATGCTTAGTTTTGATACTGTTCTTGTTAATGATCACACTATTGTTTTAGAGTATAGCAATTAAACAGTCTATTCCACATCAGTGCATATTCTGTGTCCAACCTGCACCAACCAGCAGGGTGGAGAAAGCCTCTGATTACTACAACATGCACAAGTTCACAGCTGCGCAAACCTGCTACAATCAGTCTCTGAATCAACACTTCATTCCCCCTCAGCAAACTGAACTTTGACTGTAAATATAGGAATAAGAAACACAACACGTATTCACAAATGATACTGTAAAAAAAAGAAGCTCTTCCTGAGGTGAGATTAAAAAGCTTGTGTTAAATGTCTGCCAATGCACCTTGAGTGAGCTTCCTGTTCATTTAATAATGAGTTTCCTTCTACTACCTGAATGTACGGTTAACTGTAAGAGAGTACACATGAACATACATGGATTCCTGTTCGCTCACGAACATGGATTTATAATATTGATGGACGCCTACAAAAAATACATTTAAGTTGACAAAATCAGTCTGGTAAAATGACAAAAAAGGAGAGTTCGGTGAGAACAGCACATTTCAGACATTGACTGCAACGCAATGCGCTTCACAGAGAAAAAACGAATAAAAAACGATGAAAATGAAAGCTGAAATATGTACTACACAACAAACATAAGATGAAAACTAAAGAATGACAAATACTGAACGACTAAAAAGCACCCCAAGGAAAAGCAAAGCTAAAAAGATGGGTTTTAAGATCTCTTTTAAATATGTCCACAGTTTCGACCCCCTCAGGTTCACGGGGAGGTTATTCCAGAGGCTGGGGGCATAATAACTAAAGGCTGCCTCTCCATACCGCTTGGTTCTAGGCTTTGGGATAGTTAAAAAGCCAGTGCCAGAGGACCTGAGGGACCTACTGGGTACATGACTTAAAAGCATGTCTGACATGTATTGAGGTGCACAATCGTGGATTGATTTAAAAACCAATAGAAAAATATTAAAATCCATTCTTAAACTCACAGGGAGCCAGTGCAGAGACCTTAAAACTGGTGTAAAATGTGCTCTCTGGCTGGTCTTGGTCAGTACCTGTGCTGCAGCATTCTGTATGTTTTGCAGTTGACCAATGGCTTTCTTGGGTAGACCAGACAGGAGAGCATTACAGTAGTCAAGCCTGCTTGTAATAAAAGCATGGATGAGTCTCCCTGTATCGGCCTGTGAGAGAAACGGCCCCACCTTGGCAATGTTCCTCAGTTGGTAAAAAGCTATTGCTCAAAAGCATTTTTTTAAACTCTCCATTATACCGAACACATTGGGTGAAGAGATACAATTTAGATGAGATATTGATCAAACTGAATCTAATGCGCGAAGCAAGACAGGGCACGTAGAGAGGTATTTCCAATTTGACTGAAAAGAGAAAGTGACAAGGCTGAAGACACAGCAGATCCTCGCTATCTATACGCCAAAGGCACTGCACATCACATAATCACACCATGCAGAGTGTAGAGTTACAACAAATCACCTGCTCCTGCATAATGCACTGAGACCAGGGGAAGAACCAATGATATAATATTAAATAGGTCCAGGATGTAGTTATCATGCAATTTGCAATCTAATCTGCAGTAATGAACATCAGAATTGATTGATAGACCTGGGGATTTCTCTTCATAGGCTGATTGTTTTGGATCCCACTGTACTGTACACCTTTGCCCTCAAGACAGAAAGGTGAACACTGATCATTAGCAACCATAACTAATATACAAAATACATAGAGGACAGATTTATTGTAACTGTTATGTACTGTACGGTGTGCTGCGTGTTTCTTATGGTTTTTGATGTGTGTTGCTGTGTGTATGAATAGGTGGTCAGAATGAGTGGGACATGTCATTAAACGTCAATGTGACGTGTACAATGTGAAACCGTGCAGACGTGCGTTCTTCATATAGCTAAGCAAGCTATAGTAACCCTGACAAAGGTTTGCGCCATCTCATTTGCTAAGACACTGAGAGTGGCTTGCCTGTAGATAGGACAAATATGGTCTGGCATTAGATAAGTGACTTGCAGTATGGGAAATACTGACTAGGGTAGTGATAGTCATAACTCTTACTCTAGTTTCATGTCCACACGCTCAACCCAAACCCTAGGCATAACCCTTAACCTAGCTTCATGTCCACACCCCAGCTCAACCCAAACCCTAACAATAACCCTTAACCTAGCTTCATGTCCACACCCCAGCTCAACCCAAACCCTAGCCATAACCCTTAACCTAGCTTCATGTCCACACCCCAGCTCAACCCAAACCCTAGCAATAACCCTTAACCTTGCTTCATGTCCACACCCCAGCTCAACCCAAACCCTAGGCATAACCCTTAACCTAGCTTCATGTCCACACCCCAGCTCAACCCAAACCCTAGCAATAACCCTTAACCTAGCTTCATGTCCACACCCCAGCTCAACCCAAACCCTAGGCATAACCCTTAACCTAGCTTCATGTCCACACCCCAGCTCAACCCAAACCCTAACAATAACCCTTAACCTAGCTTCATGTCCACACCCCAGCTCAAGCCAAACCCTAGCAATAACCCTTAACCTAGCTTCATGTCCACACCCCAGCTCAACCCAAACCCTAACAATAACCCTTAACCTAGCTTCATGTCCACACCCCAGCTCAACCCAAACCCTAACAATAACCCTTAACCTAGCTTCATGTCCACACCCCAGCTCAACCCAAACCCTAGCAATAACCCTTAACCTAGCTTCATGTCCACACCCCAGCTCAACCCAAACCCTAGCAATAACCCTTAACCTAGCTTCATGTCCACACCCCAGCTCAACCCAAACCCTAGCAATAACCCTTAACCTTGCTTCATGTCCACACCCCAGCTCAACCCAAACTCTAGCAATAACCCTTAACCTTGCTTCATGTCCACACCCCAGCTCAACCCAAACCCTAGCCATAACCCTTAACCTTGCTTCATGTCCACACCCCAGCTCAACCCAAACCCTAGCCATAACCCTTAACCTAGCTTCATGTCCACACCCCAGCTCACCCCAAACCCTAGCAATAACCCTTAACCTAGCTTCATGTCCACACCCCAGCTCAACCCAAACCCTAGCAATAACCCTTAAAACCTCTTAAGGATCCGCCCCTTTTTTCCCATTTTCACTCAAAATGACATACCCAAATCTAACTGGCCCTAAAGCAAGGATATGCATATTCTCGGTATCGTTTGAAAGGAAACACTTTGAAGATGTGAACAAATGATGTTTAAGCGCTACGTGCTTCAGCACTTGGCGGTCCCGCGCTCTGACCTACCACTTTGAGCAGTTGTTGCTCCTAGACATTTCCACTTCACAATAACAGCACTTACAGCTGACCAGGGCAGCTCTACCATGGCAGAAATTTAACGAACTGACTTGTTGGAAAGGTGGCATCCTATGACGGTGCCACGTTGAAAGCCACTGAGCTCTTCAGTACGGGCAAATTGTACTGCCAATGTTTGTCTTTGGAGATTGCATGGTTGTGTGCTAAATTTTATACACCTGTCAGCAACGGGTGTGGCTGAAATAGCCGATTCCACTAATTTGAAGGTGTGTCAACATACTTTTGTATGTATATATTTTTTGATTAATATTTTTTGACTCACAATGCCAATGCCACCCTCCTCTCTTTCATGGTGCTGTCATTCAATACACTTTCAATTTTTGCTGTCATAGGCTCCCTAGTCTGACTTTCTCACACGGGCAACAATGATTCAGCTAAGTTAGCTAGCTAACGTTAGTTAATGTGATCCTACGAGGCTACATCTAGGCTACATATTGCATTTCAATTGTCTCAGGCCAATGGCACAACATATTCACTCGTGGTTAGATCAAGTTCGAATCCCCGAGCTGACAAGGTACAAATCTGTCGTTCTGCCCCTGAACAGGCAGTTAACCCACTGTTCCTAGGCCGTCATTGAAAATAAGAATTTGTTCTTAACTGACTTGCCTAGTAAAATAAAGGTAAAAAAAATAAAATAATAATAATAATAATAATTGGTGTCATAATCATAGGCCTGTACAGAGAATGAAGTCAAAATCACAAGTCCAAATCCCTATTTAGCAAGCTAGCTACTGCAGGACATCAACACAAGCAGACCAGAAACAGACACGTTTTCAGAAAATGTGTTTTTTACAAAGGAGAAGTGATTTGATTGGATCCAGATCCAGATCCAGATCCAAACTGGCCTCCCTTGGGGGGGGGGGGGGGGGCTCAATGCTGTTGGTTAATTTAAAAAATATATATATAATTACCAAAGGAGGCCAAATGCTTGCTGGCATCAATCAGTCAAATGCTATGGCGGCAACATGTTATACTCTTTTGGTCCAGACAGTATCAGATACATGAGTTACACATAACGAGACAGAGGGGGCGCTGTTTCCCTGTCCAGACAATATCAGATACATGAGTTACACATACCGAGACAGAGGGGGCGCTGTTTCCCTGTCCAGACAATATCAGATACATGAGTTACACATACCGAGACAGAGGGGGCGCTGTTTCCCTGTCCAGACAACATCAGATACATGAGTTACACATAACGAGACAGAGGGGGCGCTGTTTCCCTGTCCAGACAATATCAGATACATGTGCTACACATACCGAGACAGAGGGGGCACTGTTTCCCTGTCCAGACAATATCAGATACATGAGTTACACATATCGAGACAGAGGGGGCGCTGTTTCCCTGTCCAGACAACATCAGATACATGGGCTACACATACCGAAACAGAGGGGGCGCTGTTTCCCTGTCCAGACAACATCAGATACATGAGCTACACATACCGAGACAGAGGGGGCGCTGTTTCCCTGTCCAGACAGCATCAGATACATGAGTTACACATACCGAGACAGAGGGGCTTTGTCCTTCGCTCTGAGGATTTCTCTGGTGAGATTCAGCCACTTGCGAATTCACCGAAGATTATGAAAACAGGGAGAGAGAAGAAAGAGGAATTATTTTATAATTGTAATTTATTTATTGGTCAAATATTTGGGGAAGCCTGGCTTCACTTGGCATCCATGAATATATGCCACTGAAATCAAACAACACATTTTTTGTCACATGCGCCGAATACAACAGGTATAGACTTTACCGTGAAATGCTTACTTACGAGCCCTTCCCAACAATACAGAGTTAGGGTTCATTCAGATTTTTAAAAAGATCTAGTAACACAAGAGGAATAACATACACAACAACGAGGCTATATACAGGGAGTACCAGTACCAGATCAATGTGCAGAGTTACGAGGTATTTGCTGAAGATACTGTATGTACATAAAGGCAGGGTAAAGTGACATGGTATCAGAATAGATAACAACAACAGAGTAGCAGCAGCATATGATGAGTGTGAACGTGTGTTTGTATGTGTGTGTGTGTGTGTGTGTGTGTGTGTGTGTGTGTGTGTGTGTGTGTGTGTGTGTGTGTGTGTGTGTGTGTGTGTGTGTGTGTGTGTGTGTGTGTGTGTGTGTGTGTGTGTGTGTGTGTGTGTGTGTGTGTGTGTGTGTGTGTGTGTTCCTGCAAGTGTGTGCTGTGTCGGTATGCACGTGTGTGTTATGTGTTTGTGCGTATGTAGTGAATGTGAATGTGTGTGGGTTTTATATGATAGTGTCAGCGTAGTGTGTGTGAGGGAGTGCGTATATGTAGCGGGTAACAGGGTTTCCTTAAGGAATTCCGATGTACACTTTTGTCCACATTTACTTTTCCTCAGCCAACAAGACCGGTAATGAACAGCAAAATCAGTCGTCTCTGTCAATCTACTTTCCCCCATATTAAAGGTTCCTCAAAGGGTTCTCGCATTGGGACAAAGAAACCTTTTTGGTTCAAGATAAGCACCTTTTTTTCAAAGAAAGTAAACTATGAATCAGTTTGTCAATTTGTGCTGGAAAGAAATAGCTTATTTTTCCAAACAAACTCTGGGATAGTTTTGGGACGATAGATCCCAAACTCATACTGTTAGTAGGCCTAGCTACAACAACAAAAAGCAATGAGGCTGATGCAGCAGATCAGAACGTTCAGCTTAAAATGTTGATCAACTATACATTTTTCTCATGATAAGTGAAGGATGCTTTGTTGCGAAATAGGAAGCCGATTCTAGATTTAATTTTGTATTGGAGATGCTTAATGTGTGGAAGGAGAGTTTACAGTCTAACCAGACAACCTAGGTCTTTATTGTCCGTAGTTGTCCACATATTCTAAGTAAGAACCGTCCAGAGTAGTGATGCTAGACGGGCGGGTGCTGGCAGCGATCGGTTGAAGTGCATGTATTTAGTTTTACTTGTATTTAAGAGCAATTGGAGGCCACGGAAGGAGAGTTGTATGGCATTGAAGCTCGTCTGGAGGTTAGTTAACACAGTGTCCAAAGAAGGGCCAGAAGAATACAGAATGGTGTCGTCTGCGTAGAAATGGATCAGAGAATCACCAGCAGCTAGAGCATACATCATTGATGTATACAGAGAAAAGAGTCGGCCTGAGAATTGAACCCTGTGGCAACCCCATAGAGACTGCCAGAGGTCCAAACAACAGGCCCTCAGATTTGACACACTGAACTCTGTCTGAGAAGTAGTTGGTGAACCAGGCGAGCGAGTCATTTGAGAAACCAAGGCTGTTGAGTCTGCTGATAAAAATGCAGGGATTGACAGAGTCGAAAGCCTTGGCCAGGTTGATGAATAAGGCTGCACAGTCGTGTCTTTTATCGATGGAGGTTATGATATAATTTAGGACCTTGAGCGTGGCTGAGGTGCACCCATGACCAGCTCTGAAACCATATTGCATAGCGGAGAAGGTATGGTGGGATTCGAAATGGTCGGTGGTCTGTTTGTTAACTTGGCTTTCGAAGACCTAAAGAGAGGTTGAACAGGCTAGTAATAGGGGTTGCAACAATTGCGGCGGATAATTTTAGAAAGAGAGGGTCCAGATTGTCTAGTCCATCTGATTTGCAGGGGTCCAGATTTTTCCGCTCTTTCAAAACATCAGCTATCTGGATTTGGGTGAAGGAGAAATGGGGAGGCTTGGGCAAGTTGCTGTGGGGGGTGCAGAGCTGTTGGCCGGGGTAGGGGTAGCCAGGTAGAAAGCATGGCCAGCCGTAGAAAAATGCTTCTTGAAATTCTCGATTATCGTATATTTATCGGTGGTGACAGTGTTTCCTAGCCTCAGTGCAGTGGGCAGCTGGGAGGAAGTGCTCTTATTCTCCATGGACTTTACAGTGCCCCAGAACTTTTTAGAGTTTGTGCTACAGGATGCAAATTTTTGTTTGAAAAAGCTAGCCTTTGCTTTCCTAACTGCCTGTGTATATTGGTTTCTTGGCATATTGGCAGTGTGAAGTGCAATTGAGATTGTGTCATGTGATGATAGTGTTGACCAGCCTCTCAAAGCACTACAGGGTGATAGTCATTTAGGGTTAGGGTTAGTGCTACAGGGTGATAGTCATTTAGCAGGTTACCTTGGAGTTCTTGGGAATAAGGACAATGGTGGCCCGCTTGAAACATGTTGGGATTACAGACTGGGAAAAGGAGAGATTGAAAATGTCTGTGAAGACACTTGCCACCCTTAGGCCTACAGTGTAACCTGGCTTCATGTCCACACCCCAG
Source organism: Oncorhynchus gorbuscha (assembly GCF_021184085.1). Classification (NCBI taxonomy): domain Eukaryota; kingdom Metazoa; phylum Chordata; class Actinopteri; order Salmoniformes; family Salmonidae; genus Oncorhynchus; species Oncorhynchus gorbuscha. The sequence continues at coordinate 55,571,006 of NC_060180.1, read as the reverse complement.
CTCAACCTTTACAGAAATAATTACATAGTAATAAGTACACTGTCATGGACAGATTTACCCAATGTGCTTTATGAATTGCATTCACTCTCAATTGACAAGAATATTTGCATCACCGTGTTACTCATTTAGTTGACTCCCTAAAGGAGTTTGACAAACAAGTCAAGCTACATTTGGTGCACGAGAAAACGAGATTGGAAGTACAGTGATTTTCATGTGATATTTTTCACATCAGATGTGTGTGTGTATATGTGTTTGCCTAGTTATGTATATGTGTACGGGTGTGTGCACTTGTGTTTAAAGGCTTTCGAGTGTGTGTGAATACACTGTACATTTGATAAGCAGAGAGAACGGAGGGAGAATAGACAAAGAGAGAGCCTCTGAACCCAGAAGGCATGGAGGTATGTGGCGTCTCTCCAGAGTTGCTGGGGCATGGGCCACGGCATGTATCGGAGGTCCCCGCGGGACTCTACAACACAAGGAGCTGCTTCCAAAATGAAAAGAGGGAATTCAGGTTTTCGTTACTGCGCAACTCCAAAGCACTGAGTTTAAGACCACAATTTACATGAGTGATTTTTTTGTTTAAATCCCATTGCACCAGTGGCAGAGGCACCTTTGTATCTGATATCTAAGAGTCCTCTCTCTCTCTCTCTCTCTCTCTCTCTCTCTCTCTCTCTCTCTCTCTCTCTCTCTCTCTCTCTCTCTCTCTCTCTCTCTCTCTCTCTCTCTCTCTCTCTCTCTCTCTCTCTCTCTCTCTCTCTCTCTCTCTTATAAAGAAAAATTATAACATTTATTCTTTCTCTCGTGACTGACCCAAAGTTCACACTCAGCCAGGCAAAGAATGGTGCCCAATACACACGTGCCTGACAAAATGACTCGACAGTACACACACAAAAATGAATACGACACAAACATCTGAGATTGTGATAAGTGGTCAGTTTGTTTGCCCTAAGCTTTAATATCCATCTCAACTTATTTTATCCTTTTTTTCTGTCCTGCTGTTACCTCTCTCTCTCCATCACCCTTCTCTCTCAGTCTCTTACTTTCTCTGCAAGGATCTTGGAGTGTGTTTGTGTTGGATTCCGTCAGACAGAGTCTCGTTGGCGGTTGCAGCGGAAACCATAATACCATTATTGCCCCTGAATGATTCAATAGGTCTTAAACAGCACGGTGGTGTGATAAGGACCTGTAGACGTGACGACGCGTCCCCAGGGAGTGCTAGCACACACACACAGGAAGAAATGGCACAGCAGCTCATAATAAATAGCACTTGATTTCAAACATACTGGCTGTCACTGTCGTTCAATTTGTGGATGATAAATAACTGCCAACGTCAGGCAACAGATCCGGTGATAAGGACTTCCAGGGATATGAGGAGTGGATAGAGAACGTAGTGGTGATTGAAGGTGTACCGTATGAGGACTGAAGAGGAAATGCTGTTTTTGTTTCCTGAAAATGTTTCTTCATCAGTCAGTTGTGTAATCAACGGCCAACATTCTCCATCCCTTTCTCTGGAGAAAAAAAAGAACTCAGGGAAAGTTGTCATATACCTGGCTAGCACATACCTTTTCTCAGCACCAAGCATTGTGTATTTATCTTATGGGTACGGTGGAATACATTATACACAATAATACACAAAGTTCACATATACACGCTTAGAAAAAAGGGTTCTAAAAGGGTTCTGGTTCTGTTCCCATAGGAGAACCCTTTTCGGTTAAAGCCTTTTTGGTGTAAAGGGTTTCTACATGGAACCCAACAAGGTTCTACCTGGAACCTAAAATGTTCTACCTGGAACCAAAATGGGTTGATCAAAGGGTTTTCCTATGAGGTTTTCCTATGAGGACAGCCGCTTCTACATAGCACTTTGTTCTCTAAGCGTGTACCTGGCTGGCTCGTACTTTTCTCAGAGAAGGAAGACACAAGGCAACAACCATCAGAAGCAGTGCCAATCGTTGTGTTATTATTAAGTGAACTTACTGTGACATGAAGTTCACACAAACCTGCATGTCAGGTAACATTTCTATGGAAAGTAAAGCAACCTGATTACCGTCAGACATCCGGCCGGCTGTTTAATTCCAACAGTCACATAGTCAACAGAGAGGGGAGACACTCAGGCAAGCAATGCCATGATAACAGAGCAATTATACTATAAAGTGCAATATATGATAACAATATCACTCTTTTACATTTCTAAGCTGTTGGTGCATAACAGCATGCCAACATAAAATAGTGGTAATGTCTATAAAAGCTTTCAATGTAAATAAATCATTAAGATTTTGATCAAGACTTTTTATTCTACATTGGATTGTAAAGCCTGTTTTGTTTTAATACAACTGAAATATACTGCCACCCAGTGGTAGTTTTTAGTAGAGCATTCTTCTGCAGTGCCACAGCTCTGATGGTTGCTGTGGCAAAATTAAAAGTTTAGGACACCAGGGGCAGTGACACTACTATCATCAAATTATAAGCACATAACAAGACCATTGGGTTATTTTTGTTCAACAGTACAGGTCATCTGATTTCTTTTTTTCTTTCTCTCATTTTGAGGTGGTTGAACTGGGATATTACCAGGACTGATTGGTTTTGGTCGGATGACATCACAACATGTCACAAGCACATGTTATCTAAATGCAGAGTGCGCTACACACAACACCTCATGCCTCATTGCTTGAATGGCAGTTATTTTTTGATAGAGTTCAAGGCAAAACTGTTGTTTTTGATAGAGGCTAATTGTTCCATATCACTGACACAGTTCATTGAGTTTGAAAGGTAATCGGCATGATGTCACCTACGAAACTATCCACGCACAGGTCATTGTACAGTCATGAACAGATCACCTTCCTTTTTGCCAGAATAATATGTCTGTAGTAGTTGCACAAAGTACAGATCATTGAGTGTTTGGCTCTTTCAGGATATAACATACTTCTCGGGATACTGTTTTACTGCAGTGGGCTAAATCAGGGACACACAGAGTGTTCCTTGGTAGTCAAACAAATCTACATTGAAACAAAAGTATACATTTCCCGCACATGGTTATGGGTTTACAAAAATAAGGCACCTGTACCATGTCAGATATAGAGTTGAAATGTTTTAAATGTTTAGTTTGCATCCCAATATTAGACTTTATATACAGTACCAGTCAACATTTTGGACACATCTAGTGTTTTATCTCTTCACTATTATTCTACAATGTAAAAGAAATGGTCAAACTTTTAAAAAACCTTGAATGAGTGTCCAAACTTTAAAAAAACCTTGAATGAGTGTCCAAACTTTTAAAAAACCTTGAATGAGTGTCCAAACTTTTAAAAAACCTTGAATGAGTGTCCAAACTTTAAAAAAAACCTTGAATGAGTGTCCAAACTTTAAAAAAAACCTTGAATGAGTGTCCAAACTTTTGAAAAACCTTGAATGAGTGTCCAAACTTTAAAAAAACCTCGAATGAGTGTCCAAACTTTTAAAAAACCTTGAATGAGTGTCCAAACTTTAAAAAAACCTTGAATGAGTGTCCAAACTTTAAAAAACCTTGAATGAGTGTCCAAACTTTTGACTGAAATATAACAAATACAACAACACCGTTTAACATAGAAACACTAGATTTTATATATATATATATTGTTTTTTTCATGTGTCTTAATTAGGAAATTAGGAAAAATGTGTAACATAATGTTCCACCCATGATGCCACTAGAGAGCTATTTGGTCATTTGACTGCAGGAAAGGTCAACAAACAGCACTGTTTGATACAAGCCACCAAAGGTTAAGGTTATCTCTGTTTTTTTTTCTTCTTTTCTCTTCATTCTCATGATCATGAGTCAACCAGGCTGTGAAACCGTAAAGGAAAAATCCACTCAAAAACGACATTTTGGTGTTTTTCATTAGTCCACTGTTAATACAGTCCCAAAGTGTTTTGCATGTCAGCAGTCAAGTTTCAAAGATATTGGACATTCAACAAAGTGTCACTTGCCACATCATCATGATGTATAGGCTCGTCTGACATCTACATGTACGCGATGCCATAATTACAGATGGTATGGAACTCCATGATAGAAATGGGGCCAGGCACTTTATATGTCAACTTTCCCTGAGTTATTCACGTTTGTGTTTTAAGATTGATGGTGTCACTGATGAAGGCAGGTCCTCTGTAGTGTTCAGCAGAGGACTACATGCATGAATCACTCCCCCATATACATGCACTCTGCTCTGGGACAATTACTGTCGAGTGGTTCACTTGTCCCTCTCTCTGTCAACAGTCAAACCTCTTCACCACACAACTTTTCATTCAGTCCTCACAAAGTATTGTAGACGCAATCGGGTGTATAGTTGAGCTGTAGGCTACACAGAATAAATTGTCCTAGCTATATAGAACCAAAAAGGATCCACTGACTCAATTGAAATATGATCCTGAAAAAGGTTCTATATAGACCCACAAAGCACCCAGTTTTGAACAGTGTAATGGCACCTGCATCAATTATACTGTGCACTTACCAGGGGAAGTGTGTGAGGAAGAGGTTTTGCTGTCACATTCTAGATTCATTGAAATGTATAGCCTGTCACCTATACTGTGCAATCTTAAGGCATCTTCAAGGTTGGAAACTCAAAGTCAATGATAATGTGAAAGCGATAAAAGATGACACCTAGTTAACAGGTGTTCCTACTTTGGGAATGATGTTTCAGAAGTTTCAGATGTTTCAGAAGTTGATGTATTTTGATCAGGGGAAATAGGAGGAGCTCCTCTATCTTTCTTACAAATCTTATCAATGTGTAAAACGAGATACTTAAAAAAGGGCCTACTTACAGTACTTGTGTTTTGCATACTGAAAAATACTGTAAAATTAGGAAATAACTAACATTTCCCAGAACCATACAAATAGAATCTAGGTTCTGTTTCTATGGCCAAAACACTTGCAATGGAAGGCTGGGTTAATAACCCTCACTCCATAAGTGGGGCAGAGAAACCACGAAGCAGTCTAGAGACTGGAGGTGTGTGTGAAGGGACTGTGAATGGTATTCTCCAGGTATTCTCCAGGTATTCCCTCCAGCTCATGATTAAGCATATTAAACCAAGAGATATACCTTATTTCCTGTGACAGGTAGCTGCATGCTGTACATGCCAGTCATTTTGACCGCATGACTGATTCACGCCTCTTGCAGCTCGTATTCTCTCTAGCAGAAGGGAGCCAGCTACAGCTTTGTTATTTCTTTGATGTAACCTGTATTTAACTAGGCAAGTCAGTTAAGAACAAATGTACTTACAATGACGGCCTACCAAAAGGCAAAAGGCCTCGTGCAGGGATGGAGGCTGGGATGAAAAAATACTCATAAATTTAAATAAAAATAGGGCAATCGAGATTTAGGCTACATCCTGTTTGTCTGTTGTAATCAGTTTATCATGACTCTCTACACTTTTTTTATTTATTTTTTTATTTCACCTTTATTTAACCAGGTAGGTAGTTGAGAACAAGTGATCAGATGGTCATGTACAGGTAGAGATATTGGTGTGCAAAGAGCAGAAAAGTAAATAAATAAAAACAGTGTGGGGATGAGGTAGGTGAAAATGGGTGGGCTATTTACCAATAGACTATGTACAGCTGCAGCGATCGGTTAGCTGCTCAGATAGCTGATGTTTGAAGTTGGTGAGGGAGATAAAAGTCTCCAACTTCAGCGATTTTTGCAATTCGTTCCAGTCACAGGCAGCAGAGTACTGGAACGAAAGGCGGCCGAATGAGGTGTTGGCTTTAGGGATAATAGTAATATATAGTAATATATGCCATTTAGCAGACGCTTTTATCCAAAGCGACTTACAGTCATGTGTGCATACATTCTACGCATGGGTGGTCCCGGGGATCGAACCCACTACCCTGGCGTTACAAGCGCCATGCTCTACCAACTGAGCTACAGAAGGACCACGGGATGATCAGTGAGATACACCTGCTGGCGCGCGTGCTACGGATGGGTGTTGCCATCGTGACCAGTGAACTGAGATAAGGCGGAGCTTTACCTAGCATGGACTTGTAGATGACCTGGAGCCAGTGGGTCTGGCGACTAATATGTAGCGAGGGCCAGCCGACTAGAGCATACAAGTCGCAGTGGTGGGTGGTATAAGGTGCTTTAGTGACAAAACGGATGGCACTGTGATAAACTGCATCCAGTTTGCTGAGTAGAGTGTTGGAAGCAATTTTGTAGATGACATCGCTGAAGTCGAGGATCGGTAGGATAGTCAGTTTTACTAGGGTAAGCTTGGCGGCGTGAGTGAAGGAGGCTTTGTTGCGGAATAGAAAGCCGACTCTTGATTTGATTTTCGATTGGAGATGTTTGATATGAGTCTGGAAGGAGAGTTTGCAGTCTAGCCAGACACCTAGGTACTTATAGATGTCCACATATTCAAGGTCGGAACCATCCAGGGTGGTGATGCTAGACGGGCATGCGGGTGCAGGCAGCGATCGGTTGAAAAGCATGCATTTGGTTTTACTAGTGTTTAAGAGCAGTTGGAGGCCACGGAAGGAGTGTTGTATGGCATTGAAGCTCGTTTGGAGGTTAGATAGAACAGTGTCCAATGACGGGTCGAAAGTATATAGAATGGTGTCGTCTGCGTAGAGGTGGATCAGGGAATCGCCCGCAGCAAGAGCAACATCATTGATATATATTGATCAACTTGATCAAAGTTGTAAAGAGGAGTACCCCAGAAGAGTGTTTTTGGTGGGGGGAAAGTATACATTTCACACACACACACATGGTTATGGGCTTAGAAAAAAAGAAGACACCTGTACCATTTCAGAGTTTAAATGTATTCACTTATGAGTCTGCATCACAATATTACACTTTATATACAGAACATTACAGAAGATTGGAATATAATAAAACAGTTTGACATAGAAACACTGGATTCCCCCCCCCCCCCCCCCCAAAAAAAGAAAGAAAAAGAACAAAAAAAGAATTGGTCATTTGACTGCAGGAAAAGGGGCTACAATGTGTCTGTTATCTGTCCACTGTGTCTGCATTGTGACCAGACCACAGTCAGATCACAATGTGTCTTTTGATTGTCTACACCTGTCAAACCATTTGGGCACAGATCAGGACAAAGGACAAAAGTTAGGAACAGGTATAAACAGGGCTATAGATGCTGTTGACCTGGATCACTCAGTTGGGCTCTGCCCAGCTGCTGGAGTTCCTGCGAAAAAGGAGGAGGTCAAAGGGGAATGAGTGCAACCGGTGTAAAATGGCTAGCTAGTTAGCAGTGCACGCTAGAAGCGTTTCAATTGGTGACATCACTCGCTCTGAGACCTTGAAGTAGTTGTTTCCCTTGCTCTGCAAGGACCGCGGCTTTCGGGGAGCTATACTGTAGGTAACAATGCTTTGTGAGTGACTGTTGTCAATGTGCACAGAGGGTCCCTGGTTCAAGCCCCAGTTGGGACAAGGAGAGGGACGGAAGTAATACTGTTACAAAAGACAGAACGCAATGTGCACGTGGCACAATGTGAGAGAGATACTCACTTGTCTCCTGGTGCTCAACGTTGAGGGAGCTAGAGCGACAGGTTGGCTCAACCAGTCCTCGTTCCTTCCTTTCTGATGTCTCTAATAACAGGCATCTCCTTTCAAATGCACCCTACTTGAATGGCAGGGTAATGATGTGAAGGATGCAAAGTGAGAAAGGTCACCGTTCAATTGATTGACTTCCTCTAACCTTTCATCTCTGTGTATCACACGCCTGCGGTTATAATACAGGATTGTGCCTTAGAGGATGAATGCTCTCAAAGACATGCGGTTTGTGGTATGGAGGTTAATGACTGGCACGTGCACACGCACACAAATGTACACACACACACACATTGGCGCATGCGCTCACGCACACACATATACACATTAGATCAGCAAGAAGTATTCCAACACACTTATAATAGATTTCTTCCGCAGGTGTAAAAGCATTCTTTAAATGTTATGGGCATGTTTGGACAGATAGAAGCCCAGAATCCCTCTTTAACATTTCCTAGTGCTGATTCCTTACTGTCTGTTGACCTGCCTTATCTGAACTCCTCAAGCAAGCGACTCTGACATGGAAGGAAACGGAATGCCTGAGTTCCATAATATAATGCTCAACCCCGAAAAGGCAATCCATCTCGAGTGTACTGTTCCTTCGTGCAGACCGTGCCATGTGAAAGAAAATGACCTCACGGAGAACGCCAGTGATTCATGTTTCATTCCATTCTGAATACCCTCGTTGCTGTAATGCAACTGTTCACAAACAAACAAAACGTCCCATTTTAAATGAGAGGGATTTAATAGAGAATGATCGTTAGTCTCAGCTCTCTGCCTGATGTAACTTAACGTGAATGTGTCTAAAATCACAGTAGAAACATAAATAGCTGTTTGAAACCCCTTCATTATTGAACTGAACAAAAGCTATTGTCTCCTTCAATGTGCACGTTTTCTTCAGGACATATTGTATAGAAGGAGGGAGCGTCATATCAAATAGACTGTTCACACTGCAGAGGTCATAGGAGCCAGCGGTTCCTGTAGAAATCACACCACAATGCCTCTGCAACCCTGTATTCAACAGGGGACTTAAAGAACCTTTAGGAAGTCTGGTTTCCACTGTTCCGACCGGAACACAGAGTCTTCTGAAACAGCACTGCCTCGGGACAAATAATTTGACACTCTCAAACAGGAAATCTCTAAATCGCACACTCATTGTCCAGCTACATCAAATCTGTTTTTCACCACAAAAAGAAAGAACTGGGGGAAGGGAAAAAGACAGAGACACTAAAATTAGACTCTTTGATGGGATGTCTTTTAGGCAAGTTCCCTGCACCTGAATAATGAATTTGACCTTACCTGTCATAGGAGACTTCAGATCCACATTCTGGAGACGAGGGCAAATGAAAACAGAATCATTTCAAAAGAAATATTTGCCAAGAAAACAAAAAGTATGACAAAAGATTTGTCTTAGTATATTATTAGCATGCAGACCGGTTATTGAAGAGAGAATATATTTAGTCATTTCTTAGACAACAGAATTATTGTTATGAATCTGTTTGTTATATACGTACATAGTTGCACGGTAGAGTGACAACTTCAACAGACATTATATTCCATTCTGCAACACTCAAACATCCTACATCCCCATTTCCTATTTTTTTTATTTTTAACCTTTATTTAACTCGGCAAAGTCAGCCTTTTTCAGGGACAGAACGACAGATTTTTACCTTGTCAGCTCGGGTATTCAATCCAGCAACATTTCGGTAACTGGCCCATCGCTCTAACCACTAAGTCACCCCGAAAATATTGTAACCAAATATTTGAATAACACAACAACCTATGTGCCATCCACCTTCTGCAGCATACTGTATATTACAGTAGAACTGAAGGTGACTTCAGGAATTTATTCATCAATACTAGAAAATAGAAATACATCATGGCTGCATCCCAAATGGAACTTGGTCAAAAGTGTTGCAAAACATAGGGAATAGGGTCTAATTCAGGATGCAACCCATTTTGGGGGAAGTAAAACTGGGATCCAGGTTTCCAGGTGCTGACAGGTCAGACATGAGTTAGGCTGATTTAAAACCGGTCTGTCTCTCCATACACAGGGCCTTGTTGCTCTGACTCCAAACCCAGCCACAATCAATCCAGTCTACACTCTTAGAAAAAAGGGTTCCAAAAGGGTTCTGTGGAAAGGGTTCTACATGGAACACAAAAGGGTTATATCTGGAATCAAAATGGGTTCTTCAAAGTGTTCTCCTATGGGGACAGTTGAAGAACCCTTTTTGGTTCGAGATAGCACCTTTTTTTCTAAGAGTGTACTGCCTGCCTATCTCTGTTTGCACAGGTGAGTACAGTCCCATCCAGGTGTGCCTCAGGCAACTAGCTCTGTCCTTTTTTATGTGTGAGAGAGCAGGAAGAAGAGACAGTGGAGGCACCCCCTACAGCAGATAGGGAGTAATGGAGGGAGGCAGACAGACAGACAGACAGACAGACAGACAGACAGACAGACAGACAGACAGACAGACAGACAGACAGACAGACAGACAGACAGACAGACAGACAGACAGACAGACAGACAGGGAGGGAGGGAGGGAGGGAGGGAGGGAGGGAGGGAGGGAGGGAGGGAGGGAGGGAGGGAGGGAGGGAGGGAGGGAGGGAGGGAGGGAGGGAGGGAGGGAGGGAGGGAGGGAGGGAGGGAGGGAGGGAGGGAGGGAGGGAGGGAGGGGAGGGAGGGAGGGAGGGGAGGCATGCAGACAGACAGACAGACAGACAGACAGACAGACAGACAGACAGACAGACAGACAGACAGACAGACAGACAGACAGACAGACAGACAGACAGACAGACAGACAGACAGACAGACAGACAGACAGACAGACAGACAGACAGACAGACAGACAGACAGACAGACAGACAGACAGACAGACAGACAGACAGACAGACAGACAGACAGGTGATGGCTGTAACAGTGTCCTGACCTTTATAGCTAAATCTTGTACAACCTCTTGTTGATTTAGTGCTCTGTCTGCCATGAAACACTGACATAAGTAGAGCACAAAATCAATCAGATCAAAATCAAATCAAATTGTATTGGTCACATACACATGGTTAGTAGATGTTAATGTGAGTGTAGCGAAATGCTTGTGCTTCTAGTTCCAACAGTGCAGTAACAAGTAATCTAACAACTCCACAACAATCCCCCACAATGAAGGATGAGGAAGACAAGATTAGTTCATTGACTCTTATGACCAGTCTTCCAGCTGTGAGTCTTATCTAATGTACACTAACGTACACTAATGTACACCTATGTACAGTATCATGCTGATAAAAAGCCAAAACCTATGTCCCAAATATTATGATAAGTGCATAGCCCAGAGGCATGTACACAAACCCACTGGAATCATTGAACTATCATGAGACAACTCAAAACCAACATTTGCCTGTTAGTACAATAGGTATTTTAAACCTCATGCAAACAGCCGGTGCAGCGAACAGGAATTTTCATTTGTTTCTATTGCCCTCCAGTGGCTTTTACAGGCACGTAGATTGAGGTGGGTGTTCAACTCCCCATTAATTAAACTAATCCCCTCACTTACATTGTCTCCTTTGATATTGAAAACAACAGTAATAACCACTGAATAACCAGTTAGAATGTATTATATTTAGCATAATAGAGGTAAATAAATTAAATTACTGTAGCTAAGATAACAGCACCAGGGTGCCACGTGTGTCTGTCTATCTATATGACAATTACTATGTTTTCAGTGAAAAGTAGGCATTAGTCTTTCACATGAGCACCACAATGTCTACTCCACCCATGCTCTAGCAAGGTTTTCCAGCACACAGCTTCGACCTACTACAGTAGCTATGTTGGTCTATTGTAATTCAAACAATGTGTAGGCAGGTTGCTTAGGATTCAAACCTCAACATACTCTTAGAGGAGGGGCTCCCACAATAATGTGATTTGTATCGCATACGAGTTAAAGTAGTGGATTCTTCACACACCACATTAATCTCATTCCACTACCTTTTCAAGCTTTTTAAAAAATCTTTTGAAAGCAAGCTTTGTTTTTATACTCCATCAGGCTTGATTTCGCGATCTGTTTGGTCTTGTAGTAATGTGGTGCCTGCCTATATTTCCTTAAACATTCAAACATTATTTTAACGATACATGTAAAAACAATGAATAAGCTATTTTTGGGGTGTTAGTAGGTGCCCAATATAACAGGTGGTGTGTTGAACTCAGTCATGTATAGCGGTCTATAGAGCCTGTCTCCTGATTTCTGTAAGCATGTGCTTACCTGTGTAATATTAACACAAGCTCAGAAACACTTGATCTGCAATTATGGTCCTGTTTGATCAATGGACTGATCATTACCTCTAAGTAGCTTAAAACTATGTGTGTATTTGTATTTCTTTTTGAAATAAAGATGATGACTCTACAATAATACACAGGGTAGCCTAGTGGTTAGAGCTGTCACACCCTGACCATAGTTTGCTTTGTATGTTTCTATGTTTTGGTTGGTCAGGGTGTGATCTGAGTGGGAATGCTATGTTGGATGTCTTGTTTGTCTATTTCTAGGTCTGGCCTGATATGGTTCTCAGAGGCAGGTGTTAATCATTGTCTCTGATTGGGAACCATATTTAGGTAGCCTGGGTTTCTCTGTGTGTTTGTGGGTGATTGTTCCTGTCTCTGTGTTTTGTTTTTGGTTTTCCACGGTTATTGTTTTGTAGTGTTCATGGTTATCTTTGTTTATTAAACATGAATCAATATAATCACGCTGCGTTTTGGTCCGGCTCAACTTCACCTAAAAAAAACGTTACAAGAGCATTGGACTAGTAACCGGAAGGTTGCAAGTTCAAATCCCTGAGCTGACAAGGTACAAATCTGTCGTTCTGCCCCTGAACATGCAGTTAACCCACTGTTCCTAGGCCGTCATTGCAACTAAGAATTTGTTCTTAACTGACTTGCCTAGATAAATAAAGGTTAAAAAAAAGGCCTAGAGTGCATTCGGAAAGTATTCAAACCCCTTCCATTTTTCAAAAGGTATTTTTCCCTCGTCAATCTACACACAATGCCCCATAATGACAAAGTGAAAACGATGATTGCAAATGTATTAAAAAATGAATAACAAATACCTTATTTACATAAGTATTCAGACCTTTGTCCCAGCGGCGTTAGGGTTTGTCCGGTGTATAGGCCGTCATTGTAAATAAGAATTTGTTCTTAACCTTCTTGCCTACTTAAATAAAGGTTTAAAAAAAATTGAAAAAAATTGAAATTGAGTTCAGATGCATTCTGCTTCCATTGATTAGTTGAGATGTTTCTAAAACTTGAGTGGAGTCCACTTGTGGTAAATTCAATTGATTGGACATGATTTGGAAAGGCACACACCTGTCTATATAAGGTCCCACAGTTGACAGTGCATGTCAGAGCAAAAACCAAGCCATGAGGTTGAAGGAATTGTCCAGAGAGCTCCGAGACAGGATTGTGTCGAGGCACAGTGTAACGTCTGCTTCCAACTTACACTGTCATACACTTAGATTCCCTGAACGCAGCTCACTTTCCAGCCCACTTTCCAGCTCACACTCTCACACACATAGATCCCCTGAATGCAGGTCACTATCTAGATCCCAATCACCCAAATTCTAATCACCTGTTCACACACCTGTATGTCATTATCACACACTATTTAGTTCAATTCTTTGCAGCCCATCTTTGTGAGGTATTGTTTGTTTTGTGACACACTTCTATTCGGGGCGCTGGGTTTCCCGTCTTTACTCCTCCCGTGTATGATAGTTTTTGCTTGCCTCACTAACGACACCTTTTGCCTATTCCCTGCCTGTAATTTATCGGATTTCCTGTTATTCACCTATAGCCTGATCTCCCGGACTACGTTCCTAGCCTTTTCCCTGCCTGTACTGTTGACTTTTGGACCCCCTGTGTATGACCTTCTGCCTGCCCCTGGATCCAGCTACCTGCCTCCTCCTGTGTTCCTTTACATTCAAGCGCCCTGCGCTTGAAACCAGCTCGCTGTCTCCTTCGTGATCATTACACACAGATCTGGGTACCAAACAATTTCATGCAGCATTGAAGGTCCCCAAGAACAGAGTGGCCTCCATCATTCTTAAATATATGACATTTGGAACCACCAACACTCATCCTAGGTCTGGCATCAAGGCTAAACTGAGCAATCTGGGGTGAAGGGCCTTGGTCAGGGATGTGACCAAGAACCCGATGGTGACTCTGACAGAGCTCCAGAGTTCCTCTGTGGAGATGGGTGAACTTTGGCCTGAATGTCAAGCGTCACGTCTGGAGGAAACCTGGCACCATGCCTACAGTGAAACATGGTGGTGGAAGCATCATCCTGGGGAGATTTTGTTCAGTGGCAGGGACTGGGAGACTAGTCAGTATTGAGGGAAAGATGAACGGAGCAAACTACAGAGAGATCCTTGATGAAAACCTGCTCCAGATCGCTCAGGACCTCAGTCTGGGGCGGAAATTCAACTTCCAACAGGAAAACGATCCTAAGCACACAGCCAAGACAATTCAGGTGTGGCATTGGGACAAGTCTCTGTGTCCTTGATTGGCCGAACCAGAGCCCAGACTTGAACCCAAAACAACATCTCTGGAGAGACCTGATAATAGCTGTGCAGCGACGCTCCCCATCCAACCTGACAGAGCTTGAGAGAATCTGCAGAGAAGAACGGGAGAAACTCCCCAAATTCAGGTGTGCCAAGCTTGTAGCATCATATCTAAGACTCAACGCTGTAACTGCTGTCAAAGGTGCTTCAACAAAGTACTGAGGAAAGGGTCTGAATACTTATGTTCTTATGTTTTTTTTTATTTTATAAATTTGCAAAAAAAATCTTAAAACCTGTTTTTGCTTTGTCATTATGGGGTATTGTGTGTAGATTAATGAGTGAAAACAACAATTTAATCCATTTTAGAATATCAAATGAAATCAAATTCATATAGCCTTTGTACATCAGCTGATATCTCAAAGTGCTGTACAGAAACCCAGCCTTAAACCCCAAACAGCAAGCAATGCAGGTGTAGAATGAAGCTGGAACGTAACAAAACATTGAAAAAGTCAAGAGGTCTGTATATTTTTCCAATGCACTGTATATCTAAGAATACCTACAGCCTAATGATATATACTATAGATACAAACGTATGTGGACAACCCTTGAAATGAGTGGATTCGGCTATTTCAGCCACACCCGTTGCTGACTGGTGTATAAAATTGATCACACACCCATGCGTTCTCCGTAGTCAAACATTGGCAGTAGAATGGCCTTATTGAAGAGCTCAGTGACTTTCAACGTGGCACCGTCATAGGATGCCACCTTTCCAACGAGTCAGTTCGTCAAATTTCTGCCCTGCTAGAGCTGCCCCGGTCAACTGAAGTGCTGTTATTTTTAAGTAGTACTGTCTAGGAGCGACAACGAGCTGTGAAGTGGTAGGTCACACAAGCAGGTAGCGTGTAAAAAACGTCTGGAAAAAACCCTGTCTGTCCTCGTGTTCCAAAATGTCTCTGGAAGCAATGTCAGCACAATAATTGTTTGTCTGGAGCTTCATTAAATCATTTTCATGGCTAAGCAGCCGTACACAAGCCTAAGATCACCATGCGCAATGCCAAGCGTCGGCTGGCTGGGTGTAAAGCCATTGGACTCTGGAGTAGTGGAAACGCATTCTCTGGAGTGATGAATCTCCCTTCACTTGTCTGACGGATAAATCTGGGTTTGGCAGATGCCAGGAGAATGCTACCTGCCCCAATGCATAGTGCCAACTGTAAAGTTAGGTGGGCTGCTTTTCAGGCTGGTCACCTTAGTTCCAGTGAAGGGAAATATTTTAATGCTACAGCATACAATGACATTCTGGACAATTCTGTCAATTCGTGTAGAGGAAGTGGAGATAGGTTAAAGAAGGATTTTTAAGCCCAGAGACAATTGAGACATGGTTTGTGTATGTCTTCCATTCAGAGGGTAAATGGCCAAGACAAAGGCAGGCAGGCAGGCAGGCAGGCAGGCAGGCAGGCAGGCAGGCAGGCAGGCAGGCAGGCAGGCAGGCAGGCAGGCAGGCAGGCAGGCAGGCAGGCAGGCAGGCAGGCAGGCAGGCAGGCAGGCAGGCAGGCAGGCAGGCAGGCAGGCAGGCAGGCAGGCAGTGTCCTGACCTTTATAGCTAAGTAAATCTTGAACGACCTCTGGTTGATTTAGAGCCCTGTCTGTCATAAAACATAAACATGAGAAGAGCACAAGGAAGGATAAGATTAGTTCAACTCCAGACTTTGAACTTCTTGTTTCCAGCTGCAATTCTATATCTAATGTACACTAACATACACTAATGTACACACCTAATGTACACCAACGTACAGTATCATGCTGATAAAAAGCCATAGCCTATGTCCCAAAGATTGTGATAAGGGCATAACTCAGAGGCATGTACAGAATGACAGCTGACAACCAAACCCACTGGACTCATTGAATCATCATAAGACAACATCTATTCATAACTCAAAACCAACATGTGCATTTTAGTAGGTCTGTTAAACCTTATGCAAACATCCAATACAGCAGCCAGGAATCGTTTAACCTTCATCTGTTTCTATTGCTCTCCATTACAGGCTTGTAGATTTTGAGTTGGGATTTCAAGCATTCGTTACCTCACAACTCCCCATTAACTCAAATAATCCCCTCGCTTACATTATTTCCTATGATACTCAGTAATAACCACTGAATAACCAGGTAGAGTGTGTTATAGTTTGCATAATTAGAGGTAAATAAATTAAAGTACTGTAGCTAAGATAGCAGAGGTATAAAGCACCAGGGTGCCAAGTGTGTCAGTCTATCCTATGACTATGCATCAGATAACAGCAGCCCCCTATGGGGATAACGGACAAGGAAGAGTCAACAGTGTCCCACTGGTTTCCTCCTGGCTTCATATTTACTGGACAGATTAGTGTGTTGTCATCCTGGAGATGGGAGATACAGGAGCAAACACACAGAGGAATCCCCTTCCTGTTTTATACATCTCTGGCCTGTCAAGTGGATACAGTGGTGGTGCTTCTATAGGAATGGTTTCTCAATAAGACATTCCACTGGCCCAGTGGCGAGGTGACATGCGCTACATGACCAAAAGGATGTGGACACCGGCTCGTCGAACATCTCATTCCAAAATCATGGGAATTAATATGGAGTTGGTCCCCTTTTTGCTGCTATAACAGCCTCCACTCTTCTAGAAAGGCTTTCCACTAGATGTTGGAACATTGCTGCGGGGACTTGTTTCTATTCAGCCACAAGAGTATTAGTGAGGTTGGGCACTGATGTTGGGTGGTTAGACCTGGCTCGCAGTCAGAGTTCCAATTCATCCCAAAGGTGTTCGATGGGGTTGAGGTTGGGGCTCTGTGCAGGGCAGTCAAGTTATTCCACACCAATCTCAACAAACCATTTCTGTATGGACCTCGCTTTGTGCACGGGGGTATTGTCATGCTGAAACAGGAAAGGGCACTCGGCGGTCCCGTTCTGTGAGCTTCTGTAGCTTGTCACTTCGCGGCTGAGCCATTGTTGCTCCTAGATGTTTCCACTTCACAATAACAGCACTTACAGTTGACCTGGGAAGTTCTAGTAGGGTAGAAATCTGACTTATTGGAATGGTGGCATCCTATGACGGTGCCAAGTTGAAAGTCATTGAGCTCTTCAGTAAGGCCATTCCACTGCCAATATTTGTCTACGGAGATCGCATGGTGGTGTGCTCAATTTTATACACCTGTCAGCAATGGTTGTGGCTGAAATAGCCGAATCCACTCATTTGAAGGGGTGTCCACATACTTTGAATATATAGTGTATCCACTTGAACTACTTCGTACCCCTGCACAACGATGTTGTATTGCAACTCGTTGTACACTGCTCAAAAAAATAAAGGGATACAATGTAACTCCAAGTCAATCACACTTCTGTGAAATCAAACTGTCCACTTAGGAAGTGTAACAGAATAACTTTACGTCCGTCCCCTCGCCCATACCCGGGCGCGAACCAGGGGCCCTCTGCGCACATCGACAACAGTCACCCTCGAAGCATCATTACCCATCGCTCCACAAAAGCCACGGCCCTTGCAGAGCAAGGGGAACTACTACTTCAAGGTCTCAGAGCAAGTGACGTAACCGATTTAAATGCTATTTAGCGCACACCGCTAACTAAGCTAGCCGTTTCACATCCGTTACAGAAGCAACACTGATTGACAATAAATTTCACATGCTGGTGTGCAAATGGAATAGACAACAGGTGGAAATTATAGGCAATTAGCAAGACACCCCCAATAAAGGAGTGGTTCTGCAGGTGGTGACCACAGACCACTTCTCAGTTCCTATGCTTCCTGGCTGATGTTTTGGTCACTTTTGAATGCTGACGGTGCCTTCACTCTAGTGGTAGCATGAGACTGAGTCTACAACCCACACAAGTGGCTCAGGTAGTGCAGCTCATCCAGGATGGTACATCAATGCGAGCTGTGGCAAGAAGGTTTGCTGTGTCTGTCATGCGTAGTGTCCAGAGAATGGAGGCGCTACCAGGAGACAGGCCAGTACATCAGGAGACGTGGAGGAGGCCGTAGGAGGGCAACAACCCAGCAGCAGGACCGCTACCTCCACCTTTGTGCAAGGAGAGGCAGGAGGAACACTGCCAGAGCCCTGTAAAATGACCTCCAGCAGGCCACAAATGTGCATGTGTCTGCTCAAATGGTCAGAAACAGACTCCATGAGGGTGGTATGAGGGCCCGACGTCCACAGGTGGGGGTTGTGCTTACAGCCCAACACTGTGCAGGACGTTTGACATTTGCCAGAGAACACCAAGACTGTCAAATTCGCCACTGGCGCCCTGTGCTCTTCACAGATGAAAGCAGGTTCACACTGAGCACGTGACAGACGTGACAGAGTCTGGAGACGCCGTGGAGAACGTTCTGCTGCCTGCAACATCCTCCAGCATGAGCGGTTTGGCGGTGGGTCAGTCATGGTGTGGGGTGGCATTTCTTTGGGGGACCGCACAGCCCTCCATGTGCTCGCCAGAGGTAGCCTGACTGCCATTAGGTACCGAGATGAGATCCTCAGACCCCTTGTGAGACCATATGCTGGTGCGGTTGGCCCTGGGTTCCTCCTAATGCAAGACAATGCTAGACCTCATGTGGCTGGAGTGTGTCAGCAGTTCCTGCAAGAGGAAGGCATTGATGCTATAGACTGGCCCGCCCGCCCGTTCCCCAGACCTGAATCCAATTGAGCACATCTGGGACATCATGTCTCTCTCCATCCACCAACGCCACGTTGCACCACAGACTGTCCAGGAGTTGGCGGATGCTTTAGTCCAGGTCTGGGAGGATATCCCTCAGGAGACCATCCGTCACCTCATCAGGAGCATGTCCAGGTGTTGTAGGGAGGTCATACAGGCACGTGGAGGCAACACACTACTGAGCCTCATTTTGACTTATTTTAAGGACATTACATCAAAGTTGGATCAGCCTGTAGTGTGGTTTTCCACTTTAATTTTGAGTGTGACTCCAAATCCAGACCTCCATGGGTTGATAAATTTGATTTCCATTGATATTTTTTTGTGTGATTTCGTTGTCAGCACATTCAACAATGTAACTTAATAAGAATATTTCATTCATTCAGATCTGGGATGTGTTATTTTAGTGTTTTTAGCAGTGTATATATTTTAGCAGTGTATATAGCTTCATTCATGTGTGTTTAATTTATCATGTGTTCTTCTTTTCCTATTTAACTCAACATTGTTGGGAAAGAGCTTGTAAAGTAAGCATTTTACTGTAAGGTCAACATCTGTCGTATCCGGCGCATGAGACAAAACCGTTTTATTTGATTAGAGGTGAATGGTCAATCACCAAAAAGTACAGGCCCATGTTAAATGAGTTTTACTCTGTCATCGTGGATTCTTCTTCTTTGTTTTCGGTTCTGGCGACTGTGCGGGTGAATAGCCCTGACCAGCCTGGGGGGGGCGTTACGAGGGAATGACAGCCGGCGCCAGCTGAGCCTGTGACTCATGTATGGCAGGGACGTCACTCCCTGAAGTAGTTAGTGTAATAAGCCAACTACCCGCTACCCAGTAACTCTAAGTAGAAATAGAAATCTAGAAAAGTAGAAATGTTGAGGGCTATTACTTGGCACCGGTGTCTTTAAAGTTTCTTCAGCACATCAAGACTTTTTCGCAGCTGTTCTTAAAAGAGCTGGTTCCAACTGATGCTATACTTCTTGTCAACACATCTATAAGCAGTGCATAACATAATCAGCTTTACGTTGTCCCTAGACAGACTCTCGACCGGTTAGTGCTCATAGACAGCACTGCATTGAAATGAGTGTTTCTTCATTTAATCCATTTGCATGTTAAGCTTTGAGCTGGTACAAAGCATTGTGTTTTCTAGTGAAACAACATTGTAGAACTCTGAAAACACATTGTAGTGGACTTTATCGAACCTAAGTCCTCCTTAACCATGCATTGTGTTCCTGTGTTGGGGTATGAGTGCGAAGTTTACTCTGCCTTGTAAAAGACTCAACAACAATAGCCCACTTACAAGACACTTCCCTCTAAACCAACTCATGTCCCAGTGGCAGACTTATCACACAGATTAGTGCTGTTAATTAGAGGTATTATCATCCAATTACTGGGGAATATCCCATCAAGACTTTATTCAGCGACTTAAGGAAAGAGTAGCAACAGACTGGTGTTGTAAATTTACCTTCCATTCAGAAACAACAGGTCTATTTAGCCTACAGTCAACTCTGCCAATACAGAATGTGTAGTGGTAATGCTCCAGTCATTTACCCATGGCTTAGAGGTGACTAACTGCCATGGCGAACTGCTTTGACTGTTTACATTAGAGTGAGCAAAGATTTACCTTTACTTCATATGCGTTTTACTGATCCTGTCTGTTGTAACCTTAGAGGAGTGATTGTGAAGCATTAACATTGCCGTTAACATGAAGTATGTTTCTGTCATAATGTTAGAACACAACTAGTGAATGAACTTGACTCTCGCTTTAAGACCTAAAGCTGCCCACAAGGAACCATAGACTGCTCTCTCTCTCTCTTTCTCTATCTCTATCTCTCTTTCTCTATCTCTATCTCTCTCTTTCTCTCTAGCTCTCTCTCTTTCTCTCTCTCTCTCTCTCTCTCTCTCTCTCTCTCTCTCTTTCTTTCTTTCTAGCTCTCTCTCTCTTTCTCTCTCTCTAGCTCTCTTTCTCTAGCTCTCTCTCTAGCTCTCTCTCTCTCTCCAGCGCTCTCTCTCTCTATTTTTTCTCTCTCTATTTTCTCTCTCTCTCTAGCTCTCTCTAGCTCTCTCTCTCTTCAGCAGAGCCATGACGTCTGAACGTCACGCACAGTTGGCCAAGTACAGCCACAGTCAGCAGTGGGGTTCATCTCCCCCAACCCTCTCACCCTCATCCCCCCAACCCCACCGATCTCCATTTGTCATCTCCCCCTTTCAAGATAGGAAAATAGGTGGATACTACGTTAAGAACCCCCCTTTCTCTCCCTCCTACCTCTACCTATACGAAGCAATCCCTCAGCAACCTTGACCACCCCCTCCCATTCCCCTCCACTGCTCTCCCCTACCCCCGTCCCCATCACCACACACAAAACCCTCAGTGTTCCCCCTGGGGCCAACTGGAGATGAAAGGCGGTGTGTTGAAGGGGCCAGGGAGGAGAGGATAAATGTCTCTGATAATTGTGGGAGCATCTCAGCCTTCATTGCGGGGCCCAATCAAAGGCCTTCGTTGTCTGGAACCTGTCTCTCGTGGGTGGCTGTGTGGTTTGGCAGGGGGTGGCTGAGGGTGACAGGGGGTGGCAGGTTCATGCTCCTGTGTATGTGGGGAGTGGCAGGCAGTAGGTTAATATAACATAACACTGTCCTGGCCTGGTTAACTTGAACTCTGGATAAGTTAGGTAAAGGTTTTGCAATGCATTGTTTTCTATTGTATTTAACATAGACTGAAAATAATACTTCCATTTTCGATATTGTTTTACTAAAGTAAGTGTGAAAACATGATTATCATCATCATATGCCTGTGTTTGTTGAGTTGAACAAGAACACAACTACTCCATGCAATGGGGGGCAGGTAGCCTAGCGGTTAAGGGCGTTGTTCCAGTAAACGAAAGGTTCTTGGTTCAAATCCCAGATCTGTCAATGAGCCCTTAACCCTAATTGCTCTGGATAAGAGCATCTGCTAAATGACTCAAATTGAAATGTATTCACACCTCCATCTCTTCTATCACATTAGTTTATTATCAAAACAGATACTATTTAATTGATCATCAATCTGATTTCAAAGGGTGATTTTTTGAACCTACAGTAGGCTACTTCCACCACTGACAGCCTGAGCAAACATGTACAGATGGGCATCTCCTTGAAAAAACACTGTGTCTTGCTTCTTAGTGCCCCCTTGTGGACAGTGATAGTCAATTACAAGTTGGCTGAATAACAGAAATGTAAGTAGTTATTGCTTGCATACAAACGTTTCATAAAATTGTATGGAAAAATCCCATGCCAAAAAATGTGTTGGCTACAATAGCCTAGTAGGCTACAATAGCCTAGTGTGATAACTTCATACTAGGCATCAATACTGTGTGGGATGTGGGTGTGTGTGGGCAGCCAAATTGCTAACTTTTAATTTCATCACAATAGCTGTAAAGCATTAGGAGGCAGCTAATGTAAATCAGTCACAACTTTGTGAGAGAGAGATTAGGAAGGTAACTTTGGTGCACTCCCACATGGAGGTTTTAGGTTTCTCTGGTGGCTTTGATTTAATGTCTCATTGCACATGTAGCGGATGACAGTAATCCTGTACATGAACACACACCGTAGCAGTCTCACCTCGCCTTGTTATTGAAACACACCCGGCTCTAAACCCACATAACGTCATTCTCCAATCTCTTAAACATTCATGGAAATGAAAACAATTTATCGAAACTGTAATTATGGGATTAGCTAGGCAGAGAAGAGGACTCTGAAGACATCGACAACTGCGCTAGCTAGGGTTTAGTAAAGATGCTGGCTTCTACGGGCTGCTTTTCGCTTTACTTGTAATTACGCTGGAGAAGGGAGAACGATAGGAGTTTCTTTTTTGCACTTGTTTGAAATTTACATTTACATTTACATTTAAGTCATTTAGCAGACGCTCTTATCCAGAGCGACTTACAAATTGGTGCATTCACCTTATGACATCCAGTGGAACAGTCACTTTACAATAGTGCATCTAAAACTTAAGGGGGGGGGTGAGAGGGATTACTTATCCTATCCTAGGTATTCCTTAAAGAGGTGGGGTTTCAGGTGTCTCCGGAAGGTGGTGATTGACTCCGCTGTCCTGGCGTCGTGAGGGAGTTTGTTCCACCATTGGGGGCCAGGGCAGCGAACAGTTTTGACTGGGCTGAGCGGGAGCTGTACTTCCTCAGTGGTAGGGAGGCGAGCAGGCCAGAGGTGGATGAACGCAGTGCCCTTGTTTGGGTGTAGGGCCTGATCAGAGCCTGGAGGTACTGAGGTGCCGTTCCCCTCACAGCTCCGTAGGCAAGCACCATGGTCTTGTAGCGGATGCGAGCTTCAACTGGAAGCCAGTGGAGAGAACGGAGGAGCGGGGTGACGTGAGAGAACTTGGGAAGGTTGAACACCAGACGGGCTGCGGCGTTCTGGATGAGTTGAAGGGGTTTAATGGCACAGGCAGGGAGCCCAGCCAACAGCGAGTTGCAGTAATCCAGACGGGAGATGACAAGTGCCTGGATTAGGACCTGCGCCGCTTCCTGTGTGAGGCAGGGTCGTACTCTGCGGATGTTGTAGAGCATGAACCTACAGGAACGGGCCACCGCCTTGATGTTGGTTGAGAACGACAGGGTGTTGTCCAGGATCACGCCAAGGTTCTTGGCGCTCTGGGAGGAGGACACAATGGAGTTGTCAACCGTGATGGCGAGATCATGGAACGGGCAGTCCTTCCCCGGGAGGAAGAGCAGCTCCGTCTTGCCGAGGTTCAGCTTGAGGTGGTGATCAGTCATCCACACTGATATGTCTGCCAGACATGCAGAGATGCGATTCGCCACCTGGTCATCAGAAGGGGGAAAGGAGAAGATTAATTGTGTGTCGTCTGCATAGCAATGATAAGAGAGACCATGTGAGGTTATGACAGAGCCAAGTGACTTGGTGTATAGCGAGAATAGGAGAGGGCCAAGAACAGAGCCCTGGGGGACACCAGTGGTGAGAGCGCGTGGTGAGGAGACAGATTCTCGCCACGCCACCTGGTAGGAGCGACCTGTCAGGTAGGACGCAATCCAAGCGTGGGCCGCGCCGGAGATGCCCAACTCGGAGAGGGTGGAGAGGAGGATCTGATGGTTCACAGTATCGAAGGCAGCCGATAGATCTAGAAGGATGAGAGCAGAGGAGAGAGAGTTAGCTTTAGCAGTGCGGAGCGCCTCCGTGATACAGAGGAGAGCAGTCTCAGTTGAATGACTAGTCTTGAAACCTGACTGATTTGGATCAAGAAGGTCATTCAGAGAGAGATAGCGGGAGAGCTGGCCAAGGACGGCACGTTCAAGAGTTTTGGAGAGAAAAGAAAGAAGGGATACTGGTCTGTAATTGTTGACATCGGAGGGATCGAGTGTAGGTTTTTTCAGAAGGGGTGCAACTCTCGCTCTCTTGAAGACGGAAGGGACGTAGCCAGCGGTCAGGGATGAGTTGATGAGCGAGGTGAGGTAAGGGAGAAGGTCTCCGGAAATGGTCTGGAGAAGAGAGGAGGGGATAGGGTCAAGCGGGCAGGTTGTTGGGCGGCCGGCCGTCACAAGACGCGAGATTTCATCTGGAGAGAGAGGGAGAAAGAGGTCAGAGCACAGGGTAGGGCAGTGTGAGCAGAACCAGCGGTGTCGTTTGACTTAGCAAACGAGGATCGGATGTCGTCGACCTTCTTTTCAAAATGGTTGACGAAGTCATCTGCAGAGAGGGAGGAGGGGGGGGAGGATTCAGGAGGGAGGAGAAGGTGGCAAAGAGCTTCCTAGGGTTAGAGGCAGATGCTTGGAATTTAGCGTGGTAGAAAGTGGCTTTAGCAGCAGAGACAGAGGAGGAAAATGTAGAGAGGAGGGAGTGAAAGGATGCCAGGTCCGCAGGGAGGCGAGTTTTCCTCCATTTCCGCTCGGCTGCCCGGAGCCCTGTTCTGTGAGCTCGCAAAGAGTCATCGAGCCACGGAGCGGGAGGGGAGGACCGAGCCGGCCTGGAGGATAGGGGACATAGAGAGTCAAGGGATGCAGAGAGGGAGGAGAGGAGGGTTGAGGAGGCAGAATCAGGAGATAGGTGGGAGAAGGTTTGAGCGGAGGGAAGAGATGATAGGATAGAAGAGGAGAGAGTAGCGGGGGAGAGAGATACCATCCGAGTAGGGGCAGTGTGGGAGGTGTTGGATGAGAGCGAGAGGGAAAAGGATACAAGGTAGTGGTCGGAGACTTGGAGGGGAGTTGCAGTGAGGTTAGTGGAAGAACAGCATCTAGTAAAGATGAGGTCGAGCGTATTGCCTGCCTTGTGAGTAGGGGGGGAAGGTGAGAGGGTGAGGTCAAAAGAGGAGAGGAGTGGAAAGAAGGAGGCAGAGAGGAAAGAGTCAAAGGTAGACGTGGGGAGGTTAAAGTCGCCCAGAACTGTGAGAGGTGAGCCGTCCTCGGGAAAGGAGCTTATCAAGGCATCATGCTCATTGATGAACTCTCCGAGGGAACCTGGAGGGCGATAAATGATAAGGATGTTAAGCTTGAAAGGGCTAGTAACTGTGACAGCATGGAATTCAAAGGAGGCGATAGACAGATGGGTAAGGGGAGAAAGAGAGAATGACCACTTGGGAGAGATGAGGATTCCGGTGCCACCACCCCGCTGACCAGACGCTCTCGGGGTGTGCGAGAACACGTGGGCGGACGAAGAGAGAGCAGTAGGAGTAGCAGTGTTGTCTGTGGTGATCCATGTTTCCGTCAGTGCCAAGAAGTCGAGGGACTGGAGGGAGGCATAGGCTGAGATGAACTCTGCCTTGTTGACCGCAGATTGGCAGTTCCAGAGGCTACCGGAGACCTGGAACTCCACGTGGGTCGTGCGTGCTGGGACCACCAGAGTAGGGTGGCCGCGGCCACGCGGTGTAGAGCGTTTGTATGGTCTGTGCAGAGGAGAGAACAGGGATAAACAGACACATAGTTGACAGGCTACAGAAGAGGCTACGCTAATGCAAAGGAGATTGGAATGACAAGTGGACTACACGTCTCGAATGTTCAGAAAGTTAAGCTACGTAGCAAGAATCTTATTGACTAAAATGATTAAAATGATACAGAACTGCTGAAGTAGGCCAGCTGGCAGTGGGTGCGTTGTTGACACTACACTAATCAAGTCGTTCCGTTGAGTGTAATAGTTTCTGCAGTGTTGCTATTCGGGGGCTAGCTGGCTAGCTAGCAGTTGTTTACGTTACGTTGCGTTAAAAGAACGACAATAGCTGGCTAGCGAACCTAGAAAATCGCTCTAGACTACACAATTATCTTTGATACAAAGACGGCTACGATCAAACAAATCAAACCGTTGTACTGTAATGAAATGAATGAAAATGTGATACTACCTGTGAATGCGACCGGGTTGTTGAGTCTATTCAGAAGACGTTGGCTAGCTGTTGGCTAGCTAGCAGAGTCTCCTACGTTAAGGACGACAAATAGCTGGCTAGCTAACCTCGGTAAATTAAGATAATCACTCTAAGACTACACACTCTAAACCTAAACAACACAATTATCTTGGATACGATGATACGAAGACAGCAAAGACAGCTATGTAGCTAGCTAACACTACACTAATCAAGTCGTTCAGTTGAGTGTAATAGTTTCTCCAGTGCAGCTAATCAGTGGACGTTAGCTAGCTGGCTAGTGAAGACTACGTTAGGACGGCGAAATACGATAATTACGCAATTATCTTTGATACAAAGACGGCTATGTAGCTAGCTGAGAAGAAATTGCTAAGATTAGACAAATCAAACCGTTGTGCTATAATGAAATATAATGAAAAAGTTATACTACCCGCGGGAGCGAAGTGCAGATGCGACCACTCGCTCCAACCGGAACCGGAAGACAGTTGTTTATTTTTTTTGAGAGTTCGTATATCTGAAAAAGGTGATTATTGAGGTGAATAATGATAATGATAGGTGGTGTATAGGAGAGATTGGCTGTTTGACCTGCCTAAACCTCTTAACTGGTTCAAACGGCCCTTTCTGTAGGCAACTCAAACTCGCGATGAGTCAGACATCTCTGGCACCACCGCGATCGGAAACAGAAAAGGACACAACACCATATGGAATATGTCAAATACTCTCCCTTCCCTTTTCTCCAAACAGACATCCCCTGACTGACCAAATCCTTTTCCGATGAAACACCTTGGGTTGGATCGATGTTGTAAAAAGGCCATGGTGGAGAGCAGACCCTTAATTGAATGAGATGTACCAGAAGCGATATGCTGAGTGCCAGAGGAAGAGGAGGATGCCAGTAGGGGGAGGTAAGGTAGGGGGTCCAAGTCAAATTCCCACGTGAAGGTGTAAATTACCATTGGTACAGACAGGCAATGCAATAGAGCAATTACCGAACACAGCAGGGAAGGCCTGTCCTATTGATCGGTCTGTGGAGATGTTTGTAAACTAGCAATAATGGCCCCCACATTCTATACTCCCCCATCAGGACAAGCTTTGACCTCCAAAAGCAATTTCTATAGATCTGCCTTGACTTGGAGCCCCCACTTCCTGGGTCCAGAGCCACTCAGGCTCCAAGACTAGCCGTAACCCGACCCTCAGTCACAGCTCCTCTAATGCACCAGTTATGGATTGGTTGGGTGTCTGGCCTGCAACCTCTTGACATGCTGGGCAGGGAGGTAAATGATACAGGCTCTGTGACGTTCATTTAACCATATAGGCACATTTAATCTGGCCTCCTGCCCCCGAACTCCTCAGCCCCCACCTCCAGCCTAGCGGTCACTCCTTCTCCACTTTGACCCCCACACACTTCACACTCAGGGGTATTAAGCGTGTTTAGCCACTGGTCAATCCTAATCTGATTGACCCCATCCTGTCATCTCCTTGCTTGTTGAGGTAAGATTGAGTGATGATGTCCCATGGTTTTAGACTGACCATACCTCAGATTGCTATATACAGGCCCATAGCCAGTTAGTCAACCTCTCTCTGGGCAAGGCCCCAGCCATAAAACCCACGAGGAAAGAAGAATCAGGCTCACTGTTGGGTTGGTAAACACCTACAACCTACCAGGCAAGGTCCCAAATGGCACTGACCCTGTCCCCTATATAGTCTACTATATAGCACATAGGGCTCTGGTCAAAAGTAGTGCACTATATAGGGAATAGGCTACTATTTAGACGCAAAAACCCTGATTTGGGGCTCCATCCTTGGGACCTTCCAGAACCTTCAGCAGGAGTACGAGGTGAAGTTCCACAGGAAGTTTTTTGGAACCCCTGCCTCCTTTCCAACTTATTTATCACTAGTTCATTAGCATCTGATAACACTTACATTCATTTTAGGGATTGTTTCGCTTTTTTTCTGGATGTGCCTTTATTTACCTCGACATCAGAAAGACAATATGTGTTGAATTCAAGGTTTGGCCATGGATCTAAGCGGCGGCAAGGGGAAAAATGACTTTCAGTGATCATCTTGTAGTCATTTCACCAAATTACTGTAACAGGTTTCTGCTTAATGGGCAGTGTTGCTTGGCTGGATTGTTCTAGTTATGTTAACAAGCACACACACTTTCCCTTGCCTCAGCCTGCCGCACCATCTGGAGAGCACCCATAATTAGGGGGTTTGGGAGTTAGAAACACTTTAGAGTTAGTGGACACATTTAGCCTCTAGATGGCAACGGAGGCTGCTATTTCCAGCAGTCTCATTTTGAATAACTTGATTCTAGAGGAATTGCTAATCATTGGTTTGGCTGTTGGGAAAACATAGAAATTCTGATCACTCACCATGTCATATGAAATGTTCTCCTGGTTTAACTATACTGAACAAAAAATATTAATATAATAAGGCAACATGTAAAGTGTTGGTCCCATGTTTCATGAGCTGAAATAAAAGATTCCTGTATTGTCCATACGCACAAAAAGCTTACTCTCAAATTTTGTGCACAAATTTGTTCACAGCATGATCATTACACAAGTGCACCTTGTGCTGGGGACAATAAAAGGCCACTCTAAAATGTGCAGCTTTGTCACACAACACATTGCCACAGTTGTCTGAAGTGAAGTGTGCAATTGGCATGTTGACGGCAGGAATGTCCACCAGAGTTGTTGCCAGGTAATGTACTGTTAATTTCTCTTCCAGAAGCCACTGCCAACATTGTTTTAGAGAATTTGGCAGTACGTCCAACTGGCCTTGTAACCGCAGACCACGTTTATGCCGTCGTGTGGAGGCGAGCGGTTTGATGTCCATGTTGTGAACAGAGTGCCCCATGGTGGCTGTGGGGTTATGGTATGGGCAGGCATAAGCTACGGACAATGAACACAATTGCATTTTATCAATCGCAATTTGATTGCACAGATACCGTTACGAGATCCTGAGGCCCATTGTCGTGCCATTTAGCCACCGCCATCACCTCATGTTTCAGTATGAAAATACACGGCCCCATGTTGCAATGATCTGTACACAATTCCTGGAAGCTGAAAATGTCCCAGTTCTTCCATGGCCTGCATACCCACCAGACATGTCACCCATTGAGCATAGTTTGGGATGCTCTGGATCGACATGTACGACATGTCTTCCAGTTCCCGCTAATATCCAGCAACTTCACACAGCCATTGAAGAGGAGTGGAACATTCCACAGGCCACAATCAACAGAACAACTCTATGCGAAGGAAACATGCCGCACTGGATGAGGCAAATGGTCACACCAGATACCGACTGGTTTTCTGATCCACGTGCCTAGCTTTTCTTGAAGGTATCTGTAACCAAACAGATGCACATCTGTATTACCAGTCGTGAAATCCGTAGATTAGGGCCTTAATTAATTTCAATTAACTGGATTTCCTTATATGAACTATAACTCAGGTAAAGCTTTGAAATTGTTGCTGGTTGTGTTTATATTTTTGTTCAGTATAGATGTTTTGAATGTTAATTCATATTCAGGACCTAAAGAGAGTAATGAGCAACGAGTACAGTGACTGATGAGATCTGTGAAGAGGCGGCACACTTCTGATTTACAATCATTTAATTAATGTCAAATGTAGTTTACAAACGGGAAAGACACGTACCATTTTCAAGAATATACAAGACACAAATTATTTGACACAATCATCTTGTGCAATTTGTCATCTTTGGGGCAGGTTGAAATAAATCTCCAGTTGAAGGAACCACAAAGTGAGAAAAGACCTTAACCCTTAACAGTGTTGTGAAGCAGATTCACACAACTTGTCTTGACACACAAGTGCAGTCAGCTCAAACATCCTATTACGGGTTCAAAGGTGCCCCACACATACTGTTGCACAGCTCTAAGTGTTCATTTGCCTATGCATGGTTACCTGTACACGTGACTACAAAGTGAAACTAGAACACAAACCTATACACACACACGCATTGTATGAATGAACAGAGGTATTGGGGGGGGGGAATCTGTGTAACAATGTGGAATTGTTCTACGGATCCTTTGAAGTTCTACGAGCCTGTGATCATCCCTTCAAACAGGTTGCTCCAGAACATTCTTTTTACAGGAACAATAATACTGTACTAAAGATGTTGTATACTGCTTTTATGAAAACAAATCTGCTGTAGGTCTACATTGCAGCCATCTCTATGACTCAAATAATCCTTGTAAAATAGCATCTAAATCCACAATGTAGGGAGATGATCAAAGACAAGCTTAGACAGAAACCCACCCCCCCTGCAATAAACACTAAACTGGAGACAGTTCTGAAGACGCTAGTCCGTGAAGAAAATGGATGTGAATGGAAACCAGAAGGTCTGGACTGAAATAAATATCCAACGCTTTGCATGTGATTAATGCCATCATCTATTGTTCCCCTTCACTGAAAATGTAACATTTCTGTTCTGTACATGTGTTAATATACAGGGGTTAAAGCAACAAAATAATCCCATGACTGAAACTTCAGTCGATGTCAGAACGACTGTCTGGGGCCACTTAACCTCCACTTTCATGTAAAAAAAGTAATGACCATCATGCATTTAGGAAAAGAGGATAATTTCGGAGTTTGACCAATTCCAGTCCTTTTCATTATTGGAGAAAAAATACAAAGAAAAAAAGAATCCATGATGGAAATCCGTCCCAGTGTCAGGAAATTTAACCCTGTAGTAGATCTGTTGGGGGTTTGAATTCAGTCATAAACCTTTCAATTATTCTTTCTTTTTTGTCAGCTTACATCAATACAGACATCACAGGATACATTGTTTTACAACTACAAAGCACATCACCTTGCTGTGGGGAAGTGTTCAGTAACTGGGCTTGGGCAGTCAGAGTGGGCTGGGACAACATGTCGGCCCACTGCTCCTTCCCTCACAGATGGGAAGGACCTGCCTTGACGAGTTGCCAGGTTGGAAGCCTGGCTAGGTCGCACAATGGAAGCAACACTCAAAAACATTTCTGGAGAAGCATCTTTTGAGGCTTTATCAGAGTGGAGGCCAAAACAGAAAACCTAAGTGATCAGTAAAGTGATTTAATCAACAGGTAGGCTGGTCAACTGAGGAGAAGCAGCAGAGGTGGAGGTTAACTCAACTGTGTTCCCGGTTGTGATTTAGGAAACAGCGGTTCATTTGACCAGCGTTGCAGTTCCGTAACAAATTAAAGCGATCATCTCCCCTCGTCTAGTGTTAGAGTGATGTGAACCTTTCCATTAAAACATCAAATCAAAAAACATATACTCCTTGCTTTAGGTTTAAGACTTCGACAGGTTTTACTATATAGTTGAAGAAAAAATGTACACCATCTAAACCTTGGATTTCTAGTTGAGTAGTTTATTATTATTATTATTGTGACTTAAATCTATTCCTGTACAATGAAATACAACTTCAACCTCAAGACGACAACATTGGTTGAAAAATAGGGCTTTCTTTTTCACATTGATTAAACATCACTCCCTACCCTTCCTCAAAACTCTAACTAAAAACTGGACTTTATTAATATATACTTTTGTGAGTTTGTGTGTGTGTGAGTTTGTGTGTGCGAGCGCGCATATATGTGTGAATGTGTGTAAGCATGTGTGCACATATGTATAGAAGTGTAAGCTCTATGTCATTTACACACAACACTGTAAACTAACATACACTATTATACATGTGCTTGCACTGATTCTTGGAATTTGGTTGACTTCACAATTTAAGACCACAAAAGGGAAAAAAGAGGCTGAAAAGAAGAGGATCCTCTGGATGTTCTGAGGTTGTCAGTTTGGTAGAAAGCTCAGAGTTCATCGTTTTCCTTTCCCCCTTACCAGGCCTTCAAGCAGGGTGCAACGACCGGCAGCCAGCTCAATATCTTGTTTGGCTGTCCTGATGGCTTGGACCAAGATGGGTTTTCTACACACAGCGAGCAGTGATGGTAAAAAGGAGGGGGGTTACATCACCACCTCCTCCTACCTGAACACACCTTTCAGCATGGTGAGACGATGGTGAGGCAAGCAAGGGAGGAGGGCTCCATGAGTGTAAAGCTGGGTTGCCTGAGAGCTAAAGGATGAAAACACATAGAACCAGAAGTGTGAGCCAGGGTGGAGGGGATTTGACTGTGGAGTGGACCACTCACCACTTGAGGGCAGGTAGGCGGTTGGAGGAGCCAGAGAGGGGTGGTTGGCTTATTTGTCATTCTGAGAACACTCAGACATAATGGGCAACTGGGTTCGGTTCTGTTCCCAACCGGGTTGGTTGATCAATCAGTCAGTCCTCCCCTGATCGGAAGAGTCAATCAAGACATCAGTCTCGTCTCTTTAAGCTATGAGGGGGGGCTTTACAAACCCCAAAACACAAACGGTGAGAACAAATGGAAATAAAAAGAGGAAAACATGGAAGGGGGGGGTTGTAGGGGGAGGCCGGTCAGGGAAGGCGTAGTCTTCTTCACAAGTAGACGCGCCTTAGATCTCCTGGCGATGTGATGGTGTTGCATTGTGGGCACAGTTTCTTATTTCCCTGTGGGAGAGAAAGAGAGAAAAGGGTCATTGTTTAGGTCACAATATGAGCAGTTAAAAGTTTGAGTAAAACAGAGAATGCTTGTCAAACAACCCTGGTGAAATGCGGTACTTCAACTGACTGACAGTACAGAAATAGTCCTGTAATAGATCAAAACAACCACAACAGTAAAGAACAGGTATAAAACCACATAAGAGTAGCTAACCAAACTATACTGGCATGCAGCCCACATCCAGCCACAGAGTGTGGAGACACATGCATGTATCAGACAGACGGCCTATAGTGGAGCACGTGAATCATCAAAGCCTGCTCATCATCCTGTTCCAGGAGTCCTGCTCTGTTCTGTTCTGCTCTCTGCCACTTTGAATCACTGCCATCTCCTATAAAGCCGTGTTGTGTGGGTGTAATTAAAAGACAGCGGGTGCAGAAGCTGAGAGAACAGGGCAAGGTACGCTGTGTGGTCTCCTTGCGCTGTGCCAAAATAGGTGGTTGTGGTGGTTAGAGAATGGTGGAAACCTGGTAAACAAGATTTACTAGGATTTACCATCCAAAACCACTCCATTTTCCCGGGATAAATAACTGCAAGAAACCGGTAAATTATAATAAATTATTTATACGAAACAGCATGGCGTGAAATGGAACTGTTAAATTATATGCACCGTCTAAATCTGGATCTCAGTATGGAGCCCAGTTCACAATGCATGTAGACCGACAGTATCATCTCATCATGGTAAGTGCTTTTCTTGTGACAGCTAGGCCTATGATACAGTAATATAAAGACAAAATGCAGGTCTAATTTACCCATCTCTATCTGTCTTTCTGGGGTCACCTTGTTTTTTTAGTTTTTTAAAAACAAGTCACACCTGTTAATTGAAATGCATTCCAGGTGACTACCTCATGAAGCTGGTTGAGAGAATGCCAAGAGTGTGAAAAACTGTCAAGGCAAAGGGTGGCTACTTTGAAGAACCTCAAATATAAGCTCAAACACAAAAGACACGTTGACTACCTGCTGTCACTGAACTCTCATGGGTCTCCTGTCACTGGCCCATTAACAGGAAAGAGGGGTACGGGGAAAGTTACTGGAACCACACTGATGTGTGAGGAAGAGGTGTAGCCTACTACCTGTGTGTGTGCTCCGAGCATGAGTTCCAGCACACGGGGACCTGTGGATGTAGAGTCTGACAGCTACTAGCTGACTGACCTGAGATCTATCTGGAATGAATGCATAGGGCAAATAGTGGGAGTTACTGGACTAGGGGGCAGAGTTCATACACTGAGTCCTGACACACTCAAGTGGTGGGCTGGGTTTGCCCTGTGTGTGTGGGTGTGTGTGTAAGTACACAGTGTTACATCTTTCCTCGGGACAAGGGAGCATTCAGCTGTGGGCAAACAGTGGAGTCTCCATGCTGCCAGAACCAGGAGGTCTGGACAACTCTCCCACCTAGAGTCAGGAGGTCTGGACAACTCTCCCACCTAGAGTCAGGAGGTCTGGACAACTCTCCCACCTAGAGTCAGGAGGTCTGGACAACTCTCCCACCGAGAGTCAGGGGGCCTGGACAACTCTCCCACCTAGAGTCAGGGGGCCTGGACAGCTCTCCCACCTAGAGTCAGGGGGCCTGGAAAACTCTCCCACCTAGAGTCAGGGGGCCTGGAAAACTCTCCCACCTAGAGTCAGGGGGCCTGGACAACTCTCCCACCTAGAGTCAGGGGGCCTGGACAACTCTCCCACCGAGAGTCAGGGGGCCTGGACAACTCTCCCACCTAGAGTCAGGGGGCCTGGACAACTCTCCCACCTAGAGTCAGGGGGCCTGGAAAACTCTCCCACCTAGAGTCAGGGGGCCTGGACAACTCTCCCACCTAGAGTCAGGGGGTCTGGAAAACTCTCCCACCGAGAGTCAGGGGGTCTGGAAAACTCTCCCACCGGAGCAGGGGCAGCTGGGGGGCACGGGTAGCCCTGGACAGCTCTCTCCCCCTGGAGCAAAGAGGATTTGCAGCTCCCAACAGGTCTGCTCATGTGGAGCCCAAAGATGACCAGGTTAAGGAAAGGGGCGGAGGGGCCTTGAGTGGAGGTGGTCTCCGTAACAGTAACATGCACTCAGAGAAACTGTTAGGGAGTCTTGGACCAAGCCCAAACTGATAAGCTCTCGTTA
This sequence comes from Oncorhynchus gorbuscha, assembly GCF_021184085.1. Classification (NCBI taxonomy): domain Eukaryota; kingdom Metazoa; phylum Chordata; class Actinopteri; order Salmoniformes; family Salmonidae; genus Oncorhynchus; species Oncorhynchus gorbuscha. The sequence continues at coordinate 55,536,225 of NC_060180.1, read as the reverse complement.
TGTCTTAACAGCCTTCAGGTTCATTTCAAAAGTGAATAAAGATCACTCTGAACTTAAATTAGTTCCTAACCACCTTGCAGACAGACAGACGAGCTACAATACCGTATCGTCTTTGTACATTGTTGTACACCTCACCCAGACTGCTTGAATTTCCACTAAGAACTCACCCTCCTCCACCCTGGCTCCAATGAGAACCAGGTTCTCCATCTCTCCCCTCTTTACACAAAGAAATTACAGCCTTTCTTGCATTTCTTCATATAAAATAAAGGAGTTACCTGATCTTAATGAGCCTGGTGTACGGTGTGGGCTTCTCACATTGCACGCCAGCTGCCGCGCTCTATTAAATCCTAAAAAAATGCCCGACGGTAACTAGATTACATGCATTTCCTTTGATGAAGACGCGGGGAGCCCTGCCGCGCAACGCTTTTATTGCTGTCTTCGGGCAACATTTTAATACCCACATTAGGAACAAGCTGCTGCAGCAGGCACACATTTCTTAACCAACCCTCCGTGTTCCCCTTCTCAGCCCTTCTTCCTCCACCGCCTTTGTCTTTCACACACAGGGCTTTGTGATAATAAAAAAACACAGCAGTATATTTAATATATTGTATTTTGGTGAACGAGAGAGGAGGGCTAAACTGTGGCTGGGAAGCATTTTCTTATGAATTGCTTCCGTGTGTAGAAGCAAAATGTGTTAGTGGAAAAAGCCAGCCGTTTCCCTGGTGAGAGAGAGCAGCTAAAAACAGGAGAGGAGGAGAGAGCAGAGGGCATAGTGCACCAGGGACAACAAATGCTCCCCAAAACAAAGGCTACAGCAGTGGTCCTGGAGGTTTCTCTGCCTGGCTGGGCATACCGTACTGAGCCCGCTTTCCCAAGAGCATCTTAAGGCTAAGTTCATCATCAGAACCTTCGTAGGAACATTGTTAAATCTCTGAGCGGTTTTCCAAAACCATCGTTAAAGTTGTAGTTGAAAATGCTGGTTATTTAGCGCCTGCTCCAGACCAGTTAAGAACAGCTCAGTGTGTTTTTAGATGCCTTTTCACTCTCCCACGTAACTTTATACACAGAACATCTCCGCTAAACATACAATCAAGCTGTTTACTTTCTCTCTGGAACTGCCGATAACTTGGAAACGAAGTTGACTACAAACACAACGTTGCCAATGTCTTTGCAACTGAGCAAGCAAAGGATAAAAAGATGAAAACCGAGATGAACGCATAAAAAATTGAAATAGGCCTGAAGGCTACATAGGACTTTATATTTCAAATCATATTGAAATAAATGTCATGTTCAGACAATTAGAGTTTTATTGTAGGCTAAACTGTCTTGAATTTGCTTCAATATATTTAAATACGTGTAATGACGTGCCAAATTAATCTGATTTAGTGCATTATTATAGGGTAAGCATTAGAATAAGCTGCATGACTATTTGCAGCTGTAGGTGGTAATATCTCTAGGAGCTGATCCGTCGTCAGTATTGTGGAATAATTAGAATGTTAAGGTAAAATTTGAATGGAGAAAGCTGATCTGAGAGCAGCGCGCGCTTTCTTTCGATCCCAACAGTATCAACTCATGCTTCAACGATGCACTTAAGTGACCGCTCTCTCTGCATGGTGTTTTGGGAAACTCACGTTACATCTTCAGCTGTTGTAGGAAAGATGCATCGTTAAAAAACACTAGTAAGCCTAAGTTCCACTGCTATTGGGAAACCGGCACTGTACAATAAAGGTTGAGGAGACCTGCCCAGGGGTTGAGGGGTTAGGTGGGACTCACTACTGTGTTGGTAAAGAGAGTAGAGGAGAGGTACCTACACTGTTCCTACACACCTGTGGTCAGAAGCAGCATAATTGTCTATTGTCATTATGCAAAGCTTCCACTGGATAATCACTCAGCTATTTGAAAAAAAAGAAACAAAACAAACATACTCAAGAGTGTGTGCATGTGTGTAGACCTAGGGGGATATAAATCAGATGAAACAAGTAGACTTCTTTATTTCAGAGTTTAACTACCGATTTAGGGGGACCATTTTGTTTTACCATGTCCCTGTTGGAATGTGTGTGAGTGAGTGAGTGAGTGAGTGAGTGAGTGAGTGAGTGAGTGAGTGAGTGAGTGAGTGAGTGAGTGAGTGAGTGAGAGAGAGAGAGAGAGAGAGAGAGAGAAAGTTCAGTCACTATGAAACCAGTGGCTGTGATGAAGTAGTGTTGCCATGCAACAGCAGTGTTGCGATGTGTTGTGGAGGCTGGGTTGGTATTGTGTTCTCACCAGAGTCCTGAGCCAGCATTCCTCACAGTGGACGTGCCAGCACTGGATGGAGGTGAGGGGCATCGTGTATGAGTCCTGCCACATAGGGGGGAGAGGGAAAGAGAGCATTAATATGAGATTACAGGAGAACTGTGCGGACTGACACAAATAGACAAACGCTGGTCGCAGGCACACACGGTACAAGACTGGGCAGGCCCTGACGAACGACGCCACCAAACCAAAGCACAGGCATGGAAGAGGGGGGTGGCCAGCCCAGCCGGGTGAGCGGGCAGGCAGGCAGAGGGGCGAGGGAGGGTGGGTGGGAAGGGAGCACAGAGAGCCTTACCCTCCGGAGTGGGAGCAGCCGTTTAATCCCGCCGCCGGCCATAACGTAGCCTCTATACAAACAGTAAATGCTGAGCGGGGGGAGGGGCTTTGAACAGCTCTCAGCAACCCGCCTCTCATTGGGCGTTGTTACCGCGAGGGCCCGCCCCGATTGGCCCAGATTCTTGTCTTCAGCCCTGTCTGTTTGGAATCTCTTCCTCTGTAGGGAAGTACAGAGGGGGCACCGCTGAGCACTAGAATGTGGCGGACTACAAAGCATGGAAAGAAACAGGTACGGACGGACTGGACACATGCATTCACACACAACCTGGGCGGCACTAGGCACTGGAGAGAAAGACCCACTAAAGTTTCTGTTGCAGCTCGTGTGATGTGTTTGAGACTTGTAGCAGGCTCTGAGCAAAATAATCAGCAAGCATGTACCATGTCCAACACGTCAAAGATTATACTTTTACAAGCCAGAACGTTGTTTCTATGAAATGCATTGAAACAGAACAGAGAACACTGAACGTGAAGATGATGTGATGTGAAATCCAATGCATCCATTTAGTGCCCAGTTCCTTAAAGCAACAGCAGGTGGTGGTAGAGATCCACTGATAAGGACCCTGCTGACTCAGTATGCCTGTATGGTTCTTTAACAAGTGTTCAGAGAACACTGAACGTGAAGATGATGTGATGTGAAATCCAATGCATCCATTTAGTGCCCAGTTCCTTAAAGCAACAGCAGGTGGTGGTAGAGATCCACTGATAAGGACCCTGCTGACTCAGTATGCCTGTATGGTTCTTTAACAAGTGTTCAGAGAACACAAACAGATCGCAAAACAAACTCCTGTAGAGAAAGATACTCAACTCTACTGCCTTACAAGCACAAGCCATTTTGCCTTTCAAAATGAGTGATGAGTTGTTAGCAGTCAAATATGACTCTTCACCACCTTGGCTGGTGGGTTAGACTTTCAGGATATTGCAGAGGCCATTTCCTCACCCATCTTTTAAAAAATAAAATCGAAATCCCGTCAACAAGGAATAGTGTCCGTCAGAGCAGAAGAGGAAAAGCGTCTTCACTCCTCAGCCTGGCTGAGTGAGATTTGTGATGGGAGGAGACGACAGCAATGACAAATGAGCTTTACGATGGTCGCTGGAGGGCAGGAGTGATCAATATGCATCTCTTCCCCTCTCCTCTCCGTCACCCCGGGGCTGGGACGACCTTTAGGAGGGACAGGCGTCAGTAATTGCTTGCTTTTCACAGAGTCAAGAGTCGTGGGGCCCAGGCCAGGGAGAAGGAGCTGCCAAAGCTGAGGAATCTGGCTTCTTCACTCTTCACTCATTCTCAAGGTGAGACTAGAAGATGGCAGGGTGGGGGTGTGTGTGGCTATTAGTGACAATGGAGGAAGTACAACCACAACACACAGTCACACTTCGGAAAGGGTTGCTCAGGTATGTGGTGTTCTGTTCTTAAACCATATGGTCTGATTCTCTCACATAGACCAGGGGAGCGGATGGCCGAGCAGTCATTAGGGACAGGACAGAATCACATCTCTAGGAACCGGATGCATTGATGGATGTCAAATTACCGTAATGACGTCAATAACCAAAGACACAAGTTTGCTTATTGATCCCCACCAAATGATAATGAACCATCAGTTGAAATGGTCAGAAAGCTGCCAGATGGTAATAAGCCATCCTGCAGCTGGGGATTCAGAACTATATGACAGTTGGTGCAACAGAACCTCTCTGACACACACACAATTAATCAATCAGGTGGAGGAGAGATGGCTGACTTTCAGGCCATGCAGGAATCACTTCAACCACCAGACAATATTTCAATACAAAGCCCATGCCTGTAAACTGCAATGCTGCATCCTAAATGGTACCCCATATACCCTATGGGCCCTAGTCAAAAGTAGTGCACTATATAGGGAATAGGGTGTCAATTAGGTCCCTAGTCAAAAGTAGTGCGGTATATAGGGGATAGGGTGCACCCAAAAGTTGTTTAAGTAGTGGATGGGCAGGTTGCTTGGGTTCAAACACTCTGATATGGCAGACATGCTTAGAGACTGAGAGAAAAGCACACGGATGGACAGAGTGAAGGTAAAGGACTATGTTGGTTCCTTACCATGCAGATGAGACACTTATATCTGTCCCCTCGAAGGATCTGTTTCTCCAGTTCCCGGATACGAGCCTTTAGTGCTTCAAATGTGGTGGCTTTCGAGCCCTCTGTGATCCTGCAACAAACGGGAAGAGGCTTGGGTCAGGTCACAGTGACACTCAAAAGAGAAAGGATCCTCACCACTACATCACGTAATCCCTTGTTTTGCCTCGATCGTAGCAGCACTGCAGGAATCCAGAGGCCATTTTAATACGTAAATCACTCTTAATCTTTGTCCTCAGTCCCAGGATCTGATTGCTTTGAGAGTTATTTCTCGCTGGCAAGCTTTTTATTCAGCCCTTCCTTGTCAGGACACTGAGCTGTCTTTATACTGTACATGACACATCCCCATTTAACATCTGTCTATCGGTCTGTATCCTCCCAGGTCCTATCCCTACACTGACTGACCCAGGATGTACAGCTCCCTCCCCTCCTCACCTCTCAGGCCCTCCACTAAATATCCCCTGATTAATGCCCCTGCCTGGAGAATGTACGTTTAACACTGTCCTGCAGCATATGAACGAGCAATAACTAAGTCAATATGTCCGCCAGTGATTGGCCGGGACACGGCGCTGGCCAGATGTTTATGGTGATCCGCTCATTTTCCAGCCAGATGGAGTGCTGATCTACAGTATTGATTTACCATTGGACCAGCTCTCAGCGGGAGACACGCAGCAAGGCACAGCGCTCCCCCACTCCGATTACTGGCCATTCGGAGGGCCCAGTGCCGTGGCTATCTATAGCTTCATTTATTATACTACCAACCCTGTGTGGTTCTTCAATAAGGAGTGGATTGCCCAGAGGAACACAGAGACAGTACTACAGGAGTTGCGCTAGACTGACCACTGTCAACACAATGTAGTTCAACTTACCTAGCCCGATAGCTACACTGAATAAAGCATTGTTTTTGCCTTTGTATTTAGATATACACACACCAATGCTGTTTTCTCATCGGAAGGTAGCATCATTTGAGTTAAGCTGAATGTGACTTCAAGAGCTTAAAATGTTCCTATGTCTGGTGTTAGTCCATTACAATACACTTGGTGACTCGAGTCAACTTGAAACTCTTGTTTGACTGGACAGAGACCTTGGCCAAGGATAGCCAGAGAAGAGAGACCAGGCCAGTCATTCTCTCCTGTGACTCCAATCTGCAACACCATGGCCATAAAGCTTTAAAATCTCCTCTTATTAGCAGGGCGCTTGTAAAAAGGCATTTAGCCTTGATTAGCGTGCTTGCTTATAAAGAAGGCCCAGTAGCGCTGTCCTCCGTAGCCTGGTGTTTTCCCTTTAACAGCATCATAAATCCCCGTGGTGGTTTACTCAACCAACACTGTCATTGGGCGGCACTGAGTAAAACTTTTCCCTATAAAAGACCAACCCTCGTATCCTCTCTCGCTCTCAGGCACGACGTGGTTTGACGATGAATATTAATTTAGCCGGTGATTTATAAGAAACCACATTCTAAAAGTTACTTAATTCCCCCGTGTAATAAAAGGGGGTTTTAATCTTTCTTTATGTAGAGGCCTGAGCCATTGGAGCGATGGGATGGCCGATAGAATGTGGGTTTTTGTGTGCCCCTAGTTTACTACACTCTAGGCAGAAGGGACTGGATGATCTCACTGGGATGAAAATAATCAACCATTTGATGATTGTATCAGGTGGTCCAGCCCCAACCCCAGGCAGACAGGCCAGCTGGACATCAGGCATTAGTAAACTGGATTGTACCATCTATTAGTATCTGTACACCACTTTCCCCATACAGAGCCTCCAGAAAGTTCTCACATCCCTTTCCTTTTTCCACATTTTGTTGTATTACAAAGTGGGATTCAAAATTATATAATTGAACTATTTATTGTCCACATTCTACACAAAATGAATGTAAAAGTGAAAGAAAAATGTTTAAAACATTCTAATTCAAAAATAAAACATCTTCATTAGATAAGTATTCAACCCCCGGAGTCAATGCATGTTAGAATCTCCTTTGGCTGTGATGACAGCTGTGTGTCTTTCTGGGTTAGTCTCTAAGAGCTTTGCACAACTGGATTGTACAATACTTGCACATTATTCCTGAAATTCTTCAAGCTGTCAAGTTGGTTGTTGATCATTGCTAGACAGCCATTTTCACGTCGTGCCAAAGATTTTAAGATGTTTTAAGTCAAAACTGTAACTAGGACACTCAGGAACATTCAATGTCATCTTGGTAAGCAACTCCAGTGTATATTTGGCCTTTTATTTTAAGCTATTGTCCTGCTGAAATGTGAATTTGTCTCCTAGTGTCTGTTGGAAAGCAGACTGAACAAGGTTTTTCTCTAATATAATTTATAACACTGCAGTTCAAAAATCCATGTTAAGACAGCAGCTTAAAATATACCAAACAACCTTTGCTAAACCTGAAATTGCGTCTAAAGATCAGTTAAGTTATTGGTTGAGGCATGTTATGCTAAGGGAAAATACAAGTAAAGCAAACATTGTGGGCATAAAACAGGGCCGTGAATCAGGCCTGGGCTGAGGTTTGTGACCACAGTGGGACTCTGTAGTGGCCTTGAGTACACATACAATCTTACAAGACTTACAATGTAACCTGAAATACTACCTCATGCAAAGTTTCCCACGCTGCTACACCGTCTATAGCTGGGACACTACAGGTAGGGCTGGGCAGTATCCATATTTTCACATCGTCACACTGTTTCAGAACCATACTGGGGTATACGCTATTACCAGAAGTGCACACAAGGGGCGCTATATTGTTGTTTTTGCTGCAACTAAAAAGTTTGATCTTGACAACTAGCCACTTAGCTAGCAAGTTAGCAAGCCAAATGCATAGCTGGAGCCCTGAGCTGCTTATAATTTATGACATCTTTAAATTTCTTATAATTATACTTAACTTATAAGCAGTGGCGTATTGAAAATCACACCATCTTGGAGGACTACAAAGAAACTAGGGTTGTGTTCAGAAAGGCACAACATACAACAGAAAACTAAAATATTATGTAGTACTGTTTTAAAAGTTCTCCCCACTGAACATACAAGCGTACCTAGTTAAAAATGTAAAAAAGGAGTCTGGAACCAAAGAACAGTTCATGTATGTCATCTCAGTTGAGATGCTCCCCTCTCACTGCCACAGGCTGGAAAGATCTAGAAATATAAAGAGAGCGAGAAAGAAAGAGCGAGGGAGGGAGAACTTGTCCTTCTTCCCCATTAAGTGTCCTGTGTTCAGTCTGAACGTTTGCGGGAGGCGGTGGAGATTGTGCCGTGTGCCCATTTCTCATTTCATTAGCCGGGCTTGCCAGGCTCCCTGGGCCACTGCACCCCTGCAATCCATCTCCATCAGCCCGTTATCTTAATCTAGCGTCCATCTATATCCTCGCCTTTCATCTCTCAGGCAGGGAGGGAGGCAGGCAGGGTGGGCCTCCTGAGCACATTACTGGCTGGTGTAATTTCAGTTAGATTCAGGAGAGAGGGAGGAGGAGGAAAAGAGAGACCAAGGGGACTGACAACCTTTTAGAATGGGGAATAATCCACAACCATTCACACATTTACCTTCAGAAAGTATTCACACTCCTCACCTTTGTCCACATTTTGTTGCGTTACAAAATAAAAATGGATTTAATTGTCATTTCTGTGAACAATCTACACAAAATACTCAGTACTGTCAAAGTGGAAGAAATATTTTAACATTTGTAAAGATAAGTATTCAAACCAAGTCAATACATGCTAGAATCACCTTTGGCAGCGATTACAGCTGTGAGCCTAACTAAAGCTTTCCACTGCTAGAAAACCATTTTCAGGTCTTGCCGTAGTTAGTTTTAACTTAAATATGTTTGAAAATCTAACTCAGCCACTCAAGCACATTCACATCTGCTTGGCAAGTAACTACAGTGTAGATTTGGCCTTGTGTTTTAGGTTAATGTCCTGCTGAAAGGTGAATTAATCTCAGTGTCTGGTGGAAAGCAGACCGAAGGGTTTCCTCCAGGATTAAGCGCCATTCTGTTCATTTTTTATTCTGAAAAACTGCCCAGTCTTTAACAATTACAAGCATACCCATAACATGATTCAGCTACCACTATGCTTGAAAATATGGAGAGCAGTACTCAGTAATGTGTTGTATTGGATTTGCCCCAAACATAACGCTTTGTATTCAGAGAAAAAAAGTTAATTTCTTTGCCACATTTTTTGCAGTATTACCTTATTGCAAACAGGATGCATGTTTTGGAATATTGTTATTCTGTACAGGCTTCCTTCTTTTCACTCTGTCAATTAGGTTAGTATTGTGGAGAAACTACAATGTTGTTGATCCATCCTCAGTTTTCTCCTATCACAGCCATTAAACTGTGTAATGGTTTTTAAGTCACCATTGGCCTCATGGTGAAATCCATGAGCCGTTTCTGTCTTCTCTCCGGCAACTGGGTGTATTGATACACAATCCAAAGTGTAATTAATAACTCCACCATGCTCAAAGGGTTATTCAATGTGGTTTTTTTCTTTCTTTTTTAAATCTACCAATAGGTGCCCTTCTTTGCGAACCATTGGAAAACCACCCTGGTGTTTGTGGTTGAATTTCACTGCTCAACTGAGGGACCTTAAAAATAATTGTATGTGTATGGTACAGAGCAGAGATAGTCATTACAAAATCATGGTAAACACTATTATTGCACACAGAGTCCATGCAACTTATGAGAATTGTTAAGGACATTTTCACTCTTGAACTTCTTTAGGCTTGTCATAACAAAGGAATTGAACACTTACCGACTCAAGACATTTCAGCTTTTAATCTGTACTTGATTTGTAAAATTATAGAAGAACATCATTCCACTTTGACATTATAGGGTCGTGTGTATAATCCCTTAAGGCAATGTCCACGCCAGCGCGTGAATCTAATCAGCGTAATAAAAAGTCACAAAAAGAAATTAGGCGAACTATTCACATTTTTGCAACCAGGAAATGGCAGAGCGATTTCTGCATTGTGCATCTTTAACTAAACTGACATCAGATAAAACATTGAAGTCACAATTGATTTCTTCAGCTCCAGCCATTGAGTATGAGGAAGGCCTCAGATGGCTATAAGGGGAGCGCTTCCCTCTCTCTCACAGGGTCCGAGGGGGGAGAAGCAGAGGAGGACGGAGGAGGTGGGGTAGAGTCATCACTTAGAAATTGAGGACAGATTCAATTACTTGCAAAGCTACACGGAAATCTCTGCCATTGTTTCATGTTGAGCATGACATTTTGCAGCAATCACATTGGCGGCATTGGAGAGGTCATTTATCTTCTTGGGAACGAGTGGGGTTGGAGACGACCCCAATGCCGAGAGATCATTACCCATCTGGGATGAGATCAGAGATTTCACTACCGCCACACACACACACAATGCATCAGCATAACGAAAGGAGACAAACCTCATTTTCATTTGAAAACGAGGGCTGAGAAAGTCCCTACAAATACATGCATTTTGCAAACAGCAAGGAGGAAATTTCAGCCTCGTTATTCTGAAATCATTCAATCTCTTATTTGGTCTCCTTAAAGGGATTCTCAGATTAAATCTATTTCTTTCGTATCAGGAAATTGCCCATAAAACTGTCACACTGCTGTTTTTCCCATCATTGTAAACCTGCCACACACACTATACGATACATTTATTAAACATAAGAATGTGTGAACTGTCACAACCCGGCTTGTGGGAAGTGACAAGGAGCTCTTATAGGACCTGGACACAAATAATAATATAATAAATCATTTTGCTCTATATTTAACCATTTTACATCTAAATCCTTATTTGTTCATCAAAAATGGTGAATAACTCACCACAGGTTAATGAGAAGGATGCACACAACTCTGCAATGTTGCGTTGTATTGGAGAGTCTCTCAGTCTTAAATAATTTTACACACAGCCTGTGCCTGTATGTAGTTTTCATAATAGTGAGGGTCGAGAATCCAAATAGCTACATGGTTGCAAAGGGCACCAGTGACTTACCAGCAGGATTTGCTAAGGTAAGAAACTCTGGCACTGGCTTCTGATTAAATTAAATTTTCCCAGAACCGCTTGTTGCAATTTCGATGAGGCTCTTGTTCACATATCAATATATGGACTGGAAGCAGGGGTTAAAAGGGATAACAAATCTAGTTGTTTTTGTCGTCCGTTTCAGAAAAAACATCACCCAGATTGGCCAGTTGTGTGAGAAACTCGTCATCATGCAAGCGGTCAGACAAGTGAAAATTATGGTCAGTAAAGAAAACTAAGCTTGTTTCTCAATTTAAAAAACGTGTCAATACTTTGCCCCTTGATAACCAGAGCACTTCTGTATGTTGTAAAAGCGTTACATGGTCGCTGCCCACATCATTGCATAATGCAGAAAATACACGAGCGTTCAGGGGCCTTGCCAACTTATGGCTGCAATCCCCCTATCGGGATAAGTGTCATCAACAACCGCTGAATAGCATAGCGCTACATTCAATAAATATTACTACAAATACTTAAATTCATGAAATCAACAAGTGCAATATAGGAAAACACAGCTTAGCCTTTTGTTAACCCACCTGTCGTGTCAGATTTAGAAAATATTCTTTACAGCGAAAGCTATCCAAGCGTTTGTGTAAGTTTATCGATCGCACGGTAAAACATTAAGGACACTTAGCATCAGGAAGCTTGGTGACAAAAATCAGAAAAGCAATCAAATAAATAGTTTCTTTGATGATCTTTGGATGTTTTCACTCACAAGACTTAGTTACACAACAAATGTTCCTTTTGTTCCATAAAGATTATTTTTATATCCAAAATACCTCCGTTTGTTTGTCACGTTATATTCAGAAATCCACAGGAAAAAGCGGTCACGACAACGCAGACGAAAATTCCAAATAGTTTTCATAATGTCCACAGGAACATGTCAAACCTTTTTTTTTTATAATCAATCCTCAGGTTGTTTTTAAAATATATAATCGATAATATATCAACCACAAATGTCTTTCACAGTAGGAGAGGGAAAAGCAATACCTATCCAAACTCTGTTGCGCGAGCAAAACTCATGTGACCACTTGACGAGATGTTATCGTTCTGGCTCATTTTTCAAAATAAAAGCCTGAAACTATGTCTGAAGACTGTTGACACCTTGAGGAAGTGATAGGAAAAGGAATCTGGTTCATATCCCTTTAAATCCAGCAAAGGGAGGCTATGGAACATGGAGTTTTCAAAATAGAAGCCAGGAAGTGTTTTGATTTTCCTCAGGGTTTCACCTGCAATATCAGTTCTGTTTTACTCACAGACAATATTTTGACAATTTTGGAAACGGTAGTGTTTTCTATCCAATACTAATAATAATATGCATATATTAGAAACTGAGACTGAGGAGATGGCTGTTTACAATGGGCACATTTTCATCCAAGCTACTCAATACTGCCCCAGCAGTCATAAAAAGTTAACAATGTTAACCATTTTCACTGTAGTGTCCAAAACATCTTTCAAGCTGTCTGCATTTCCTTGGCAGCAAGAGCCTCTCTGTGGATGCTGCAGTGTACCCAAGTAGCGGCATGAGCAACTACTTGCATGCACGTTACCACTCCACTATGTCTCCTTGTCATGGCTTTTACGCAATCAGTACAGATACCAACACATAACATAATATAATATATGCCATTTAGCAGACGCTTTTATCCAAAGCGACTTACAGTCATGTGTGCATACATTCTACGTATGGGTGGTCCCGGGGATCGAACCCACTACCCTGGCGTTACAAGCGCCATGCTCTACCAACTGAGCTACAGAAGGACCATCTTGACCACCAAATTCCATTTGATGTCACAAAGCTGTCCAGTACTTTAAAAATATCCTCTCCTGTTGTCCTGGTTTCCAGTGGTTTGCAGAAGAGGATGTCTTCCTTAATAGACCCTCCAAAAAAATAAAAGATATATGCCAGGAGTTGTGCCAGGCCTGCCATGTCATCCAGCTGTAACGCATAGAATTCTCTGGCTTTTATGCGAAGCAGTAATTGTTTCAAAACATCTCCTGCCATGTCACTGATGCATCGTGAAACAGTGTTGTTTGATGAAGGCATTGTCTGGATAGTTTTTTTTGACGTTTCCCCCATCATTGTCCCAGCCAAATCCTCGGCAGCAGGGAAGAATTAAGTCCTCCACAATAGTACTGGGCATGTCTGCAGTAGCTACTCGGTAGTTCACCATATAAGACGCTTCTAAATAATGGTATCTGTTGCTTTTATATATGTCTTACTACTCAAAATACGTATTTATTCTTGCTCAAAAAACTCCTGTGGCTTATTTTTCAAATGATCATGTTTTGTTTCTAAATGTCTGTGCAACAGTGAAGGGTTCCCGTCAGAGTAATGGTTAATGTGATTGGATGTTAATTACTTGACTAGGCTACCTGTATTTGACATTGTGTTGTTATTTCGCTGAACACTAGATGGTTTAATTTTATTTGAAATGAGGCTGCTCAGGCGAGAGAGAAAAACTTGCCCAAATGCATAGCTCCGTTGGAAAATATAAATGTACAGTTTGGTACATTTTTCTGACCATGGACAGAAATGGTCAGAAAAACCCCTCCAATTTGGGAATACCTGCAGTAAGCCAACAGACACTAAGGAGGAATGGTTAAAAACTATAATTCCCAGAACAACCCTCTCTCTATGATGAATGACATCATTCCCCTCTGGCATATAATAAAATATCCTCCAAACATCCCCTGGAACCTGATCAAATAAGGATTTTTCTAAACTGGGTTGGTCGAGCCCTGAAAGCTGATCGGCTGTCAGCAGTGGTATATCAAATCAAAGTATATTTGTCACGTGCGCCGAATACAACAGTGAAATGCTTACTTACAGGGAAATGCTTACTTACAGGCTCTAACCAATAGTGTGGAGGAAAAAAAAGTGTGTGTAGGTAAGTAAACAAATAAAACAGTAAAAATACATTTGAAAATAAAAGTAGCAAGGCTATATACAGACACCTGTTAGTCAGGATTATTGGAGGTAGTATGTACATGTGGGTATGGTTAATGTGACTGTACATATATGATGAACAGATAGTAGCAGTAGCGTAAAAAGAGAGGTTGCCGGGTGGTGGGACACAATGCAGATAGCCCGGTTAGCCAATGTGCGGGAGCACTGGTTGGTCGGGCCAATTGAGGTAGTATGTGCATGAATGTATAGTTAAAGTGACTATGCATATAAGATAAACAGAGAATAGCAGCAGCGTAAAAGAGGGGTTGGGGGGGACACACAATGCAAATAGTCCGGGTAACCATTTGGTTACCTGTTCAGGAGTCTTATGGCTTGGGGGTAAAAACTGTTAAGAAGCTTTTTTTGTCCTAGACTTGGCACTCCGGTAGCGCTTGCCATGCGGTAGTAGAGAGAACAATCTATGACTGGGGTGGCTAGGGTCTTTGACAATTTTCAGGACCTTCCCCTGACATCGCCTGGTGTAGAGGTCCTGGATGGCAGGCAGCTTTGCCCCAGTGATGTACTGGGCAGTAGTTTGTAGTCTGTAATAGTTTGCAAGCCCTGCCACATCCAACGAGCATCGGAGCCAGTGTAGTATGATTCAATCTTAGCCCTGTATTGACGTTTGATGGTTCGTCGCAGGGCATAGCGGGATTTCTTGTAAGCTTCCGGGTTAGTGTCCCGCGCCTTGAAAGTGGCAGCTCTACCCTTTAGCTCAGTGCAAATGTTGCCTGTAATCCATGGCTTCTGGTTGGGGTAGGTACGTACAGTCACTGTGGGGACAATGTCCTCAATGCACTTATTGATAAAGCCAGTGACTGATGTGGTGTATTCCTCAATGTCATCCGAAGAATCCCGGAACATGTTCCAGCCTGTGATAGCAAAGCAGTCCCGTAGTTTAGCATCTGCTTCATCTGATCACTTTTTAATAGACCGAGTCACTGGTGCTTCCTGCTTTAATTTTAGCTTGTAAGCAGGAATCAGAAGGATAGAGTTGTGGTTGGATTTACCAAATGGAGGGCGAGGGAGAGCTCTATACGCATCTCTGTGTGTGGAGTACAGGTGATCTAGAGTTTTTTTCCCTCTGGTTGCACATTTAACATGTTGATAGAGATTTGGTAGAACTGATTTAAGTTTCCTTGCATTAAAGTCTCCGGCCACTAGGAGCGCCACCTCTGGTGAGTGGTTTCCTGTTTGCTTATTTCCTTATACAGCTGACTGAGTGCGGTCTTAGTGCAGGCATCCATCTGGTAAATAAACAGCCACAAAAAGTAAAGCTGAGAACTCTCTAGGCAAGTAGTGTGGCCTGCAATTTATCATAATATACTCTACTTTTGGTGAGCAAAATCTAGAGACTTCCTTAGATTTTGTGCACCAGCTGTTATCAGACCGTATACCACGGGTATGACAAAACATTTATTTTTACTGCTGTAATTACATTGGTAACCAGTTCATAATAGCAGTAAGGCACGGCTGTATCCAGGCACTCCACAATGCGTCATACCTAAGAACAGCCCTTAGCCATGGTATATTGGCCATATACCACATCCCCGAGGTGCCTTATTGCTTAAGTAGAAAACAACGGCAGGGAGGGAAAAAAACAAGAAATATCTGGGAATAATACAGTTTCAGCTGGAGAGTTACTGTGACTGTCTGTGGAGGTGTCCCAAACGGCACCCAATTCCCTGTACAGTGCACTACTTTGTTTTCCCCTTAGATATGCCAGCTGCAGTCAAAATTGGCTATATTGTCATAATTTTACAAGGCACAATCAAAAGTAGTGCACTATTTAGGGAATAGGGTGCCAACCAGTGAGTATGTGCTCCAGAGCAGACTGGTTGGTGGAAACATATTAAATACACGGGCGTGTGTCACATCTGGAGCAGAGCAGCCAATAGATAAGTTAATAAAGCTGATTCAGGAGGCAGGCAGGAGGCCCTGCTCATGGCTTAGGCATACTCTTCCTTCTGTCTGACAACCAGCGGGAGTGATCTATGGCCTGCCCGCCTAACACACCTAATGCCCCTCTCCACCACATAATGGCACAGAGAGGTGGCTGTCGCGAATGTGTGTGTGTGTGTGTGTGAGGGAGATGGACTGTGTGTGTATGTGTGTGTAAGAGGGGAGGCAGGGAGCCTCAACAGGGTTACAGCGATGAATCAACCTAAGCTGTCATGCTCCTGGCTTCACCACTTAGGGAGCGCTCACCTGTCTTTCCTCATGCCGACACACACACACCAAAAAAAGAGCAACTCGCTATTCCTACACTCACTTAAGCCTAAACCCCCAACGCTGTTATCCTTATGGACACAAGGCTTTCCCTCCCTAACCCTCAGACAGTCACTGTGTTTACATCGGTCTGTCTGCCACACAGACGGATCATAACCACACTGCCCCAGAGGATGTGCTGCTGATGAATTCATCCTCCCACTCCGCACACACACATTCATCCTGGGTACACACACTGTCACCCAGGAAGAGGGGTGGAGGGATAGGGCCAGATACGTGATCACAGTGTACCGATGAGCCCAGATCAGGGTCATTCCCTTTATAGTACACCACTTCTGACCAGGGCCCATAGGGCTCCGGTCAAAAGTAGTGCACTATAAAGGGAATAGGGTGCCATTTGGGACGCAACCCAGATCAATACACCTCACGCTGCTTTGCTTATGCACCAGTTCAGTTCTCCAGCGGCAGGCTGATATTTAATATGTGGCTAGACCAGCTCTACTCTAAGCTGAGAAACTTCCTCCTGATTGATTAATTTAAATTAAGCATTTAGCCTGCCAGGCAGGCAGGGCAGCCCTCCCAAGAGTGTGTAGAAAAGTGTGTGTGTGTGACTACGGGCGCTAAGAGAAAGAGGAAATAAACATGTGTGTGTGGATTTAGAAAACACTTGCTACTCTCGTACTACTAGGCAGTTTAACATGAGCCCTTTACAGGAAGTCAATGATGATGATGATGGCGGCTGAGGGAGAGTAAGAAACGGAGCTGTTTGGCTGCTTTATTGAAAACAAAACACTCATTTATCTCAGTCAGAGTCAGCAGGGGAAATGGACACTGAGGAAAGGAAATGGCCAAATGAGATGTGAGGAAGGAGTCAGAAGTAGTCAGTAAGTCAGTCAGTCTCTGAGGCTTGGACAAGTGAAGGCAGCAAGGAAGAGAGAGAGGGATTGTGATGGAAGGCAGTGGCAGACTGAAGTTTTGACCTGTGGTCATGTTTAAGATAGGGGTGGGGGGAAACTGAAGCAACTGGTCCAAAATGGGGCGCAAAAGGAGCAACGGGGGGGAACATGGAATATGCCAAACATGCAGAAGCAAGCAATCAACCAAAATTCTCTCTCTCTCCACTTGCTGTGCTGCTCTGACCCCAATTACCCATTCAGAGGGGCCGGCCATGCTGCTGCTGGTGGAAATTGTTTTCTGGGCACCGCTTGTCGGGGAATATGGATGAGGACATGGAGATGAGGGAATTAGAGGGGCTGCCCTTTCACATGAACAGGTTATTCACATTTATCTGCTGCTTGGCAGGGAGGGGCTGGGGAGACTGGAGCTGGGCTTCTACTAGGAGGTCTGCTGCTAGGTAGGTAGCAGGAGGGAGGTAGTGTGTGTGCTTATGTGGTGAAATTAGGATTCCTGCGTGGTGCTGTGTGTCTGGCCCAGATGGAGCACACGGCTACAGAGAGAGGATCAATACCACGGGAGCCTCTCTGTGATCAGACCAGTGGATGAAGTGAGTCAAAGCAACAGATTCACCGGCTATCTCACCGCAGGAGGAAAAACTGACCAGACAAAATGCATCATTTATGACCCAACCGGCCAGGCGAAGGAAGGAAAGAAAACTAATTTGAGAGTAATAGAAACGAGATAGGAAAGGGCTTGGGTGGGTGTGTGTGCTCTGGGGCTGAGAAGAGGGGAGGACGGGATGGTTCTTACTTCTCTATTTCACTGTTTTTACAGGTCCGGGGCGCGTTGGAGGATGAGCAGGCGGCATTGGGGTCCTGAGGCAGCTGCTGCTTGCTGCTCTCCCCATTGCTGGTGGAGGGCATCTCTGCAAAGAGAGATGTGGAACTATGACCTTGAGATTAAATCAATACGGTCAAAAGATTTCAATATGGTAACCATAAAAACAGAAGATGACATCTTGTTCCAAGCCTCAACTCACCATCACTGGCCCATTTGGAGAACTCTGCCACTATTCTGTTGGACGGCATTCCACCACTGAAAGAGCAAACAAAACCCAAAGCCGTGAGAAGGAGCGCAACGCCACAGTCAGTAGAGTAAACCAGAGTGGACTTCAGTAGAGTGGTAGGAGTGAGAACCTACTTCAACACCGCCCCACGCAGTGCCTCCCGTTCTTTGGCTTCTCCTTGGTCCTCTCCGGAGCAGGGAATGATGTCTGCCTCTGTGTACTGGGCCTTGCCGTACTCCAGCGTGTCGTCTCCATCCACGTCCAGGTCGGCGTCGCTGTCGTGGCTCTCCTTCGTGCTACACATGGCAAAGCCTGTTCCTGAGGAGCGGGAGGGGGGCAGAGGGAGGGAGGGGAGAGCGGAGGGGGGCAAGGTCATTGCCTAGGCTCTGTCAGACCATGCAACAATCCTTAATATTGTGGAGGGAAATACAAATGCGTTTAAACACTGTATATACACTTCACAACCTCTGAAGCAGGCAGTTCTGTCATGTCAGACAGGATGACAGTGTAAAGCAGGGCTCCAAAAGTAGCAAGCACTTCTTCCAGACCCCGTCTCCCTATCGCTCTCTCTACACACGTAGACCAGCAGGGTAAGAAAGATCTGAGCTAGCTATTAAACCTGACTGATTGAAATAGACATGTTGAGATGCTGCAATCTCCCCCTCCCTCCCTGTAAAGTGTTGTTGGCTGTCAGCAGCAGGAGGTTTACTGGGTTGTGTCAGCTGTCTGTCAGCTGCCAGTGGCTGGTTATCTGGTTATGGGAGCGTGGCAGTCTGGGGGGGGGGGGGGGGGGGCTGACTGGCGGTAGATCTGACTGGCACCTCTATAAACCCTGTGATGAGCGGCCCACCAGACAAACTCCTGCCTGACTGGCGCTTTCAGCTCCACTTAGGACCTGCCTCTCCCCCTGCCTGTGCTGCCACGGAGACGCACACAGCGCTGGGGGCTGATTGAGTGGTCAGGGACCGAGTGTCTCACTCGTCTAGGACTGGACACTGACAGCTGACGTGTGAGGACAGGGGATGGTACATGGCTGTGGTGGGGTACAGACAGACTGGGCTCATGTGGAGACATAGATAGACCCATGGATATATGTCCTAAAATCAACCCAGCACAGAGACCCAGAAGGCAGGCAGCCTCCTCCCCTCCTTCTGTGAAGGATGGAGGAAGCGGCTGCTGGAAGAGAGGATAAAACTCTGTCCCTGCCCGCCACCAAGGCTAACCCTTTTTACAATGTGCCCATGCTTTTAGTGATCACATAAAAAGGGACCTTTTAAGTTTTATTTGGTCCCTGTGGCTGCTTGGAGCATATGCGAACAATGGCTGTGGTGCATAAATGTCTGTTCAGCTGCTGGTGGCAGAGGCAGTAGTACCAGACAGCTGAGGGGCCCAGCGGGCAGCATGGAAACCTATCCTATCCAGATAGACCACCACCATTCAGGGACTTTGAGATGATTGAAATACTATAGAGCAAGGGATGGGCTAATAATGTGTTTTTCAAGTCCAAGCCTTTGTCTCTCCTACAGCACAGTCAACCACCTGGACCTGGGGGATGCCTCAAAGGCCGCTGGGAAGGAGGGGAGGAAGGGAGGTATGGCGGCCGGGCCAGGCAGTAAGGTCATAAATTAGATAAACTGCAAATGATTCCCTGCATTTAATTTATCTACTGTGAATGAGTGGCGACACGTAGGAGAGGCTAAAATAAATAAATAGATTGTCCCTCCGTCCCGACCACTAATGGCGGCCGCTGGCCAGGCCCATTGGGGAGGAGAAAGTGGCAGAGGGTTGGAAGGAACCTGAAATCACTGTTAATCCAATCAATTGATCAGCGTATGGATCCTGCGGCTAGTTAGCGATGCATGGCTGGGATTGGGGACAGGAGATGGGAGGGACAGAGGCAGAGCAGCACAGCATTGATTTTTCAAAAGGCTGTGGTGTGGTGGCTCTCTGGCTGAGGAGAGAGAGGCTCTAGATGCTTTCACTGTTCCCGACCCACCCACTGACAAGGCCGGGGCCACTGTTGACCCTAAGAAGTGGACTTTCCACTGCTAAGTGTTACTAGGTAGGATTAGCCTTAAACCCATTGGGACATGAAGAAATATTTCTCTCAAATATACTTCCCCCAACTGGAACCGACAGGTGTGGGCTGCCTACAACTGCTGCATTCAATCCAATTCAATCTCAATTCACCACAGCGGTAAGTGTGGAAGAAGACTATAAAGACAAGTAGGGAAAACAAGATCCCCATCACACTGATAGTTGACTGATAGAAACTAAAACGAGGGGATGCTGTAAAAGCAAGTGGCATGTAGCCGAACCGTCCGGCTGAAATTGGATTGCCCAAAGTCCGACCCGGTTGATGTCCCATGAGCAGAGAGGAGAGGAGGACTACAGCAGTCTGACGTAACGGATAGTGTCCCAAATGCCACTCTATTCACCATTAAAGTGCACTACTCCTTACCAGAGCCCTATGGGCCATGGTGAAAAACTAAATAGGGAATAGGGTGCCATTTAGGACACAAAGATGCTGTTGGGCTGCCCAGCCTGGTCATGCTGCTCGGCTCAGTTCAGGCCCCATCTCTCCCTTTAACCAGTCTTGGCAGGCAATCTAATCTCCCCTGAAAAGGTCAGCGCCACTATAACTGCCTTTCAGTCACATTATGCACGCCGTTGCACGCGCTCCATCTCTCTCGCCGACCCCAGGGGATAGGCTACTCCCTTTTTGCCCCTCCTCCTGGCAGATCATCTAGGATCAATACTAGGGTTGCACATTTTGGGGAATATTCAGAGGTGGAAACTTTCCATGGGAATATATTGGAATTAACGGGAATACATGAGAGTTAACAGAAATATGTAAATGCGCTTTTATTAAATCATCTCCCAGCGTTGCATCGATTATATGCAACGCAGGACACGCTAGGTAAACTAGTAATGTCATCAACCATGTGTAGTTATAACTAGTGATTATGATTGATTGATTGTTTTTTATAAGATAAGTTTAATGCTAGCTAGCAAATTACCTTGGCTTACTGCATTCGCGTAACAGGCAGTCTCCTCGTGGAGTGCAACGAGAGGCAGGTGGTTATAGTGTTGGACTAGTTAACTGTAAGGTTGCAAGATTGGGTCCCCCGAGCTGACAAAGTGAGGTGAACCAGTTGCATACAAAGCTCGAGCAGGACATTCATCAGCAATCCTCTGACTACGTTCCTCCATTGAGTTAAAAAACACCTGATTCTTTATGCACTTGGCCAAAATGATTCTGCATCTTTGTTGCATTCTTCACATATGATTTGGCACAGTATTTGCAAATGTACACAGCTTTTCCTTCTACATTAGCTGCAGTGAAATGTCTACACACATTAGATAGTGCCTGTGGCATTTTGCTATAAAGATTATAAAAACATTTGTACAAAAATAAATACAATTCCATGTACAGATAAATAGTTAACAGGTTAGATTAAACAACTCCTTTATAATAAATGTTTTAAAATGAAACATGTATGGAAACAGGTGAATTAACACTCAGTTAGCAGGCTCAAGCAAGCTAAAACCCACGGTAGAAAAAACTAACCAGCAGAAATTGTTAACAAGTTAGAAATTATTTTAAACACACTTTGCTGTAAGCTACTCTTTTACGAGTTAACAAAAATAATATATGTCATATAAAATATATTCAACCCACCCAGTATCGTAATCAAAATTTATCATAAAGCATGTAGTCCTTGGCTCAGACAATGTAGTAGTGTGGGCTCAAAAGCATCTCATTAGTGTAAGATCTTGAGAATCAGCTGTACATGTGATGTAAGAATGCACTGTGCATGCAGAGGGTTGCAATTCAATTGAATTGGGGATAGTTTAACCAAAATATGCCACAAGACCTAGAATTGCCTTGTGTATCCCACAAAAAAGGTTCACTGTTATAAGCTAACTTTCTTGATGAATTTAAGCAAAATTCCCAGGCTTAACTTCCCATGGAAAATTCCCAGAAATATACTGGAAAGTTTCCAACCCTTTCCAGCCCTTAACACACACACACACAGGTGCACCTAAATGGCACCTGTCACTCGCATATCCTCCACACTCATTATCATAACCGATCTTGTGCATCTTATTGACATGAACATGTCAAATACATGTGTTCTTCCCTGTGTAACACAGACGTGACTGTGACACGGAACACCTATCTCCATATGTCACCACCATCTGGAGATGAGACAGATACAACGCTAAGGTTCTGAGCGAGTGGCGAGGGAGGGTCAAGGGACCAATCAACATGAGAGACAGTCTGACCAATAACAGCCGGTTGCCATGGTGCTTATAGCCCTTATCAGTCCTCCCCAGTCGGCTCTGGTCATATCCATCATCTCTCTCTGGCATTTACAGGACACGTCTGGAGAGATGATGGGACAGAGATGGCCGCCATCTTTGAAGCCTGTTTACAAAGCAGAGAGTGCCTTCTGTCCCCGCTGTCATCTTCAGTCAGCGGCCCCAAATCCTCTCTCCCAGGATCGGCTCACTTAGCCTTGGTCTTCACTATCAGGCTGCTGGGATCAGATCTGACCCTCTTCCTCAATACATCAGCCTTTAGTGGTTTTCTCTCAGGCCCTCATAAGTCATGTACACAGGAGGACCACGTGAGCGCTGGGCCCCACACGTCTCAAGCAGAAAGTGATCCTGTTCGATTTTCCTCCCTCTCTCTCCTGGTCCTCGACTTTTCTGTGGTGTTTAAACGGCTTCCCTTTGCCTTTCTTCCCTCCCCTCAAAGCGAGAGAGGTGGCGGTGGTGGTGCTGGTGGCTCACAGAGGATAGGCCTCTCTTATCCCATTGAAGCCCCTCATCTCTGTCTCTCCTCCCCGCATCAACCACCCCCCTGGGCCGGGTAGATGGTGGATTCTGCCTGGCTGGGCCCATTGAACCAAGGCTGACTGCAGCAAAGCTTTCAAGGCAAATCCACCTTCTGAGCTTCTAGGGGGGTGTGGGGGGTTGCTTTCAAGTGGTCTCCCCAGGCTGGCTAAGAGCAGCAGAAAGCACCTCTGGCTTTGACCAGCCCTTATCTGTGTCACATCACAGGACGCCGGGCTATCACAGCCGGCCAGAAGGGGTCTGCTGCTCATTAGATGAATGGACAGACAGACAGCCTCCTGCTCAGGAGGTTCAGTCGAGATATCAAATTGATCTGTAGGCTGTTGATGTCTGTCTAGTCAGGTTTGTAGCGAGAGAGAGGGGCCAAAAGGCACACGTCTTATTGGGCTTTGTAATGCAGTTTTACCACCTGGATCAAATTTGGGGACTTTGAGAGTTTTAAAGGGGCCCTTAGAGGAGACGAGGACTCTTCGCTTTCCTGTGATCTGTAGACACACCACGAGGACCTGTGGCCAATTCATTTTCATAGCTCTCTCTAGCAGTGAAGCAAAGGTCTGTCTGTTGGACATGAGATAATGAATGCTGACCTATGGCCAAATCATACACTTGTCCAATCAAGCGGACTACACTAGCTATTGATCATGGACCAATGGCCTTCTAAATATTCACAAATCATTTAGGTGAGCACACAGTGGCTAGGCTGGATCAATTCATTACAGCATCTAAATCACAGCCTGCGTTTCAAAGTCCCTGTATTGTACTGGGAAATTAAAAAGACATAACTTGCAGGTTATTGAGCATTCCAGTCAATATCCCACTGATGTCTCGTTGTCAATGATTACCGATTTGATATTCAATTCTAGCCCTCCCATAAGATAAGATACGTTTCGGGGGGTCGGAGGAGAGAGCAGCCTATAGTCCCTAGTGGGCAGCTTTAGGTCCAGGGCTATAATTGCATTGCTGGGCTGAGGGGAACCTGGGGGTCACTGGCCCATTTCCCTTCCACACACCACTCCTCACAGGTTCATACGGGTCAATTGCACAGCTAAATGTGTTTTCCTTTCCCTCCTAAAGGGCTGAGGCCAGGACCGGACTGGGCTGTCCCCCGTCTGGACCGGGGCTACATGGACACACACTGCAGCTGGAGAGACAGATATGACGTGCCCCAAATGGCACCCTATTCAGTGCACTACTTGTGTACAGAACCCATAGGGTGCACTATGTAGTAGTGCACTATGTAGGGAATAGGGTGTCATTTGGTAAACAGAGCCAAAGCTGTCCACCATGTCTGGCTGCAGCCCTGGGCATGTTAGCCTCTCTGCACCCAGCCATGTCCTTTTAAAAAGGCAATGATACACAGACTCAACCTGTTGTTATACTGAAGGAGAATTGTGACTAGCAGGGAATGTTGTTCAGAGTGGGTCCTGTTGCATGCTGGAAGGCATTTTGGTGTACTGGCTTTAGACTCTTATCGGTAGGATACTTTCAACTACCCTAAACACTTTGTTATTGCTCAAATGTTCTGTCATTTTAATGTTTTCTTAGAGTGAAAAATTTATTTGCCTCCCAATTGGCACCTATTCCCTTTATAGTGCACTACTTTTGATCGGGTCCATAGGGTTGTAGTGCATAGTGTACCTCTGAAGCCTCCTTCCAGCAGGGTGGTAGCTCTGACCCTCTTCTGGCCGCACCACTCGTACTCCTCGAAGCGTGTCCCGTTCTCTCCGTCCATGTCTGCAGAGTCATCCTCAGCAAACACACCCTCCCTCTGAGAGAACAAAGACACTGTCAACACTGACCCAGACACAGGGTAGGGCTTGGAGTGGAAAAAAAGAAATAGAAAATAAAAATAGAAAATGATCAGTAATCTTTGTATTCATTAAAATACAAATATTGAATAATATAGATTAATACAAAACTAGCTATGATGCACAATAGGTGTTAGTAAAACTACAACTAATGCATCTGTAAGATTTGGAAAGACCATCACCAAAGTAAGGGGGCAAGTGGAGCATCATGACCAACGTTACAGCCAAGTTTATGAGAGCATGATTACTATAAATACATCTATCCTATTCTGTGAGCGAAGGAGAAATGGCTACAATGCCAGTGAGCATGAATCTGTGTTGGTCAGGAGGCCTCACATCTATTCTATTTAGGAAGCAGAGATACTGAGGAGGAGGAAGATTTTCCTACAGGGTAGAGAGATGGGCTAACTATTCGACAGGAGAGAGAGCTGTTTTCCTAGACTAATGATTCTTTCTGTTGAACATCTAACTGGTACTACAAGTCATCGACATACAGCAAAGAGGAAAGCTCCTTTTTAAAGACTGGAGTAAGCTAGATTCAGGGCTTGGAGGAGAAGTAAAATAAGAGCTTGTCAGGCAACGAAGCCCTGGTGGCTACTGTTTCCATGTGTTCTGAGTCTATGTCATATCTATGTCATTTCCAAGTAGTGTGTACGCTCTGTCAGATCCAGGGGAAAGAGCAGAGTGGATAGACACCTAGACAGCATGGTGGTGACTAGTGACTAGAAAGATGGTGATTGGTTGACTAGAGGCCCGAGGCTGAGGGTACGGGTAGGGACGTGAGGCTACCTTGAACAGACATTGTTCCACATGCCTACTCATCTCCTCCTCGGTCCCTGCCAGCGGCGCGCTGCACAGTGGACATACCTGCCCATCCTCTGGCTTCCGGCGTTTCATCTTCCCAATCCGGGCTGAAACACAAAGAAGCAGAGAAAGAGGTGGTTAGAATCATGAAAAAATACACAGCAATCTGGGACTTGTTTTTGTATTTCTGTTTTAAGTGCCGTACTAAAATATCACATCGGTAGGTCCATTGACTTCAGCAGACAGCGATGTGGCTACAATGACATGATTGGTTGAAATGCAGAAAAAGAGTACGCAACGCAAAAAACACAATCAACCGAATGTTCTTGATTAGAATCTGATATAGCCTAATGAGTTATTTGATCAAATTAAACCCCCTGCCAGTGTGGATAACGGGCTCATAGCAGGCAATACAGCCCAGCGGAATGCCTCTGTCACAACCAGGCTCTCTTTCAATATGGCAACCGGCATTTGACATGGACGAAAAATACATTGTAAATTCATGGTAGTGGTAGTCTATTGGGGGTTTTCCATCTCCTTTGTCCTCCAGCTGTGTACTGTGCGTCTCTCCTCTGTCCTCCAGCTGTGTACTGTGTGTCTCTCCTCTGTCCTCCAGCTGGGTACTGTGTGTCTCTCCTCTGTCCTCCAGCTGGGTCCTGTGTGTCTCTCCTCTGTCCTCCAGCTGGGTCCTGTGTGTCTCTCCTATGTCCTCCAGCTGGGTCCTGTGTGTCTCTCCTCTGTCCTCCAGCTGGGTCCTGTGTGTCTCTCCTCTGTCCTCCAGCTGGGTCCTGTGTGTCTCTCCTCTGTCCTCCAGCTGGGTCCTGTGTGTCTCTCCTCTGTCCTCCAGCTGGGTCCTGTGTGTCTCTCCTCTGTCCTCCAGCTGGGTACTGTGTGTCTCTCCTCTGTCCTCCAGCTGTGTACTGTGTGTCTCTCCTCTGTCCTCCAGCTGTGTACTGTGTGTCTCTCCTCTGTCCTCCAGCTATGTACTGTGTGTCTCTCATCTGTCCTCCAGCTGGGTACTGTGTGTCTCTCCTCTGTCCTCCAGCTGTGTACTGTGTGTCTCTCCTCTGCTTGGCAGAAGAGCAGCAGTGAACGCTATTGGCATTCACAACATGTCAGAGAAGTTTGCTGTCTCGCTGGCAATAATGCGGGTCAGCGGAGTGGTGAGGAATCGATGCGCCCCAGGTCTCTTAGAAGATGCCAGTGTCTGGTACCGGAAGATCAGGAATTACAACAGCGAGTGGAGATGCCGCTGTGACAATCCTCCTCAGCGCCACAACTAGTCTAACGTCAGGACCATATTCATAACGTGTCTCAGTTTTGCCTTTCAGACAAAAAATGAATAAGATTACATGGTCAGGGGGAACCTGATCCTAGAGCAGCACTCTTACTCCGAGATGCCCAGGAGACTACAGTCTAATGTTCTAACACTGTGCCGTGATGACAAAAACAGAGGGCAATCTATTCTCTTCAACCAGTGTTTGAGGAGAAGCTAAACATTGAGCAGGTTCTTCCTCTTTTTTCACAGGATATGGTAATTTACTCTCCTCATAGAAACTAACATTGTTTTAGGAACTTGGTTCCCCCTCTCCATAAGACGGGTAAGGATGGTCTACTGTAGGTCTAGGTCACGTGACTCAACAATCTTTCTACAGCACTAGTCGACAACTCCCCCCACTGCATAATTTGAAATTTAACACAGCAGAACAGTGGCCAATGCGGCGTAAGTCTTTGTCGCTTTTTCTAAACTGCAAATGGCGTCCGGGGACATTAATTTTTAGGTGGCTGTGATTGCGAAAGGGGCCAAGGGGGACCCGAGGAGGGACGGCGAGAGGAGGAAGGACAACACGCCATAACTTTGGGGAGATTGGGACAGCTACTAATAATCTCTCTCCCAGGCCAGGGAACGGGTGATGGTAATCGAGTAGGGCTTCATTAAACGCAGACAGAAAGGGACGATTAATTAGGCCCCCATCCCCCCTTCCCCTCAGAATCATTCAGGTTCCACATGAGAGGTAATAGACATTAATGGAGGCTTGAGTTTAAACAAAGTCGGCACAGCTTATTTTCATAGCAGCACTGTGGCTGCTGCCGAGGCTGGTGCAAATGCCAATGGAGGCAGAGAGGGAGCCTGGGGCTGCTGGCTGACAGAGGGGGTGTTGGGGAGAGGACGTGGGGGCAGGCTCTTACCGTGGCCAATGCAGCAGGGGGCAAGGGGGGCTCCATTGTGCAGTCCAAGGGGAGCATTTTTGACACTTTCCTTGGCGTAGCGCCTGCACCAGCAGAGGTCATCGACTGTCAACATATCAAGAAGGTCAAGGGTTAATAGATCCTCTGCTCGTGTAGGCGCTAGGTCAAGGGAACAGCAGGGACGGAGACACACAACGGCAGCCAGGACTCCCAACCCCCCCACCAGCCAGCCCTGAAATCACACTCAGTTGGGCAACAAGGGGCAGGCCTGGCTCTGTAGCTGTAATGTAGGCTAAAGCCTGGAGCTGGTCCACAGTGTGAAGGGCTGTCAGCAAGGCCACACAGGGCTTTGTTCAACACAGGCCTCTGGCTATACTTAACCATAATGTGTTATATAGATGGCGGAGCCAAAGTTATGGCTACACAGGGTAGAAATGCATGGTCAAACCAAACACAGCCTGGTCAAGGGTCCACGGACTGACTCTGTCAGCCGGTCCATCCAGACCTACACTAAATAACTCTGTAGATGCACATTCGCCTCCCCAGTTGCTTGCTGCTTCAACTTTGATTGACAATTCCACCAACTGTAGTGCGGATGATATTTGGTTGAGCAATCTGGTTTTTTTCAGTAGTGTAATGTATTTTTTTTTTAAATAAAGAAAAATGACAATCATAGGCTACTCAATAAATATGAACAGAATATTATTTGATGAGGAAATGTTTGGTTTTAGGAAATAGCCTTAATAATTTCGCAAACCATTTGCACCATTTTCAATCATGTCATTGCATACACGTTGGCTGTGAGACGTTGCAGATTAAGATATACCTGGCTTAATCAATATTTACGAATTCTACAGGATGTTGTACCAGAAATGTACTTTTAAAAAATACAAATGTGTAAGATGTTTATGAAGAATAATTAGGAACTTTACAAAGACAAATTAAATGTATACATACCATTCAACCGCGTTTGCCTGTTTGCTCGCACTCTTAAAAACGTCTAAAATTAGGAAGAAAGGAAACACACAAAATATACATTAGATATGGACCTTTCAATTTATATTGTTTATAGATACATTAGTAGCAGTTCATGGCTGGATTGATTTGGATTCTACAGAGTGCCCTGCAAGTTTAAGCTTGATAGTAAACAAAAACGTACTTCTTTTATGGGCTGTATCGTCTCTTCCATAACAGGGTCGCAAGTTTTTGTTCAAAGCCTTTTCAAGCCGACAAACTCACTTTTACACGTCTATCATTTAAGCCTCCCGGTAGTACACCGCACCATGAATACACTTTTGTATCAATAATTTTATAAGGATGCCAAAGGATTGAATGTGGCGCCTACAAAGCAGCTTTGTATATCACCGTCGCCATGTTGGCTTGACGCGTGTCATGTGACTAAACATAGGAGTGAAAGTTCAGAGGACGCCCGATGTTGTTCCACCATTGGCCACTAGGGAGCAGCAATACGTAATACAGTGACATCAATGGAAGTTCATTTGTTTTGAGATTTTAAGATTGATTCAAGTTTGTCTCAAGCAACTTGTAGGGTAAACTAGTTCCATGCATCATATCTAAACGTAGTTTTTTTGCAGACAATACTAATAGTTCAAACTTTTAATTTCATTTAATGAAAATGAGTGTTTAATCATTTTTTCATCATATGAAAGTGACATAGGATATAGGCTAGGAATTCTCCCCATCTAAACCTGTTTGAAACTGACAGGCATGATCAGTGATTGTGAATACCACTACGCTACGGGTTAAATGGGACCACCTATCTTTCTTCTCCCCTCTCTTTCAGAGTGGGTAGGCTATGTGCTGACACCAGCAGGGCCAGTCAGGGCAATGGATGGATGCCCACTTACTGACAATGGCACAGAGTGGGCACAAGTTCAAACTCCTAGAGAGTGGATCATCCATCATATTGCAGAGAGGCCTCTTACACTGACACTTGCGCTGTGCTCATATACAACCTGCCCATGATATGCATTGCGTAGGTTCATGCTCTACAACATCCGCAGAGTACGACCCTGCCTCACACAGGAAGCGGCGCAGGTCCTAATCCAGGCACTTGTCATCTCCCGTCTGGATTACTGCAACTCGCTGTTGGCTGGGCTCCCTGCCTGTGCCATTAAACCCCTTCAACTCATCCAGAACGCCGCAGCCCGTCTGGTGTTCAACCTTCCCAAGTTCTCTCACGTCACCCCGCTCCTCCGTTCTCTCCACTGGCTTCCAGTTGAAGCTCGCATCCGCTACAAGACCATGGTGCTTGCCTACGGAGCTGTGAGGGGAACGGCACCTCAGTACCTCCAGGCTCTGATCAGGCCCTACACCCAAACAAGGGCACTGCGTTCATCCACCTCTGGCCTGCTCGCCTCCCTACCACTGAGGAAGTACAGCTCCCGCTCAGCCCAGTCAAAACTGTTCGCTGCCCTGGCCCCCCAATGGTGGAACAAACTCCCTCACGACGCCAGGACAGCGGAGTCAATCACCACCTTCCGGAGACACCTGAAACCCCACCTCTTTAAGGAATACCTAGGATAGGTTAAGTAATCCCTCTCACCCCACCCCCCCTAAGTTTTAGATGCACTATTGTAAGTGACTGTCCCACTGGATGTCATAAGGTGATTGCACCAATTTGTAAGTCGCTCTGGATAAGAGCGTCTGCTAAATGACTTAAATGTAAATGTAAATGATCCACTATGCAGCGTCCCAAAGTATACCCTATTCCATACTTAGTGCATTACTTTTGACCAGGACTCATGGGACTCTGGTCAAATATAGCACACTATACAGGGAATAGTAATATCTAAATGTCTTACACAACCACATGATAGCTCATGTTACAACAACAACAAAAAAATCTAACATTTAAAGGGGGAAAAGCATCTGTTTAATCGTTTGCATTAAATGGTTTCAGCAGCAGCTTTACTAATGAAAATATATACTTTCACCACAGCCCCTTTAATAGGCGTGTCAATGTATGGATACGATGTCTTACACTTCATAGCTCTTACTTTATGGTCGAAGGGAAAAAGCCACTTAACCCAAAATAATAAATCACTGCCGTATGAGTTTCAAATACCAAACTTTGAGATGTAAAAAAAATAAAGCTCCATCATAACCTTATAACTTAGGTTAAAACACTGTGCTGTATGAAGCAGTTTAATCCTAACTAATCTATGCCAGCGTCCCATACAGCACCCCATTCCCTATATAGTGCACTACATTTCACCAGGGCCCATAGGGGTCTGATCAAAAGTAGTGCACTGTGTGTGGAGTATGGTGTTGTTTGGGACGCAAGCCTATCTGTAGTGGTGAGGCCTCCAGCAGAATGAGGTGGGAGACATGTCAAGGACGCTGTAGACCAGAAGAGATACCATCCAGGCTTAGGGAGCATAAGAGCATAGCTTGAGGTAAATTGTGGGTGATTACCTATCTGAACAGGGAAACACATTACAGCCTCGGCAAATCTTTGCCAGAGATAGTGGGAGGCTTGAGGTGCTGCATTCCAAATGACACCTTATTCCCTATACAGTGCACTACCTATGGGCTCCGTCAAAAGTAGTGCACTATAAAGGGAATTTGGTGCCATTTGGGACATAACCAGGCAGGATAGAAAGAGGTAGGCAGCTGGGCTGATGCCTGATCCACTCCATGATAAGATGTGAGAGCCAGATGATTGGCTGAGTCAATGCTGTGTGTTCAACACTAAAACAACAAATTACCACCTCAACAGCATCTCAACCATCGCCGCATGAGTTTGCCTGATGTGAATCAGTTTAACCTCCCAAACAGAGAGTAGCAGGGTACTTTTTGTATGTTGTCCATCCATTGATGCTCTTTCCTTTGACTTTTTATTTTCCCAGAAGTACATTTCATAGTGGCTTTAATCCATATTTCTTGTCATATGACAGGATATGAAAATGGCATTATGATGCCTAATATGTGGGCCAAGAGCAACATCCTGGCTTTACGTCCCAGTTAGCACCCTATTCCCTACATAGTGTACCACTGCCATTTGGAATGCATCCCGATTCTCCAGGCAGGGCGCGCGAGCATGGCAGCTCACCTGGTATCTGTCGGAGTGGTGGGCATCTTCAGAAGAGAGAGGGGAGACCACCGGTGACTCTCCCTCGCGTTTGATGTGCACCGACAACAGCATAGACTGGGGAGAAAGAGCAGGACAGTTGTGAGAGGAAGAGAAGAGGGGGAATGCTGCAGTGGAAGAGAGGAGGAGGACACAAGCCAACATTACAGGACACCTTGGTCATCTATAAACCTCTTCTGACAGCCTCCAAAGAGCCTCCGACATTACAGGCATGCCCCACTGACAAACTTAATTGAGTTTATTTCACAAATGAACTAGAGAAAAGGGGGAAAGAAGGGGGGAAGAAAGGGGGAAGGGGAAATAGTGCTTACTTTACAGGGAAGAGTTGACAGAGATCCAGCTCTTTACAAGGCTGCTATGAAATATTTGTATTTACAAAGTGTTCCTATTAATCAAGGAGAGAGGAGAGAGCAGGGGCATAAGTGGCCGACAAGTATAATCTAATATTAATATGTGAGAAATGGCAGACCCCTAGTGCTGGGACAGTAAATGAAGCATTATGCATGTCTTTTTATGCTTCTGGGCGGCAAGGTCACGGAACTGCTGTTTATTTGTGTGGCTTTTATTCATTGATGTAACTGGAATTGTTACCTACTACACAGCATTATGACGCTGCATTTTTGAATGCCTGTGTGTCAATTAGCACAAGCTTCTGATAACTACCACTTGTTATTCTACTTGAGTGTAATAGTTAGTAATGTGTTGACTAATTAACAGATTGACGCCAGCGTTAGATACGGGAGGTGCCATATTAGATAACGTGCTCATCTCCCCTCATCTTGCCTTGCCGTACCGTTGCCCCCTGACCCCGAGGATTAAGAGGCACAGGGCTGACACGGAGTCGCTATGGCGATGGCGTGGTTGAGAGGGGGCGGGTGGCCGTTGTGGCAGCTGTGAAGTGGGAGAGGTTAATCCGCTTTACAACCGGTAGGAAGGTCTGGAAGGCAGACTGGGCACAGGAAGCAGCAGCCCCTGTGATCTCTAAGCAGCTTCTTCATTTTTCACACGGTGTGTCGGAATACTAAGCACCTACTGGGGAATGCTCAGTCACGCCTCGCTCAGAGGGCCTGCTCTGTTCCCTCACCCCGGTCCCTGTTCAATCCCTGTTCCCTTACTCCCATTTCCCCACTAAACACAGTTCCCCACTAACAACAATTACTCCTGTTCCCCAACACTGTCTGTCTGACTCTCCCCTAGCCCCTGTCTGTCTGACTCTCCCCTAGCCCCTGTCTGTCTGACTCTCCCCTAGCCGCTGTCTGTCTGACTCTCCCCTAGCCCCTGTCTGTCTGACTCTCCCCTAGCCCCTGTCTGTCTGACTGTTCCCAGACCCTGTCTGTCTGACTCTCCCCTGGCCCATGTCTGTCTGTCTGACTGTTCCCAGACCCTGTCTGTCTGACTCTCCCCTAGCCCCTGTCTGTCTGACTCTCCCCTATCCCCTGTCTGTCTGACTCTCCCCTGGCCCCTGTATGTCTGACTCTCCCCTGGCCGCTGTCTGTCTGACTCTCCCCTAGCCCCTGTCTGTCTGACTCTTCCCTAGCCCCTGTCTGTCTGACCCTCCCCTAGCCCCTGTCTGTCTGACTCTCCCCTAGCCCCTGTTTGTCTGACTGTTCCCAGACCCTGTCTGTCTGACTCTCCCCTGGCCCCTGTCTGTCTGACTGCTCCCAGACCCTGTCTGTCTGACTCTCCCCTAGCCCCTGTCTGTCTGACTGTTCCCAGACCCTGTCTGTCTGACTCTCCCCTAGCCCCTGTCTGTCTGACTCTCCCCTAGCCCCTGTCTGTCTGACTCTCCCCTAGCCCCTGTCTGTCTGACTCTCCCCTAGCCCCTGTCTGTCTGACTCTCCCCTAGCCCCTGTCTGTCTGACTTTCCCCTAGCCCCTGTCTGTCTGACTCTCCCCTAGCCCCTGTCTGTCTGACTCTCCCCTAGCCCCTGTCTGTCTGACTCTCCCCTAGCCCCTGTCTGTCTGACTCTCCCCTAGCCCCTGTCTGTCTGTCTGACTCTCCCCTAGCCCCCTGTCTGTCTGACTCTCCCCTAGCCCCTGTCTGTCTGACTCTGAACCAGGCACCATCAGAAGGTAATAGTGAGGCAGGGTTAGCCTCTGAGCTTGTATTGATAAAAACCTGTCTCCAATCTCCATTAAATATCTTTATCAAGTTCATCCATTTCATCTCAACCCAGTAAATGTCCTCTGAAATGGCAGTTGAATGAAGAGTAGTGGAAACACTGTTGAGCACAATAAAGCGTGTCTTTGAAGATGTTAAAGATATTAAAGGTCCCCTTTTACCAGACAGGTACAGTGATCATTAAGAGACAGACATCCTTCATAGCATCTTTACCCTCCGCAGGGACACATACCATCAGAAAATCTTACCTTTATTGCAGAGGGACGATCACGCTCTCCCCCAGTGCCAACTGCGGCTGGCTCCAGCCTACACTTTAAAAAACTCTCACATCTCTTTCTCTCTTTCTGTCACTCTCTCCCTTTCTCTCTCTGTCACTGACTCTCCCTCTCTCCTCTTTCTCCCTCTCTATCTCCCTTCACTCAGCACATTCAGTGAGGGGCCTGAAGAACAGTGTCAGAGATAAATGTGGCAACATTAGGAGACCATGAATGAAACCTCTTCTTAACATAAGAGAGACATACCCTGTCCCCGTGGACTACAGGAATGCAATGTGGTTTGGAGTGTGTCTCCAAGTGAACACTCTGAAACACTGCGTCTACTGAGAAGATAGACCCAGCTAGAGTCCCTTTTTAAGTCCTTAGTCTTACAGAGTCCTTTGGGTTCTTATTGGGTGTTCACAGAAATTGCTCTGTCCAGGGTCTATTGGATCTGCTTTTTAATGAGGACTCAGACAGCCATAGGAAGTGCATCTATGGCAGTTTCCCTCTCCACTGCCTGCTGGAGCACGGACACTCTGCTGATACAGTAGTAGCTAGCTTAACAGCCTTCCTTCCGGAGGATCCTGCTATACGTCTCCTTAAGACACTGCCTTGTCGAGCTCCGCTGGGAGCCTCCCAGGGATCCAGACCTGAAGTACAGTAGCCTAATAAGGCTCAGGTAGTTCAGAAGAAGATCGTTCTGGTCAGGGAGCTGGTCAGTGGACCGACCATGGTCTTATTGGGGCTGTGGAGTCTGAGAGAGATTCTGCTGGTAAATCCTCTTACCTTAGGAGTTCCTGGAACCACACTGCCCTCCTTGTGTCCGTGTGACGGGTTCTTACTGTAGGAGGAAAGAGAGAGACCCATTTAGACAGGTTATTGGATATGTATTTTTGCAGTACGGGTGGGTTTGGGTGTTTCCATTCAAATGGGAGGTGCACTTGGAGACAGATATGTTTTTGATTGAGGTCACATGTCTTTCTAGGATGTTCTTATGCCTCCCTCTCTGTATGTCTGCGTCTGTCCTAATATAAGTGATATTCTTCTCAGTATCCCCTCAGGTGACACCTCGGTCCTCTGTCTCTGTGCAGACGACACCCCTCTTTCAACACTCAATTCTGCTTAAAGTCACACAGGCAGAGAGACAGCACTGTTTCTCCCCTCACTCACTCAGACAAAACGCAATACCCAGGGGACAGCTCAAATGGTCAGTCAGTCATCGAGAAACACAAATCACACTTTTAATCGTCTGCAAGATTCAAACCCGCCTATCCTCCCCTTTCTCCCCCAGTGCCACTCAATCTGCCCACCCTTGGGCCATGCTGTGTTTGAAACAATTACAGCTCAAAGTACGACTGCTAAGCAGATTTGGGATATAATTTTTTTTATTGAAGTAATCATTCTCTTGGATGCTCCAATCCACTCTTAACCCCCTCTCCTCTCCTCTCCTCCTCCTTTCCTAACCGCCGTCGCAGAGCCAGTGGCAGGAGCAGGAAATAAATGATTTTGCTGTTATTTGATTTGTCAGTGAAACGCCCCAGGCACTTAGGACTTTGAAATATGTTGAGGACAATGCGCTGGCTTGTAAACATTGTATTAAAGAGGCATAGGAGAGAGAGATGGAGAGAAAGGGGGAGGTAGAGAGAGGGGGGGGGGCTGCTTCTACCCAGAGTCTGACCAGCGGGGTCTACATCAAATCACAGCCTCACGACATTGCGGATTGAAGATGACTGATTACAAGGCCGGAAATACTAAACGGGCCGGCTAAGGCATCCGTCGACAATGGGGAGAGACATATCAAATCAGACCTCTCCCTGAGACATGAATATTCATCATCCCCTCTCCTCCTCCCTGAGACATGAATATTCATCATCCCTCTCCTCCTCCCTGAGACATGAATATTCACCATTCCCTCTCCTCCTCCCTGAGACATGAATATTCATCATCCCTCTCCTCCTCCCTGAGACATGAATATTCATCATTCCCTCTCCTCCTCCCTGAGACATGAATATTCATCATTCCCTCTCCTCCTCCCTGAGACATGAATATTCATCATTCCCTCTCCTCCTCCCTGAGACATGAATATTCATCATTCCCTCTCCTCCTCCCTGAGACATGAATATTCATCATTCCCTCTCCTCCTCCCTGAGACGTGAATATTCCTCATTCCCTCTCCTCCTCCCTGAGACATGAATATTCATCATTCCCTCTCCTCCTCCCTGAGACATGAATATTCACCATTCCCTCTCCTCCTCCCTGAGACATGAATATTCATCATTCCCTCTCCTCCTCCCTGAGACATGAATATTCATCATTCCCCCTCCGTCTCCCTGTGCATGAATATTCATCATTCCCCCTCCTCCTCCCTGAGACATGAATATTCATCATTCCCCCTTCTCCTCCCTGAGACATGAATATTCATCATTCCCCCTCCGTCTCCCTGTGCATGAATATTCATCATTCCCCTCCTCCTCCCTGAAACATGAATATTCATAATTCCCCCTCCTCCTCCCTGAGATATGAATATTCATCATTCCCCCTCCTCCCTGAGACATGAATATTCATCATTCCCTCTGATCCTCCCTGAGACATGAATATTCATCATTCCCTCTGATCCTCCCTGAGACATGAATATTTATCATTCCCTCTGATCCTCCCTGAGACATGAATATTCATCATTCCCTCTGATCCTCCCTGAGACATGAATATTCATCATTCCCCCTCCTCCTCCCTGAGACATGAATATTCATCATTCCCCCTCCGTCTCCCTGAGACATGAATATTCATCATTCCCCCTCCGTCTCCCTGTGCATGAATATTCATCAT
This sequence comes from Oncorhynchus gorbuscha, assembly GCF_021184085.1. NCBI lineage: Eukaryota > Metazoa > Chordata > Actinopteri > Salmoniformes > Salmonidae > Oncorhynchus > Oncorhynchus gorbuscha. Next base: position 55,499,376 of record NC_060180.1, on the reverse strand, counting down.
TCCCCCTCCTCCTCCCTGAGACATGAATATTCATCATTCCCTCTGATCCTCCCTGAGACATGAATATTCATCATTCCCCCTCCTCCTCCCTGAGACATGAATATTCATCATCCCCCTCCGTCTCCCTGTGCATGAATATTCATCATTCCCTCTCCTCCTCCTTGAGACATGAATATTCATCATTCCCTCTGATCCTCCCTGAGACATGAATATTCATCATTCCCTCTGATCCTCCCTGAGACATGAATATTCATCATTCCCTCTGATCCTCCCTGAGACATGAATATTCATCATTCCCTCTGATCCTCCCTGAGACATGAATATTCATCATTCCCCCTCCTCCTCCCTGAGACATGAATATTCATAATTCCCCCTCCGTCTCCCTGAGACATGAATATTCATCATTCCCCCTCCGTCTCCCTGTGCATGAATATTCATCATTCCCTCTCCTCCTTCTTGAGACATGAATATTCATCATTCCCTCTGATCCTCCCTGAGACATGAATATTCATCATTCCCCCTCCTCCTCCCTGAGACATGAATATTCATCATTCCCCCTCCGTCTCCTGTGCATGAATAGGTTGGCTGGGGCTCTCCTCTTGGCATTCATTTTATTTTATTTTGTGTTCATTTTTTCCCTGTTTTCTTCTGTTTTGTTACTTTCCCTGTCTAGCTTCTCTTCCTCTTTCTCCCTCTTGCTCTCCATTTCAGTCTTTCTTTATTTCGCTCCTCCTCCCTATCTTCTCCTTTCACTGCGACAAGGATACATTTTTATGATGCGCCAGGTCGAAGTGACAAAAAATGTCACCCATGTCATGTTCGCTTTGTGTCCCATGCACAGCCCCAGATTCAGAGCGGCTTTGGCAAGGCGCTGAAATTGAATTTGCCCAGGTCCTAATCTGACAACGTGATTTGTCAGGCGAGCGTGTCCCCGGAGTGGACGGCTGGAGAGGGGAGGAGGGGTGTGGGGGTGGGGGGGGGTGCGGCCTCATACAGGAGGTTACAGATGAGGTGTTGCAGGAAGGAATCAGGAAACTAAGGAGACCAACTAAGGTAAACAGGAAGTAGAGATGAGTTGATTTACAATCAAATCTCAGAAAGAAGAAATACTTATCTTCCTGATAAAAATCCTAACGTGGCCATTGGTTGAGGTTCCGGTCAGTTAGGCAACCAGAGATGGGTGTAATGAATGGCAAGTGAGGGCGGGTTCAACCACTCGTCCTGCCTCCCTTATCAGGTAATAAGCCTTGTCCCCTCCCCTAGCCCCTCTGTGGAGGCACTCATGATTGATCTGCCAACACAAATCAGGGATGGACCTTGAAAGGGGATAAATCGCCACACGGGCTCTATGCTGTTTGTGAGATAATAAACGCACTCACCGCCATCATAAATCCACCAGCCAGGCAGGCAGGCAGTGAAACAGGCAGGTAGGGAGTGAGGCAGCATTGTTTGGGCTGTGTCTCTATCTGTTTCTGTGCTGGCTGTGTCACACTCATCCCTCCACTCTGGTCCGACAGACAGGACAGGAGGGCCTGCTGCTTTCAGAGCACTGTAACTAATGTACTGCACCATCAATCTGGAAGAGAGACCCCGGCCACACTGGTCATGCAGAGAGACCCCGGCCACACTGGTCATGCAGAGGGACCCCGGCCACACTGGTCATGCAGAGAGACCCCGGCCACACTGGTCATGCAGAGAGACCCCGGCCACACTGGTCATGCAGAGAGACCCCGGCCACACTGGTCATGCAGAGAGACCCCGGCCACACTGGTCATGCAGAGAGACCCGGCCACACTGGTCATGCAGAGAGACCCCGGCCACACTGGTCATGCAGAGAGACCCCGGCCACACTGGTCATGCAGAGAGACCCCGGCCACACTGGTCATGCAGAGAGACCCCGGCCACACTGGTCATGCAGAGAGACCCCGGCCACACTGGTCATGCAGAGAGACCCCGGCCACACTGGTCATGCAGAGAGACCCCGGCCACACTGGTCATGCAGAGAGACCCCGGCCACACTGGTCATGCAGAGAGACCCCGGCCACACTGGTCATGCAGAGAGACCCCGGCCACACTGGTCATGCAGAGAGACCCAACGGGGGATGCGGAGACGGAGTGGGAGTATGGCTCTTACTAACACAGGTCAAAGTTTTTAGTGGCTGAGGGTTGAGGGGATGTCCACCATGTCTGATTCCTCTAAAGACTAGACCTAGTAGGAGCCTACACAAGCATTGTGGAAAAGTTGTATTTGTGGGTATCGTACACTCGGAAGGACTCGGAAGAAAGAGTACTGACAAAAAGAATAAACAGTGGTTACATACTCAGGCACCGTGTAATGCAGGGTACAGTATCTATTTCCTGAATGTCGAGTGTTTCTGTTTTGACATTTATTACCTTAAAAGTCCATAGAAACAATAACAAAAGCTGACTTGTTGTTGGTGGCTGGGACCAGATAGGGAGCGACAACAAGGAGATTCTACACCGGGGTGCTGTTGTCAGTGACAGTGAGGTGACAGGAAGGAGAGAGAGAGAGGGAGG